>NC_041393.1:309581841-309729904 GCF_002162155.2 Triticum dicoccoides | reverse complement strand
AGAGACTATGTCAAGCACATAGGACTACCAAATAGGCAGGAGGTTATAGATTTTATAACACCCAAATATGTGGTCTATAGTTTCGATGATATTTGTAGCTATGTTCCTTGGAAAGAAAAAACAATATTTTATTTTACTTATCTCCTAATGTTCCAAAGGTGGATTTGTAGAGGCAATACAGGAAGTAAATAAATACTGAACTCGCTATGTTTTTCTTGGCCCTGAAACTAAATCCGCTCGGATCGGTTCTTGTAATGCATGTCTTCCAGTCATTAGTCAAGTTTCATAGATGTGAATACATGGAACGAAGAGTTAATTTCATCTTTTATCTCTTTAGTTTCACATTTCTGCCGGCAATTACCCCTATGTTATAATAATTCCTTCGGTTTAGAGAAACTGGTGCAAGTTTTTACCCGTTTCAAACTTCTATATAAGTTAATTATTCTTGTTCTAGTTTTTGTGAATGTGTTGGGATTCTTGCTTGTCTTCGAAAGTATATGGAAGAATCTCAAATCTTCTTATTTCCTTTTTAACTTTCTGAGGGCTAATAGAGTCAAACCTACACATGTTCCTCTGATTGGATTGGTGCCTAGTGTAAAATGTATCTATTCATGACGTGGAGAAACATGACCCTTAAATTAGCCAAAGCTTCTTTGCCCATTATATATAATATTAATATTTTCTGATATTCTGTTCGGTTGTCCTATTTGTACATCGTTTTCATGATTGTAGTCAGACATGAATCTTCGCCATACCGTGGTCCTTATCGAACCCTGCTTTCACAAATTTGCCGAAACTTTATAAATAAGAATCCATTGGCACATATCCTCGGTTTCTCACGACTTTGCACTACGATAACTTTTCGCACTAGATACCTCTCTTCATTTTTCGCTCTATGTAACATGTTTTTTTTGGGTTAAAGGTTGACCATACGAATCACTATCACTTGTTGCTGTTATTGCTACTTGCAAAAAAATTGTGGTGTGTATTCTCCTTTGTTGCTTCTTGTGTTATCCCTCTTGAATCATCAAAAGATTATACTTGATGAAAAATCCAACAAATGTGTTATTGTGTTATTGTGTTATTGTGTTATTGTGCTTTTGTTTCGACGGGGCATCCAGCCAGTTAAGGTGGCTCCGTGCCAGAAAGCTCAACCACCCCTATTGAATTGCTGGCTGTTTAGTTTTTGTGGCAGGATGTGCGCCACCAACACCCCGTTTCCTGTTGAATCATGTTGTTAATCCCCCCTACCCAACCCAAAACAAGGAACCTTTTGGTCTATAAACCAAATGGCCACTTTTTGCCTAACTGCAGGCCCACGTTGATGTGGCTGATCACCAACCCAAGCAACTTGGAAACATTCTATGCTTATTTATAATACACATACATTTCTTGCCACTTGTGAAGCATTTTTCAATGGAATCTTTGCCTGAGTCACAGTGCGAAATGGTATCCCGATTTTTTCGTCAATAGTATAAGAAGCCGTTCCATGCGACGGATTACGTATGTCCGATGAACTTGAAATTCATAAGCGGTGGGTCTACTTATCAGTGGGATTACGTATGTCTGCCTTGAGTACACCATCGATTTGTCATGGTTATTTTAATCATTCTAGTTGGCCTCCAATGGAGAAATCCAGTATGGCTCCGAGCACATCTGCTCTCTATATCTGGACCACTTAGCTGCTCTGAGATCCATGAAAGCATGAGTATTTTGGTCGGTATTCCATGTCATAAATCATGTGTATTTCCACGAAAATAAAAAGGTAAACATGGCTCCACGCGCACCCACATGAATAGTAAATTCAAGAATTATACTAGGAAAATTGAAAATCAAATCTAAAGTTTTGTGTAACAAACTTCGTCGACTATTTTACTCACGTATGAAATATCATGAAGTATTGACACCAGTGGTATTTTTAGTGAAGAAAATACAAATGAGACCTTATTATTCATTAAATATTTTTTAATATAGCTTTGATTTTGTCATTTTTCTCTCAGAATAACAAGGATGCAATTTCTTTTTGAAACTTCTTATGCAGGGTATATCGGTTGACTAAGTATGTTGCAAAAAATATTCAGTTTTTTTCTAGTATAGTTCTGAATTTATTATTGACTAGCACATATGTCCGTGCGTTGCAACGAAAGAGCTAATTGTGACTGAAATGTCCACCGGCACGGCCCAACAACACCCGAACGTGCTCGCCCACGGCAGAGGGGCGCACACTGAGATCTAGCAGAAATTCATATCAGTAGTACATTAAGAAGCATGCTACACAGACAATAATTTTGGTACGATTTTTGCACGGCAATTCTGATCTTAAAGAGCCTAATTGTTATTATTTTTTTCACACCAAGACATTATTAGTAAGTTGTAACAATATTTTAAATTTGCAACAAGTCATGAGAAATATTCGCAATAAAAGGATTCTCTTGTTTCGCAATAAAAGGGTTACATAAAGAAAAAATCAGGGGCTTTTTTGTAAGACTTAAACTTATGACAACATACGGGCACGCACTTTATTAGTAGGTATAGATAAGGGTTGCGCGTGGTTCACCAGATCCGTGTCTCGTATGTCCACTCCTTTTTTCCTCATGTTAGATCTTGACGTCCAGTCCGATGTGTGAACAATATATGCGGGTCCATGCTTTCTCTCACACGAATTTTATATTCACCGTTACATCTCTCTTCATTCTGCATTGATTGCCTACAAGATTTGTTTCAAGTCAAACAACACTAAGTTTGACCTAATTTATATTTAAAAATATCAAAATCAACAATACTAAAGTTATACGATATAAAAATTAATTTCGTGATGCATCTAATGACATCGATCTCGTATTGTCATATTCCTTCCTATAAAGTTGATCAAACTTTACAAAGTTTGAGTCATACAAATTTTAAATACAAACCAAAACAAACGGAGGGAGTAGTAGCATCTTCAATTTTGAAGTTTTCTAGTACCTATCACATCACAACGACGACTAAGAGCATCTGCAATCACAAATAGCAAACGTGAGCTTCCAAATGTGCACGAACGTGTCCGTTTGCGTTCGCCGACAGCACCCCGTCAACGGCCATATCTCACACTTCACAATCCCACTCCCCATTTGACGATTTACATTTCCATATGAAGATATGAACATCCATGATATGCGTAGGAACTAGGAAACTGCCACATACACTACTTGTAATCGGATATGTCAATGACGTTCTTGGCAAAATCACTGGGCTCGTGGTCAGTGGCGGCCTGGCGAAATGGCGGCGCCTTGTCGTTATCGTCCTCGGACGCCAAGGCCTCATTGAGATGCATGTCAGGCTCGCTGAGGACTAGACGATTGGCCTCCACCTGAGTGGATGGAATCGAGGATGGCCTTGCTCTGCCACCTACTTCGCTCGGGAGAGCTCGGACTTCGTGAGCACGCCCTCCATGCCGAATTCGGCCTGCTCCGGCATCGATGTCTGCTCCTCCTTGTTAGATGGCTCCTCTTCCGTCTCCTCCTCCTCCCCTTCGGACCCACCTCCTCCTACTCCGCCTCTTTCTCCTCCTACTTGGTGCCTCCTCCTCTAGACTATATGAAGGCAGGCCAGCCGTAATGCATGCAATGTGATGCACGGTGCATGCCTCCTCCTCTGCCTGAAGCTCCAGCATCAGGAGCTTGTAGTAGGTAATCTTTCTACGAACCATGGCGCGTCCTTATCATGTGACCTCATATTTGAAGTGGAATAGGGAGAGGAGGGGGCAGGAGCGACACTGACGAGAGGGATGAGAATGGGCTTGGGTTGCCCCTCCATCCAGGGTAAATATCCAGACTAGGTCCCTCAGGCGGCGTGCCAGAGCGGCACCATAATGCTTCCTCACCTAAACCGGAGGAGGCGCTCGTAGGTCCGACTAGTTTTAGTTTGGCCAGTCCTACATGGCAGGCACATCCGGGCTCGTTCGGGTGTCCCCATATCTGCCTTACATATAGGCTGGGTATGGGGGTTGTCGGTCAGCCCAGATTTTTGTCCATGTTTGGGGCGATCAGGAGTGAAAAATGCCACCCAACCGAACCGGGTAAACCCATCCCAAATGTTTGAGCTGACATGGGTACGGATATGGGGACACTAAGACGTGCCCGGACATGTCCGCCACGTCGCATAGACCATAGGGGCCAGAGGAAATCAGTTGAAGATGTCCCATCCTTGACTGACTTGCGATGGCTCTGTTTTATAAGAATTTGTTGCGTATTATCTCCATATATCATGTTCCACTGAACCAAGCACATGACCATTATGCATGATTTTCTGTATTTACTTTTTCCACTGTGAGCATTACATAATTTGTGTTTTTTATTTTAGCTTTTACTAGTTTCCTTTGTTTTGTTGTGTCTATAGCTGTTTTGGAGCAACCATAGGCCAATCACAAATGAAAAGGCGAAGGATGGGTTCAATGTGGAGGACTTCCAGACACTAGACTTAGGCATCTATAATGCTAAAAATGACATTTTCCAAATTGGTGAAAATAAAAATGCAATGCAACAAGTGCATTAGCGTTGTTCATGCGATTCCAATGAGCCAAAGAACATCAAAATCGAAGTTCATATGCAAAAGTTATGACCGATATATCGAAGAAGTGCAGATCATTCGACAAACCTCGGTACGACTACGCCGATGAAAGCCCGAAATGGCCCAGATCAGACGAGATTCGTAATAAATTTTGCCCTTGTTTTTTCCTACGACCTGCTTGGCCTCCAAGGGATGTTTTGGGATTGGATTTACCTCATCTAGAGTGAGGCCTTATGTATATACCTTCAACCCTATCCTTCGTCATCCATTCATCATTCATCCAAGATCAGTGTCCATTTTCATTGCTCCTCCAATACCACCTCCATAAAGTAAGAAGGGCCAACACTAGAGAAGAAAGAGGAGGCCCCGCCCCGCATCGCACCAGTCTTTGGGCCAGTGCCATCTCCACCATCGGTTGCCACCGTCACCACCGCCATCTCCACCATTGTCGTGGAATTGTCACAGCAGATGCCCTAGCATGAGGACTTAGGTGTGGAGCCATCTCTACGAGGTTAGCTTGAAGGGGTTAAACGGGACAAGGGACACAAAGAGTTTACCCAGGTTCGGCCCCTCACAACGAGGTAAAGGCCTACTCCTGCTTTAGGTTGTATTGCTTGGGTTTCGACTACCAGGGAGCGAATACACTTGACCTATTTCTCGACTTGTTGTTTTCCTGCCTTAACCCGCCGCCGGGTCACCCCTTTATATACACAGGCTGATGTCCGACAGCTTACAGAGTCCCGACCAGCTCATAGACAACGTGTCCGGCTCGGTGACTAAACTAAACTTTCCTTATCATACAAGTTAAACATATGGCGGTTTACGCCTGTGGGCCTCAAGTCTCCTCCGGGTCTTGGGCCTTCAGTGAGCTTGCTTGATGAACCGCCATCTTCAACATATTCTTGGGCCTCCTCATTATGAACCGCCTGTGGCATGACCCGGCCCCTCTTGGGCGGGTCATACCCAATAGTCATATCCCCAACATTAGGCCCCAGGTTGATGTGAACTTGTTCATATCAATCTTCAACACTTAGAAAAAATCCTTCCTTGCTAGTCCTTACAAAATCTTATAACCCACCGTGACGTCAGCTCATAGAATCATGGTAAGCCGCCATGGCGTCATCTCACATTAATATCATACGAAGCTCAAATCTCAATATTCCTTCACTTTTAATGAATCTTTGAAAATTGAGGCATCTTTGCTGTCACGATCTTTTTTGGCCTCCTCAATTCCCGTGCATGCCGCTTATCCTTCTTCCTTATAAATAGGGCTAGGGGTCCCTTTCATTTCCCCCTTGCCTCCTTGTCTTTGTCCTCTTCCTCACGACACCTCCAGCACCCGAGCTCCGCCGCCGCCGTCGACCTTCGTCTGCTGCGTCAACCTCGGCCGCTGCATCGATCTGAACGCACCAGAGCTTGTCCGCGCGCCTCCGCTGTTCAACAGCCTCGGTAAGCCTTCCTCTTCCCTCATCATAGATCTGCATTAGGGTTTTCTTCGAGTTCTTCGGAGTTCATCTCCGTTCCTCTTTGTTCCTCCCTGTCTTTGTAGTTTTGATGTGAGGCTAAGTGCTCATCTTGCGCGACATCAGTTTTAGCGCTCATTTTTGATACTTGAACGCCTCCCCTCCATGAGAGATCCCATCCGAGCACATGAACTTCTCTGGTGCCGCAACTTAGGTTTAGAATTTTCTTCATTATTTGAAGTGTTGTACATCCAAAATTATAGCATCGATCTGTGAAAGCTGTTTTTGCAACACTTAGCAATTTTTCCACTCATAGATCTAAAAATTGATAACTGTGTGGGCGGCTTAACTTATAAACCATAACCCGCCAGGTACCATTAGTCCCCTCTTAAGCCGCCAATAGTTTGCCTTGCATAACTCCAGCGCTATCCTCCGGCTTAACACAATGCTTATCATTCTTACCCTTAAACCAATGGCTGGCTTAACAACATAATATTAAACCGGCAAAAATTTCTTTTTCAGACCATCATCAACAATGACTAAGACACTCACTGCATGCAACTGGGCATCATCCCGGGTCACCGAGGAAGATTTGAACATTTTCGCTAAAACCGGCGTCTTAGCCAAGAAAGCTAACATCCACTGGAGGGTCCTAGGCCTCGAAAATCCTCCTAAGCCCAAGGAAGGAGAAGTAATTGTTTTCACTGATCATATGATCCAGGGGTTTACCCCGCCTGGCTCAAAATTCTTTCGAGATGTGCAACACTTTTTCCAACTTCATCCTCAATACATTGGGCCTAATTCCTTCTCCAATATTTGCAATTTCCAAGTCTTCTGTGAAGCTTATCTCCAAGAAGAGCCCACTGTTGAACTACTCAGAGAGTTTTATTACTTAAACCGGTAGACAAAGTTTACCGACGGGCCTAGTTTAGAACTAGGCAGGGTTTCAATTCAGAAGAGGAAAGAGGCCTCCTTCCCGTATGCCAAACCGCCCAGTCATCCCAAGGATTGGAACCAGACTTGGTTCTATTGCCAAGATACATCTCCAGCGGGTGAGAATCCCCTGCCGGGTTATCGTGACCATCGGCTTAGCAACACACATCAATTCCCACAACAGATCAACACGAAGGAACGGGCCAAGTATGCGCCCAATTTTTCAAAGATCAGAGCCTTCATGGCTAACGGCTTAACAGACATCGACCTTGTACGGTGTTGGGTCTCTTGGAGGATCCTGCCCTTAAGCCACCGCCCTGGCTTAATGTGCGAGTACACCGACAACTTGAAAGATCCCCAACACATAGCGAAATTCAATTATCTGATGACAAAGTCACTGAAGCGACCAAGGCTTTACTGAATGAAAGCTGGGCAGAATGTAGTAAAACCGAACTTAGTCCTTACCGCACCTTCAACCAGCCGCCAGCTGTAAGTGTTACACACTATGTTTCCAGTTTGAATCATGTTTTCGTTAATACTATCCACTTATAATCATCTGACCTCAACATGCTGATTCTCTGTTTTGGAAGAAGAAGCCACAGGATAAGCCGGCCAAGCCGACCCGGACCAAGACCAAGGTTACCAAAAAACCTGCCAAGAAGAAGAATGACCCCTCCGACTTACTGAACTTGGATGACGATGGTGATGATGATGAGTCGGAGTTAGAACTTGACTCTATTGGCTCATTTTTTGTACATCTCATTGACAATGACTGTTATCAGGATGAAGCAGAAGCCAGCCACACGGGTGACGAAGAGGTAATTGTTCTTTCCTCCGGCTTAGAATCTCTGCCAAAATAGAAAACTCGCCAAGCAAGCCAGAAAGTAAGGTTTTCTCATTCTTTGGCTTATTTGGATCCCAACTTTATTTTGAAGAAGAAGCAACATGAAGCTCGCCGCACAACCCGGAATAGCGGAAGCGGTATCCTTTCCTCTGGCTTACCAAATACTCTAGCTCCCTGCAAGCGTCGTCCAGTGGTCTCAACAAACTCCGACTTAACTTATCCCCGGGCCTTTCTTTTTCGACAACCTCTTAATCCTTCCGATTCAAATTATCAGGGGACGTCTCATTCCTCCTCTGGTGACTCAACGGGGACTCATGTCCCGGCCTTCAAACCCGTGCCTGTGTAAGACTACCAAGTCTTTGCTTTCAGTTATTTACTTAATTGTTGTATTAACCTTATCTTGTGTTTCATTCAGAGGGCTATGGCAAATCCCAGCAAGAAAATGAAGGTGACGAAAACCACTGAAAACCCCTCTGAGCCGGAGCAGCATTCAGTAGAGACCTCCCACCATGCCCCTGAAGCCACAGCCGACGAACCCCCACTGGTCGAACACAACATTGACATGGATCAGATGGATGTTGATCCAGCCACCACCAATCCGCGAAGCCCCATTAAGCCGCCAAGCCCTATCAAGCCTGCTGAAGAAAAGGCTGATGATGTTACCATCACTGGGCATGGTTATATGGAACCAGGCAACCCTACTGTCTTGTCAAAGCACAGCGCCGAGGAAGAAATTTCTGTTGCTGACAAAGGCAAGTGGTCAGCCAATCTAGAGAGCTATGCCCACTTCAGTGCCCAAGAGATCCACTCTGGGTACTTGAACCATCTGTACACAAGCCGTGATTTTGAAACCGGCTTAGTAAACTTGATGAAGGAGCGCTTTGAGGTAAACACTATAGTTCTCTTCATATGAATACACTTCCATTAGCCGCCAAGTTTACTGGACATAATAGAATAGAATGTGTTGTAGACTTTAAATAGCTTTGTAGATCAAATCCAGTAGCCCCCAAGGGCCAGCTTCTACTTTCAGGATAAAACGGGACTTTCAATAAGTGTATTTTGACTTTGCACATTGATGTAGGGCGGAACCCTATGGTGACGATCTTTCACGTTTGGAGTGGATCCTACGGGGAAACACGAAGAACGCACGGAAGAACACAAGGGAAATCATGGGAAGGAACGAGAGAAACACTCAACCGACAAGTAATCAATCACACGAGTGCTAGATCACCGAACACATAAGGTAGCACATGATCCAAAATCAACAAAGGGAGGATACAAAGGGAACCGTTCTTCTCCGTGAGGAGGTCTTGAATCCACGAGGGGATCTTCCCGTAGAGAGGTCTTGAATCCACGTGGATCTTCTCCGAGGAGGCTGCGGTCTCTCACGAGGAGGAGATCCGATGGATGAGCGAGGCTCTATCTCACAATGAGCTAAATCAACGCTAACCCTAGAACGTACAGGAGGAGGGAGTATATATAGTCAAAGGGGCAAAGGGATACATGGGTCACAACCCAAAGGAGCTGTGCGCAGGCAGAGGCACCGTATGTCCGGGCATCGCGCCGGATGTCCGATGGCTCGCGAGGGGCCGGATGTCCGGGCTGGAGGGGCCGGATGTCCGGTGCTTCCGGAGGGGCCGGATGTACGGTGCTGAGGCCGGATGTCTGGGCTGTTGGGGTGGCCTTCTGAGCATTCGGGACGCCTGGGCGGATATCCGGGCGGGAGGCTGGATTTCCGGTGGATGGCCGGATGTCCGGGCTGGACGCCGGATGTCCGATCACTGTAGGTTCTTCTGCAGAGGGGTGGCCGTGTAGATCTCCAGGGGCCGGATGTCCGGGGTCCTGGCCGGATGTCCGGTGCCTAGAGGCTGGTTTTGCCTTCTTCCATTCGTTCTCTTCTTCCGTGGACTTGGGGTCTTGTCCAACTTCATGTGCATCCTTGGGAGGGTCCTCTTGGTACCTAATCATGCACAACATTCTAGATTGAGGTAGTAGCCATGTCTCGAGAGGATCATATGATATATCACTAAGGAGAGAAGTCACCTCGGTCTCGAGAGCTCTAGCTCGTGCTCTAGTCATGGGTCCTCTTGGTGCTTGGTGAGACGACGAAAGGTCCATGAGGATGACCGAAGGATGCTCCGCATCATCTACCCCCGCCTTGTGAAAGATCCGACCTCGGATCAAAATCCTCATCACCATGGTACGTGGAGAGATCGGAGACGTTGAAGATGTCGCTCATGTTGTACTTGTCGCGTGGGAGATTGATCTTGTAGGCGTTATTGTTGTAGAGTGCTAGCACCTTGAATGGTCCGTCTGCTCGAGGGAGAAGCTTGGACTTGCGTTCGTTGGGGAAGCGGTCCTTGCGAAGGTGTAGCCACACGAGGTCGCTAATGTTGAATATCATGGGATGCTTGTTGACGTTGAGCTTGGTCGCGAGTCGTTGTACTTGGCGCTCGATGGTGTGCCTTGTATCTTCATGCATCTTCTTGATGTAGCTTGCACGAGCACTTGCGTCGAGGTTGGTGCGCTCTTGTAGAGGAAGAGGTAGAATGTCCAATGGGGACAATGGGTTGAAGCCGTAGATGACCTCGAAGGGGGACTTGCCGGTCGTCGAATGTCTTGCACGGTTGTAGGCGTACTCGGCGATGGGTAGACACGCCTCCCACTCCTTGATGTTCTTCTTGATCAACACGCGAAGTAGAGTGGAGAGTGTACGGTTCGTCACCTCCGTTTGGCCGTCGGTTTGAGGATGGTATGCCGAAGAGAACAATAGCTTGATTCCGAGCTTGGCGCATAGGGTCTTCCAAAAGTAACTCAAGAACTTGACGTTGCGGTTCGAGACAATCGTCTTTGGCACTCCATGAAGTCGCAAGATTTCCCTACAAAAGAGATTGGCAATATGTGAAGCATCTCTATCTTGTTGCAAGGAATGAAATGTGCCATCTTAGAAAATCGGTCCACAACAACAAGGACGAAATCCTTGCCATTTTGAGTTCGAGGCAAACCAAGTACAAAATCCATGCTAATGTCTTCCCAAGGTTGATAAGGAATAGGAAGGGGCATGTAAAGACCATGGGATTGAGCTTTAGACTTAGCTTTGCGACATGTAGAGCAACGGTTGGTGAAGTGTGAGACGTCACGGAACATCTTGGGCCAAAAGTAGTTCTTGAGCGTGGCGAATGTCTTGTCGCGTCCAAAGTGTCCCATGAGTCCGCCTCCATGAGCCTCTTGCAAAAGTAGCAAACGAAGAGAAGACTCGGGAATGCAAAGTTTGTTAGCTCTCATAAGATAATCATCCTTTATGTAGTATCGTTCCCAAGACATGTGTGTCAAGCACTTAGCATAAGGAGTAGCAAATGAAGGATCATGCTCATACAAGTCTTTTATATGCTCAAAACCAATAACATTCAACTCAAGTTGAGTGACAAGTGTGCATATGCGCGAAAGTGCATCCGCAACTACATTTTCCTTACCCTTAATGTACTTGATCACATAGGGAAAAGATTCAATAAATTCACTCCATTTGGCATGACGCTTGTTCAACTTAGTTTGACCTTTTAAGTACTTAAGCGTTTCATGATCGGTGTGTATGACAAACTCATGAGGTCTAAGGTAATGTTCCCAAACATGTAACACACGCACTAAAGCATATAATTCTTTGTCATAGATGGGATAGTTAAGTTGAGCACCGGAGAGTTTTTCACTAAAATAAGCAATGGCTCGTTTTTCTTGCATCAAGACTCTGCCAATTCCGGTACCACTTGCATCACAATGAACCTCAAAAGTTTTCTCAAAGTTGGGTAAAGCAAGAATCGGGGCATGAGTAAGCAAGGACTTGAGCTCATCAAAAGCGGTTGATTGCAAAGATCCCCAAACAAAAGGAGCATTCTTCTTACTCAAGGCATGCAAAGGAGCGACAATTGTGCTAAAGTTTTTCACAAAGCAGCAATAAAATCCTACAAGACCAAGAAAACTACGCACTTGTTGCAAATTGGTGGGTTGGGGCCACGTTTTAATTGCCTCAATCTTAGTTTCATCAACGTGGACACCCTTGGAAGATACAACAAAACCCAAGAAAACCACTTTGTCAACACCAAACGTGCATTTTTTTCAAGTTTGCATAAAGATGTTCCTTGCGAAGGGTTTGCAAAACAGATTTAACATGATTAATATGTTCTTTCATGGTTTTGCTAAACACAAGAATATCATCAAAGTAAACCACAACAAAGACTCCAATGTAAGGTCAAAGCACATGATGCATAAGATGCACGAAAGTACCGGGAGCTTCCGATAAACCCATAGGCATCACTAACCACTCATATAAGCCAAATTTGGTTTTGAAAGCAGTTTTCCATTCATCACCCTCTTGTATGCAGATTTGATAATAGCCACTTTTAAGATCAATTTTGGAGAAAAAGTTGGCTCCGCTAAGCTCATCAAGCATATCATCTAAGCGAGGGATGGGATGCCTATAGCGAACGGTAATAGCATTTATTGGTCTACAATCGGAACACAAGCGGAAACTTCCATCGGGCTTAGGCACAAGTATAACGGGAACGGCACAAGGGCTTAAGCTTTCACGTACATGACCATTGTCGATGAATTGTTGTACTTGTCGTTGAATCTCCTTGGTTTCTTCAGGATTGACTCGGTATGGAGCTTTGTTTTGGGAGTGGCGCTCCGGGGATGAGGTCGATTCGATGCTCAATGCCTCAAAGAGGAGGTAGACCCGGAGGTAGCTCATCGGGGAAAACATCTTGGAATTCCTGCAAAAGAGATTGAAACACTAAAGGTAGCTCGTGAGAGGTGTTAGTTTTTGGCTCTCCATCCTTGCACACAAGGACAAAGTGCATAACACTCGACGGGTTCTCACACACTTCTCTCATCTCACTTTTTGTGGCAAATAGTACTAGGTTTTTCTTTCTAGGCGAAGAGTCGCTCAAGTTTGGCTTGTGGATCTCACTCACTTTTGGGTGGATCACTTTCTTACTCTTCTCTCCATGATGGGTGGCTTGCTTGTCGGCTATCACTTGACTAGGAGACATAGGTCATAGCACATATTCCTTCCCTTTGATCTTGAAGCTATAGTGATTTGTGCGCCCATTGTGGATGACACCACGGTCGAATTGCCATGGTCGACCAAGAAGGAGGTGGCAAACAGACATTGGGACCACATCATACTCCAAAGTGTCCTTGTATGCACCAATTTTGAAGGAGACTTGGACCGTATGCTCGACGCGAATAGTGCCGGAGTCACTTAGCTATTGGACCTTGTAGGGGTGCGGGTGCTTCCTCTTGACCAATTGAAGCTTGGAGCATAGTTCCTCACTTGCCAAGTTGTGACAACTACCTCCATCGATGATGACCTTGACGGACCTTCCATTGATGCCGGCCTTAGTGTGGAAGATGTGGCATCATTTGTCTTCTTCTTGTTGATGTTGAAGAGTCAAGACTTTGGAGACAACGAGAGCGGGGCTCGAATCCTCATCACAAAAGACTTGATCATCTTCATCCTCATTCACGCGCCGGTGCATGGCCACTTGCTCAAGGGCTTCCATCTCCTCTTCACTCATGGAGTCATATGTACCATCGTCGTTGAGGATCATGGTGCGCTTGTTCATGCATTGGAAGGATTTGTGGCCTCGGCCGCCGCAAGTGAAACACTTGAAGGAGCTTGTTTTGACGGTCTCATCGGTTGGAGTAGATGATGAAGCATGCGGTTTGAAGTTGCTTGTAGTAGGAGGAAGACGACTTGAACTTGCCGAAGTTTTCTTGTAACTTGACTTGTCATCATTGCTTGTAGATGGTTTTGTTGAAGTAGATGTTGGAGGAGTCGTTGAAGCTTGGTTGTTGGAGAAACCGTAGGCCTTGGATGAGTACTTGGCGTACTTGAAGTCATCTTGCACTTGACGTTCGGCCTTGGTAGCTTGATGTACGAGCTCAATGAGGTTGGAGTATGGTTGGAAGTCGGCAATCTTCTTGATGGGATGATTTAGTCCATTCAAGAAACGTGCCATTGTTTGCTCATCATCTTCCGTGACATTGGCTCGGATCATGGCTATCTCCATTTCCTTGTAGTATTTTTCAACACTCTTTGTTCCTTGCTTGAGTAGTTGTAGCTTCTTGAAGAGATCGCGGTTGTAGAAGGTTGGCACAAAGCATGCTCGCATGACATCCTTCATTTGAGCCCAAGTGGTGATTGGTGGTTCACCTCTTGCTTGACGGCGTTCAAGGACTTGTTCCCACCATATGAGCACATAGTCTTGGAACTCAAGTAATGCCATAGCTATCTTCTTCTCTTCCTCATAGTTGTGTAAACAAAAGATTTTGTCGACCTTCAATGCCCATGAGAGGTACTCTTCCGGATCATTGCTTCCATTGAACTTGGGCATTGTGAACTTGAGCTTGCCATAGCGTTGCTCTTCATTGTGTTGTTGGTGAAGGTGATGATGACGTCCTTGAGGTGGAGGATAATCATACTCATGTTGCTCTTGGCGCGGAGGAAGTCCATGATCCACTTGCTCTTGTTGAACTTGAGGTTGAAGTGGAGCTTGACGAGCTTGTGGAGGAGCTTGAGGAACTTGTCGTTGTACTCGCAGTTGGTAGTTCCTCTCTTGGATTTCTTCTCGAAGGGCTTCCTCTTTATTGCGCCATTCGCGATTGCGGTTGGCGATGGCTCAACTTGATTCTTGAAGGGCACGTTGCGCCTCAAGAGCTTGCGCTTCACGTTATTGTTGTTGAAGACATTGAGCCTTGGCGTCTTGTTCCTCTTGGTGTAGACGCGCTCGTTCTTCCTCTTCGCGACGTAGACGTTGTCGTTCTTGAGCTTGTGCAAAATCAACTTGGTGTGGTGGATGATGAGGTAGATGCTCGTCGACTTGCTCTTGTGAATGCTTGTCATGTAGCGGATTGCGAGCTGCATGGCGGTCTTGACGTGCGGCTCGTCGAAGAGTGTTTGATGACGGTGTGCTTGAGTCGGAGAAGGTGTCATCGGTGTGTCGACTCGAGCGGATCCATCTTGAAGATGAAGAAGTGGAAGGACGGCGGTTCCTCATCAAAGCGCGGACCTCGTCCATTCTTGCATTGTTCTCTTGTTTGTGAGCGTCGAACTTGGTGTCGAAGTAGTCTCTTGTACATTGTTTGGAGAGTCGCAAGTCGGTGGCAAGGTTGTCGATGCGGTCGCTCATTGCATGTTGCTCTTGGTGCAACGCCCTTTGAGCACCAAAGAGGTGGCTCTTGGTGACGAATGATGACATGTCGTCGCCGTTCTCGATGAGTGGTGGATTGGTAGAAGAACTTGGCCTGTCCATCATTCCAAGCAAAATGTAAGTGGTAGACGGAGAAGAACTTATACCAAATGTACCTTGACCGATGTTAAAGATGAATCAAGTTCACTCAAATGCGGACAATGAAATAGCACTTTTGGTACCAATTCTTGTCGGTTCTCACACCTACACAAGTAAAAGCTTATGGTGGAGCTTGGTTAGGATAGTGGCACACAATTTGATGCAATTGTAAGTGAGCTTCAATAATGTTGGAAAAGATTCACAAATTTGCAAATGCAACAAGTAGACCAAGCAAGTAGGGGTACACAGAAACATATACGCAAATAGATAAGTGGGATTGTGCAAACCAAAAGTGAGCCAAAATGTGGAAACCACGAAAATGCTCTTGTTGCACAATACTAGAGAGACGCTAGCACGATTGCACAATAGGCGGATATGGAACTTGTGCACAACCTACTAGGCAAAAATGCAACTATCTCTATCCCACGTATGCTATATGTATGGTATTTCGGTGCGATGATCCAAGATGATCTTATATGACAATCTTAATGTTGTATGATGCTATGGTTCTTGCTTATAAGCTCTTTGCTTATCTTTCCTTTTTGCTTAAAATCTTGGGTGGCTCTTTCACGTTTGAGCTCTTTTCTTATGCAAAACTTCATGAACCAAGATAGCAATTGTGTATGCGATGACAACTTTGTGACACACAAGTTGATCTCAAGATATGCACCACTATGGTATGGTATGTATGCTATGGAGTATGATCACTAATGTGCACAAGTCACGTTGCCGGCAATACTCAATGGCTAGTCTCGATGGGTAAGCTACGCAAAAGTAGGGACATGTGGGGTATCAATGCAATTGCAAGTTATGATAAAGATGTCGTCGACGTTACCGTCCTTGGCGATGATGACTAGTCGATGGAGATGAGCGGTGGTGATGTTGAAGTCGAACCGTACCTAGATAGCCGAAACACAATAGGACATGGGAACCACAACGCAAACTCTCAAAGACCAAAACGTTTCAAAATCGACGTAGGAGGTAGCGGTGATCGGTGGTGGTGTTTGTGGAAAGTGGTGTGGGTATGCGGAAGTAGACGTGGGCTCCGGGTAAAATTGGGCGAAGATATGGTGGATGGTGGCGCGGGGGTGGAGCTGCTGCTGTCAGGGGTTGGATGTCCGGGCCAGACGCCGGATGTATGGGGCGCCGGATGTCCGGTGGACTCCGCGGATGTCCGGGCTCCTGGATCGAGGACGAACACGAAGAACTCCACGGGAAAAATCGCAACTCTGGGGCAAAATTCGGACGAATTGGTGGATGGAAAAGGGTGGGGACGGTGGGGAAAGCTAGATCCACACGCAGCAACACAAATCCATGGACCAAATCCAACAAAATCTCAACTCACCAACAAATCACAAAAAAAATTGGGGCTATTTTTGGTGGGGAATTTTCGGATTTAGGGCGAAAGAACAAAATCAAGCTAGAAAACACGGGGTAGGGGCTCCAAAAACGTGATCAACGTGGCTCATGGTACCAAGATGATGTAGGGAGGAACCCTATGGTGATGATCTTTCATGTTTGGAGTGGATCCTACGGGGAAACACGAAGAACGCACGGAAGAACACACGGGAAATCACGGGAAGGAACGAGAGAAACACTCAACCGACAAGTAATCAATCACACGAGTGCTAGATCACCGAACACATAAGGTAGCACATGATCCAAAATCAACAAAGGGAGGATACACAGGGAACCTTTCTTCTCTGTGAGGAGGTCTTGAATCCACGAGGGGATCTTCCCGTAGAGGGGTCTTGAATCCACGTGGATCTTCTCCGAGGAGGCCGCGGTCTCTCACGAGGAGAAGATCCGATGGATGAGCGAGGCTCTATCTCACAAATGAGCTAAATCAACGCTAACCCTAAAACGTACGGGAGGAGGGAGTATATATAGTCAAAGGGGCAAAGGGATACATGGGTCACAACCCAAAGGAGCTGCACGCAGGTAGAGGGCACCGGATGTTCGGGCGTCGGGCCGGATGTCCGGTGGCTCACGAGGGGCCGGATGTCTGGGCTGGAGGGGCCGGATGTCCGGTGCTTCCGGAGGGGCCGGATGTCCGGTGCTGAGGCCGGATGTCCGGGCTGTTGGGGTGGCCTTCTGAGCATTCGGGACGCCTGGGCCGGATATCCGGGCGGGAGGCCGGATTTCCGGTGGATGGCCGGATGTCCGGGCTAGACGCCGGTTGTTCGGTCGCTGTAGGTTCTTCTGTAGAGGGGTGGCCGTGTAGATCTCCAGGGGCCGGATGTCTGGGGTCCTGGCCGGATGTCTTGTGCCTGGAGGCTGGTTTTGCCTTCTTCCATTGGTTCTCTTCTTCCGTGGACTTGGGGTCTTTGTCCAACTTCATGTGCATCCTCGGGAGGGTCCTCTTGGTACCTAATCATGCACAACATTCCAGATTGAGGTAGTAGCCATGTCTTGAGAGGATCATATGATATATCACTAAGGAGAGAAGTCACCTTGGTCTCGAGAGCTCTAGCTCGTGCTCTAGTCATGGGTCCTCTTGGTGCTTGGTGAGACGACGGAAGGTCCATGGGGATGACCGGAGGATGCTCCGCATCACACATGTAGCCCCCAAGGGCCGGCTTAGTCTTTCAAGATGAGCCGGGACTTAGAATAGTAATGATTCAATTTCGCACCTGTAGCCCCCAAGGGCCGGCTTAATCTGTCAAGATAAGCCAGGTCTCATTATCATGTGTCCATAAAATCCAAGCATATATCCCCCATGAATTGGCTGTAGCTACCATAATGTAACCGGGTCATCATAAAATTGTCTTAAAAAAACAACAATGTGCATTAGCCCCCAAGTGCCAAGTAAAATACTTGTATTGTGCTTGGAGCTTTAAATAAGATGATTTTCACCCCGCCTATTGTTTATATCATGTAGGTTGAACTTACTGTCAAAGAATCCCAAGTTGCTGATCTTCAAGAGAATATAATATCTCAGCAATCTGAAACCTCCAAGGCCAAAGCCGAGTTGACCACTGCTTTGGCAGATATGGAAAAGCTAAAAAAAGACTTCAAGGCTGACCAGGCAGGCTGGGAGACAGAGAAATCAACTCTGTTGAAGAGAGCGGGGGATGCCGAAGAAGATCTTAAGCCGGTGGCTAAAGAACTCGCCGGTTTAAGTCATCAAGTAAATGCCATGACTGCTGCCATCTTCGTTAAGTAATGTCATCTCAATTTGTTACTACCAATGCATTGTAATCACTATTCATCCGGCTTATAGATTTACTTGATAATGCAGGCTCCAGAATCGCCCACCTTGGCTCAGATGTGCACAAGAAATTGAAAGCCGCCTACACCCTTATAGAACAACTATATACTGGCGCACAACAAGCTATTTCCACAGCTGTGCATAAGAAACAACCACCAACTCTCATCAAGGACACACTGGAAAAGCTATCTGTGCTGTCCCAGCGGATCGAAGAGCTTAAGAAATTAGCTGCAAGAGCCGATGCACTCATCGCACTAACCTGGGCGAAAGCATGCCAAGCAGTTCTTGACCCGGAAGATTTAGCTAACAGTTGCCCCAACGTGAAAGAGGACGGGTCTCCCTTCAGCACAGAGGACTTTGCTTCAATAGCAAGGAACATGCGCCCTTTAGCAAGCAAGTTAGCTGAAGATACCGACCTGTCCCATTATCAGGCGGTTTATGATGCTGACAACAAGAAGGTCAAGGCACCGATCCATGAATTCGAGAACCTTACGCCTCCAATTCGTCAATTTTGCCCCCTGACATTGACCCGTCAACACTTATTAGTGACGAGGCTGTATTCAAAGCTTTTACTGGGATCAACTGGGCAGCTGTAGGATCGAAAGTATGTCTAGAGGGGGGGGATTAGACTACTTGACCAAATAAAAATCTAGCCTTTTTCCCAATTTTAGTTCTTGGCAGATTTTAGCAACTTAGCACAAGTCAAGCAATCAACCTACACATGCAATTCTAAGAGTATAGCAGCGGAATGTAAATAATTGCATATGAAGGTAAAGGGGAGGAGTTTGGAGGGAGCAAACGCAATGTTGACACGGAGATTTTTTGGCGTGTTTCCGATAGGTGGTGCTATCATACATCCACATTGATGGAGACTTCAACACACGAAGGGTAACGGCTGCGCGAGTCCACGGAGGGCTCCACCCACGAAGGGTCCACGAAGAAGCATTGTCTATCCCACCATGGCCATCGCCCACGAAGGACTTGCCTCACTAGGGTAGATCTTCACGAAGTAGGCGATCTCCTTGCCCGTACAAACTCCTTGGTTCAACTCCACAATCTTGACGGAGGCTCCCAAATGACACCTAACCAATCTAGGAGACACCACTCTCCAAAAGGTAATAGATGGTGTGTTGATGATGAACTCCTTGCTCTTGTGCTTCAAATGATAGTCTCCCCAACACTCAACTCTCTCTCATAGGATTGGATTTGGTGGAAAGATGATTTGAGTGGAAAGCAACTTGGGGAAGGCTAGAGATCAAGATTTATGTGGTTGGAATGGAATATCTTGGCCTAAACACATGAGTAGGTGGTTTTCTCTCAGAAAATGAATGCTAGAAGTGTAGGCATGTTCTGATGGCTTTCTCCACGAATGAAGAGAGGGTGGAGGGGTATATATAGCCTCCACACAAAATGTAACCGTTACACACAATTTATCAAACTCGGTGGGACCGAATCAGAAAACTCGGTCGGACCGATTTAGTTCATAATGTGACCGTTAGGCATTTTAGTGGGACCGAAATGTCAACTCGGTGGGACCGATTGCTTTAGGGTTAGGGCATAACGTAATCTCGGTGAGACCGATTACATAAACTCGGTGGGACCGACTTTGGTAATAAGCTAACCAAAGAGTTGGTCAGGCAAACTCGGTGGGACCGACTCACTCATCTCGGTGGGACCTAAATGTTACGAAAGGGAAACAGGGAGTTTGCATTGTGAACTCGGTGGGACCGATCGCTCGTCTCGGTTAGACCGAAACATTACGAAGGGAAACAGAGGGTTTGCAATCCATCTCGGTGAGACTGAGATCCCTATCGGTGACTAGGGTTTCTAGCAGTGGCTATGTCAAATGAACTCGGTGGCGCCAGATGGATCAAATCGGTGGGGCCGAGTTTGACTTTTGGTTTGGGACATATGTGGATATGAGAAAGTGGTTGAGGGTTTTTGGAGCATATCACTAAGAATTTTGAGCAAGCAAGCCATTAAGCAACACCTCATCCCCTATGGACTCAATGTGATATTTGTCGGTGGGAACGACACCTATGGGATCAACGGGATCCCTACTATGGTCGGCGGGCGCGGTGTTATGAGAAGAGCAGGTCTAAGATCCAGCACAAAGGTTGTTTACCCAGGTTCGGGCCGCGGAGGTCACGTAATACCCTAGTCCCGCTTTGGTGTGTATTTGAATGTTCTTGAGCTAGCTATCGAGCGTGACTTGCTAAAAGTGCCGAATCCCTCTCCAGTATGCCTCGGGCCTCCTTTTATTGTCGAAGGAGGTGCTACAGTGGCACACGGGAGGTGGAAAGGGTACAATGGCTATGCTTATCGTTTGTCATTACAGGACAAGACGCATTAAATGCGCCCCCTGAGGTGTCCCCTCGCTTTATTGCCGCCTCGCCCTGCTGCGACACGCGTCCAGGCCAGTGAGGTGGGCAGCGCCATGTAGGCTGGCAGGCTGCTGAGCTGGTGCGGTAGCGCGTCTTCATGAAGATCTGCATGCCACCACACAAGTTCTTGCTGAGTTGGCTTTGGGACCGCATGTTGCCACGCAGGTGCCCGCGGGCCCGCTGATGTCCCCGGCAAGGGTCTTGCCGGGGGCCCCGGCAAGAGCCTTGCCGTGGCGCCGCGGTCGTCCCTGGCAAGGATGTTGCCGGAGGTCTCGTCTTCTGGTCCTCATCTGTTCTTGTGTGTTAATGATCTCGACAAAGATCTGCATGCCACCAGGGAGGTGCCTCCTGAGCCTTGGTTCCAATGTTGTTGGTGATGTTCGAAACCTCGGGCTCAAGGGTGGCACATTCCGCTAGTGTTGGGCAAGTTGCCCCGGCAAGGGTCTTGCCAGGGGAGTCCTCCTCGCCCTCTTGCTCTTCGTGTCTCTGTCTTGGCGTTGCTTTGACTGTCTTGTGGCTTTGGCTTACCTCCTTTGCCCTGCTAAGTGTGGCCGCAGGTGCGGCTCTGACTGCCACAGGTAAAGGGATGCAAAGTAGAGCCCCGACTTCTGTGCACCGACAGGAGCCCCGGGCCTGGGCCACACATAAGTGCAACGCATTGTTGGGCCAGGCCCAGAACGGTGCGCTGGCAGGCGGGGGCCGATTTTTACCGCGCTAACTCCTTGATCCGCTACGCTTCCCCACGACTTGCGTTGAATGCGTGATGCGGGGATCGTGTGTGGGCTGACCGAAGCATGCTGGCGTCATCTTCTGGTGAACAGTAAAGAGGCGGCTTGCGTGTCCCTTTAAGACCGCAGGGCCGCTGCTCATTTACTTTCTTCACCTTGGAACCACCATCCATGTTTCCACTACGCCCGCCCCTTGCACCACGTACGCCGCATGCACGGCACGGGGCAGGTGACATGCGCGTGGAATATGGGAAGATGCGCACGTGGGTCGGTACCCATGCACCTTCAATTGGGCGAGGAGGGCGGTCGACGGCCTCGCCTGCTGCCATCTTGATGAACTAGATTGGTTGAGAGAGGCGGCCGAGCCCCAATCCCGCCCCTTTATAAGGAGGGGAGGGGGAGGGATGGCACCCCTCAATCCTTCGCCATCCGCCTCCTCCCATCTTGCCTTCTTTCTTCCTTCTGCTATGGCGAGAGGGCGCGTTGATGCTTCGATGGTGGCGGCGAGGGTCTCCGCTCGACAACGCGCCCCTCCTCCCCAGGAGTTTGTGGAGGCGGAGCCAACCACGAGGGGAAGGGGGAGGGGGTGAGGCCGAGGTCGCCGTGGCGCTCGGGGAAGAGGAGGACGGGGCGGCACATCAGCCTCGCCTCCGCCGGCGGTCCCTCCCCCAATGGAGGGCCATGTCAGGGACCAGCCTCGCGAATTCTTCATCAGGCTGCGCCGGCCGGCGCGTCGTCGTCTCCGTCTTCCTACTCCATTTGCTCGGCAGATGGAGCTCGACCCACCGCAGGCTCTGAGATTGCATGTGAGGGGCTGCGGGAATAGAGGCACATGGGCTGACGTTGATTTCCCAGCCCCTCATGTCATGTATCTCCGTCATGGCTAGAAGACCTTCGGTCGCATCCACAGCATGACGGCGGGGCTCGTTCTCTATTTCAAACTAATGGAGAACAACCTGCTCTCCGTCAAGGTCTTTGGAGACTTCGGGACTCGCCTGAAGTGCTGCGTGGAGAGCTCCTCTGATGACGAAGACTCTTCCTCAAGCGAAAGTGACGAGGAGGACAGCGGCAACGACTACGAGGGTAGCAGGCGGGAGGATGACGGGTCCGACTAGGCGTCGGACCCGCCGTCCCTGGGCGGCGCCGGCAGCAATATCATTTGCACCAGGCCCCCTCTCCCGGTGGGGCTAGCTCCTTGAACTTCTTGGGGTCGCCTCCTTGGGCGGCTGGCGTGGGAAGGCCGAAGAAGGCAAAGAAGGCGGGTGGCGGGCCGTCAAGTCGGAGTACGATGGCACCAATGCCTTCGTAGCATATTGGCAGACCGCTGCCTCATCTTCCAGCTCTTCTCCCGGCACCATCATCACCAGCCCTCTCCTAAGTGGCCGCCGATATGTTCTCTTGGCGCCTCCTGCTGCTCGTACCTCGCCTAGGCGCTTCTTTTGCCCTCTTGCCTTCTTGCTCCATTTCCTGAGGAGAGGGACAACAAAGGGATTATGGGCACCTTATCTCTTTTTAGTTTGTAAGCCTACGAGCCTTAGTCAAATTTAAAACTTGTTATCCCCTTGCTCATGTTTATGTTTTGTACGAACTGTACCTGTATGGAGCGTATTAAGGAAAAAGGGTGCTTGCCAGGCTCTTTGTGTGTGAGCGAAGCCCATACTAAGGAATGAATCCTTGTTATTTTTAACATAAACATCGTTGCTTGGCAATAGGCCTTGCCTCTTACTTCATTCGACCATACTCATGCTTTTCGGCGGAGACAGGGGCGAAGTAGGTTACGCCCTACGCTTGCTTCCTTGTCACCGCGGCTACAACTAGATTCCGACCCAAGGGTATAGTTTCTTGGGTACGGGCAAAGGGGAGCACGGTAACCTAGGAACAAAACGAGGTTTCATACATCCCAATTTCGTACGGAAACGTAAAACAGGGGAGGAAGGACTTATCTGAATCTGTAGGCCCCCAGAAACCTTAGCTTGCCATGGGTGGACCCTTGTGTCTTCAGCCCCCAGCAACCTTGGCTTGCCGGGGCCAGAGCGCCAGCTCGTCCTCTTTCTTCCATATAGCCCAGCAGAAATGCATGTATCCTGCAAACCAAAGAGGACGTAAAGGAATAGAGAGGCGCATACTCGACCTCTATGCTAGGGGTTAGTCGCCGCTAAGCACTATCAACCCTAACCGAGGGAGAGACTCAACCTAGCATGCATTCTATAACTTAGGGCGCAAGCGCTTCGTTTATTTATGCTCATGGTCTGCGCCTGGCTTTTTACAGAGGGTTACATGCCTTGCTGGCAAGGCTTGTACAAAAGGCGGCTTGCCGGGGGGCCCGACAACCGCGCCTTATGGGTAAAACTTGCGAAGATGCTCGATGTTCCAGGAGTTGCTCACCGGAACGACATCTTCGGTCTCCAGGCAGACTATGCCGGGCCTGGTGACTCGTATTAGCCAATAAGGGCCTTCACACTTTGGCGTCAACTTGTTGGAATTCTCGGCCGACTGAACGGACCGAAGAACAAGGTCGCCTTCCTCAAAGCTTCGGGCATGAACCTTGCGGCTATGGTAGTGACGCAAGGCTTGCTGGTAGTGTGCTGCTCTCACAGCCGCCCGAAGACGATCTTCCTCAAGGAGCATCGCGTCATCTTGCCGCAATCTCTCTTGCTCAAGCTCATCATAAGCGAGCACTCGAGGTGACTCGTATATGAGTTCCGTGGGGAGAACTGCTTCTGCCCCGTATACCAGGGCAAAGGGTGTCTGGCTGGTGGCTTGATTTGGCGTCATTCTGATCGACCAAAGAACCGCCGGCAACTCATCAATCCAGCGCCTTCCGCTCTTGTGTAGCCTGTCAAAAGTCTTTGTCCTTAGGCCTCGCAGTACTTCAACATTTGCCCTCTCCGCTTGGCCGTTGCTCCGTGGGTGTGCCACGGAAGTGAAACTAACCTTGCTGCCGCTGTCCTCAATGTATTGCATGAAGGTGTGGCTTGTGAACTGCATGCCATTGTCGGTGGTGACTCTATTTGGCAGACCAAAGCGGCAAACTAGCCCCTTGAAGAATTTGACGGCTGACTGCGCTATCACCTTCCTCACTGCTTCCACCTCCGACCACTTTGTGAACTTGTCGATTGCAACGTACAAGTACTCAAAGCCCCTGACGGCGTGGGGGAATGGGCCCAGTATGTCGAGCCCCCAGACCGAGAATGGCCAGGAGAGAGGGATTTTTGAAGGGCTTGAGCTGGCTGATGAAGCTTCTTTGAATGGAACTGGCACGCTTCACACTTGGTTACTAGTGTCGTCACATCCTGGAGGGCAGTGGGCCAGAAGAAACCTTGCCGGAAAGCCTTGCCGGCAAGGGCCCTCGACCCTATGTGGGAGCCACATATGCCTCCATGTATCTCCGCCAATAGCTCCAGTCCTTCCTCTCGGGGAATGCACTTCAATTTCACTCCATTTGGCCTTTTTCTGTATAGAACGTTGTCAACGAACTGGTACATGGCAGACCGACGGGCTACTTTCTCCGCTTCTTCCTGCTCCTCAGGAAGCTCCCCTGTTTGGAGGAATCGAACGGTATGTTGTGCCCATGCGGGAGCCTGGGGCTCGATGGCAAGGACTAAAGGCATCTCCTCTGTCATGGGGGCGACTGCCTCTACGGCCAGGGCTTGTCGCCCTACCAGAGTCAGTTGCCCGATGACAGGCTCAGTGTCCACGGCAACATCTTCGCCAGCAGCTCCAGGGAGCTCGGTGGTAAGTACTTTCCGGGGCCTGATTTCCTCCGCTTGTTCTGCTCTATTGATGGTTCAACGGATGGTTGGGTTAGCCGAAGCCCAAAAGTACCTGGTTCCACAGGTAATTTGAGGGCAGCGCGCTTTGACAGGTAGTCGGCGATGTTGTTCTCCACTCGGGGGACATGCTCCACCTGTATACCGTCAAAGCGCTCCTCCAGCTTCCTCACCTCATCAACATAGGCTTCCATCAACGGGCTTTCATAATCCTTGTTGACCTGCCTGACGACAAGCTGTGAATCACCCCTGACGATGAGCTTCTTGACCCCGAGGTCTGCCGCAATCCTGAGACCGACAATCAATCCCTCGTGTTCAACAGTGTTGTTCATCAACATCTCCCTCGGAAAGTGCATCTGGATCACATACTTGAGGTGCTCTCCGGTGGGTGCGACGAGCAGCACACCAGCACCGGCGCCTTGTAGCAAAAAAGCTCCGTCAAAGTACATATCCCAGTTGTGACTTGTTTCCTTGCCGGGAAGAGTGGTCTCCTGGACCTCTTCGTCAGGCATCGAGGTCCATTCTGCAATGAACTCCGCCAAGACTACGCTCTGGATCGTCGAGGTGCTTTCAAACTTCAAACCAAAGCTTGAGAGCTCCAAAGCCCATTCCACAATCCTCCCTGTTTCGTCTGGGTTTTGCAGTATCCATTGCAATGGGAGGCGGGTGACGAAGGTGATCTCGTGCGCTTGGAAGTAATGACGCAACTTCCTCAAGGCCATAAGAAGGCCGAAGAGCAATTTCTGCACATCGGAGTACCTTGACCTAGCCCCCCTGCAAGAGGGAGCTGACAAAGTAAATCGGGTGCTGCATCATCTTCACCTAGTTGTGTAGGCCCTGTCCCGTTGGCGCCAGCCCCTGCCGGGGTCCTCGCCTTGCCGGGACCAAGCCCTGGGGGGAGCTCTGGCTCGCCATCCGCCAACCCTGCCGTCGCCACTGCTCCTTCGTCAACCTCCCTCCGTGCCACTAGCGCGGCGCTAACCACTTGATTCGTTGCCGCTAGGTATAGCAGTGGCGGTTCTTGTGGTTAGGTGCAACTAGTATCGGTGTGGATGAGAGGTACTTCTTTAAGTCCTGCAGTGTTGCTTCGGCCTCTGGGGTCCACTCCATTGGGCCTGCCTTTTTCAAGATTTTGAAAAAGGGTAGGGCACGCTTAGCAGACTTGGAGATGAATCTGCTCATGGCGGCAATGCAGCCAGTGAGCCAACGCACATCCTTAATCCGCCTAGGTGCCTCAATCTGCTCATTGGCCTTGATCTTGTTTGGGTTTGCCTCGATCCCACGCTGTGACACAAAGAACCCGAGAAGCTTGCCGGACGGGACGCTGAAGACACACTTCTCAGGGTTGAGCTTGAGGTTGATCCTGCGCAGATTTGCAAACGTCTCTTCCAAATCTTGCACCAGTGTTGCCTTGTTCTTGGTTTTGACCACTACGTCATCCATATAAGCTTCCATATTTCTATGCAGTTGGGGCTCAAAACCAATTTGGGCTACTCTTGCAAAGGTCGAACCAGCACTCTTCAACCCGAAAGGCATCCGTAAAAAGCAATACATACCACATGGGGTGATGAATGTTGTCTTTTCTTCATCTTCTCTCGTCATGAAAATCTGATGGTATCCTGAGTAGGCGTCGAGGAATGATAGCAGGTCAAACCCGGCCGTGGAGTCAACAATCTGGTCAATGCGCGACAACGGGAAATGGTCTTTTGGACAAGCTTTATTGATATCTGTGTAATCAATACACAGCATCCACTTCCTGTCTGCCTTGTGCACCACCACCAGATTGGCCAACCACGTCGGATGGAGCACCCCTCTCACCAAGCCTGCCACTTATAGCTTTCTGATCTCTTGTGTGATGAACTCTTGTCTTTCCAAAGCTTGCTTCCTGACCTTCTGCTTGACGGGCGAGGACAGACAGCAAGATGGTGCTCAATCACCTCCCTGGGAACGTCGGGGATGTCGGATGCTTGCCATGCAAACACATCGACATTCGCCCGCAGGAAAGTGACGAGATCGCCTTCCTATTTGCTATCGAGGGTGGAGCTTATGGTGAAAGCTCCTCCCGTGCCTTCCTCCTTGACAGACGCCTTCTTGGTCTCTGGTGGTGCAACTCTAGATCTCTTGCTCTTGCCGGTTGAGCTCTCTCGCACATCCTCGACGGGAGCACAACACCCCAAAGAGGTGCGCTTGCTGGAGTGGGTGCGAGAGGTCTCGCCGGTCTTCTTCCCTCCCGGGGCTTCAACGGCAGGAGCAAGTGACTTGGCGGCAGCTGCTGCAACTGCTTCTAGGTAGAGTTGGTCAGCGCAAATCAGCGCATCTTTCTTGTCGGAGGGGACGGTGATGATGTTCATCGGCCCAGGCATCTTCAGCATGCTGTAGGGGTAATGTGAAGCCGCCATGAACTTGGCCAGTGCCGGGCAGCCAAGGATCCTGTTGTAGGGCAAGGGGATCTCGGCCACAGCAAAAACAATCCTCTCCGTCCTGTGGTTTAACTTGCCTCCGAACGTCACAGGCAACGTGACCTTGCCCTTCGGCTGACTCCTCCCCGGGTTGACCCCTTGAAACGTGCCCGTCTCCTCGAGGTCTCCATCGGGAATCTGTAGCCTTTTGATCACGACGGGCGAGATCAAGTTCAGACCGGCCCCGCTGTCAACTAGCATCTTTGTCACCTTGAGGTTGCGTATCATTGGTGAAACCAACAACGGCAAACACCCGACCGCAGTTGTGCGATCAGGGTGGTCCTCGGTGTCAAAGATGATAGGCATGCTGGACCACTTCAGTGGCTTCCGTGCGTCGAGTGATGGCTCCACCGCTGTGATCTCTCGTGCCCACTGCTTGAGCTGGCGGTGAGAGGTGTGCAGCAAGGCGCCACCATCGACGCACATGGCTTCTGTAGCTTTCTGAAACTCGTGGTCGCCGGACTCGTCGTCCTCGTCATGATCATCATCTTCCTGCTTCTTGTCGCGGCCTCGGGCGGGCCTCTCTTGCTGGTTATCCTTGCCGCGGCGGCTTCCCTGGCTGGCACGATTCTTGCCGGACCCTTCGGCACCGTCTTGACCCTTCTCCTTGTCCCGCCTCTCATACTCAACTTTCTTCTTCTCAACGAGCAGCTCAACTTGTCGGCAGTTCTGGAGGTCGTGGCCTTTGGTGCGGTGGACCTTGCAATACTGCTTGTTGGAGTCCCCTGGCTTGTCGGCAGCCGCCAAGGCCCGGCAAGCCGCACGCCCAACAACCTCCTTGCTGGGGTCGCTCGCCTTGGCCTTCTTGGCAGCGCCGGTGTCGTCAGATCCCTCGATGGCATGCACAGCCTTGCCTTTGCACTTTCTGTTACGACGCCGGCCCTTCTTCGTCGGGGTGGCGGTATCATCGTCCGTGGAGTCGGTTTCCGCATCGGTGTCCTCGCCGGGGTACTTCCTCCCCTCTTCAGCCCGAGCGCACCTATCGGCTAGAACATAAAGTTCGGCCACATCCTTGACCTTGTTCATCACCAGCTCTTCATGCATCTTGCGGTTACACACATTCTGATGGAATGCGATGATCATAGCGGCGGGGTGAATGTCTGGGATGTTGTACTGCACTCGACTGAACCTTTGGATGTACTTGCACAGGTTTTCCCCCTCCTTATGGGGGATAATATGCAGATCACTCGCCTGGCCATGAGCTTGATGGCCTACAGTGAAGGCGCCAACAAATTCATGACACAGGTCCGACCAAGAGGAAATGGAATCCACTGGCAAGTGCATCAACCATGACATTACGTTGGTCTTAAGTGCCAACGGGAAGTAATTGGCAAGCACCTTGTCGTCGCGGGCTCCAGTAGCTTGCATCGCAATGCTGTAGATGCTGAGGAACTGTGACGGGTGAGTCTTGCCGTTGTACTTCTCACCAACATCAGGCTTGAACGTGCGGTGGGAGGGCCACTGGAGCTGCTACAGCTCACGGGTAAAGGCTGGGCAACCCACCTCGTAAGGTAGGCCACCGTATCCTCCGGGTGCCGGGTGGTCCATAGTGGGCCCTGCCCGCCTATCTGACTGGTGGCGTGCATCACGCCGGCGCTTGATGGTAGTTCGAGCGTCTTTAAGGGCTCGCTCTCGAAGGACTTAGCGCTAATCATGGTGGGTTCATGGATCGGACGACGCTATGGAAATGTTATCACATGCATCGTCATGATGGATCGACACCCGCGACAATTGGTGTGGGAGAGGAGAGTGCATCGTGGCCGCATCACCTCTGACCCTGCCTCCACTGGCATGCGGTGGCTCAACGGAGCGTTGGCCTATAGGCCCCGCGGGTCACGACTCATCTTCGTTGGCGATGCCGATGAGGCTCTGGATGGTGGCTCTCCACTCATCGAGCTTCTCCGCAGCAGGAGGAAAGTCAAGGAGCAGCTGCGCGCGCGCCAAAGCTTCTGCTGGCGTGGGCGGTGGCGAGAGCTGCGTGGACCCTGACGCGCTTCGACTTCTAACCATGTTACAAGGAGATCTATCACGGCTCCGCGGTGGTACGCCATTTTTGCCAGTACTTCGGTGTGCATGCTGACCTCCTTCGTCCTGTGAAGGATGCACTGGACTCTTCCCAGGTCGGTGCCCGGGGTCACCAGCGTGGCGACGCTGCTCGTCGCACACGACTTGGGAAGAGCACGTCGTGGGCGCCGTCGCGGGTGTCTTGGAGGTCGCCGCACCGCTGGTGGGTGGCATGGCGCTGCCCCTAGAGGGCCCTACACCGCCTGCGGGGGGCCCGACTCCGTCTTTGGAATTTGCGGCGTGTGGCCTGTTGTCTTGCGTGCGAACGATGCCGCCCGCTAGGTCTAGACTGCCAGGGTGATGTGGGTGTTTGCGGGTTGCGCCTCAGGTTCTGTCCGTGACCGGCCCGCTACTAGCCCGCACCCGCACAGGCAGTCCGGCTTCGGATGAGCCGATTGCCTTCGTCATCTTCCTCTTGGGAGGCATGGTGACGAAGAACTGCTAGACTAACTGCTAGACCAGATTTTCACAACTGCGCCCCCTGCCTGGCGCACCAAAGATGTCGGTGGGAACGACACCTATGGGATCAACGGGATCCCTTCTGTGGTCGGCGGGCGCGGGGTTGTGAGAAGAGTAGGTCTAAGAGCCAGCACAAAGGTCGTTTACCCAGGTTCGGGCCGCGGAGGTCACGTAATATGGTAGTCCTTCTTTGGTATGTATTTGAATGTTCTTGAGCTAGCTATCGAGCGTGACTTGCTCAAAGTGCCGAATCCCTGTCCAGTATGCCTCGGGCCTCCTTTTATAGTCGAAGGAGGTGTTACAGTGGCACACAAAAGGTGGAAAGGGTACAGTGGCTATGCTTATCGCTTGTCATTACGGGACAAGACGCATTAAATGCGCCCCCTGAGGTGTCGCCTCGCTTTATTGCCGCCTCGCCCTGCTGCGACACGCGTCCAGGCCAGCGAGGTGGGCAGCGCCACGTAGGCTGGCAGGCTGCTGAGCTGGTGCGGTGGCGGCGTCTTCACAAAGATCTGCATGCCACCACGTAGGTGCTTGCTTTGGGACCGCATGTTCCCACGCAGGTGCTCGCCTGGCTGGCTGGGTTGGCAGCTGGATGGGAACGGCGGTGGGGTCTTGGTGCGCGCAGGCCTGGCTGTGACCCCGCTGATGTCCTCGGCAGGGGTCTTGCTGGGGGCCCCGGCAAGGGCCTTGCCGTGGCGCCGCGGTCGTCCCCGACAAGGATGTTGCCGGAGGTCTGTTCTTCTGGTCCTCATCTTTTCTTATGTGTTAATGGTCTCCACAAAAATCTGCATGCCACCAGGGAGGTGCCTCCTGAGCCTTGGTTCCAATGTTGTTGGTGATGTTCAAAACCTCGGGCTCAAGGGTGGCACATTCCGCTGGTGTTGGGCAAGTTGCCCCGGCAAGGCCCTTGCCGGGGCCGCGGAGGCTGCCCCGGCAAGGGTCTTGCCGGGGCCGCGGAGGCCGCCCAACAAGGGTCTTGCCGGGGGAGTCCTCCTCGCCCTCTTGCTCTTCGTGTCTCTGTCTTGGCATTTCTTTGACTGTCTTGTGGCTTCGGCTTCCCTCCTTTGCCCTGCTAAGTGTGGCCGCAGGTACGGCTCTGACTTCCCGTGCACAGGTAAAGGGGTGCAAAGTAGAGCCCCGACTTCTATGCACCGACAATCTTGGATCACTAAAAGTAAAATGTAGAGTCTTGAGCTTTTAGAGCTTGAGCCAATCCTTTGTCCTTAGCATTTTGAGGGGTCCACATTCCTAATCCATGCCTTGCCAATCATTGAACTTTCCTGAAATAATCATCTTGAAATAGCATTACTTCAATGAGCTATATGTTGTTAATCATTACCAAAACCACCCAGGGATAGTTGCACTTTCAGTCTCCTCCTTTTTGGTAATTGATGACAACATATAGATCAAAGCTTCGACAAATGGTAATAAGATTGAAATACATCGTCGCTTTGAGAAGTATGTGATAAGCAAGAGCTCCCCCAAATTTTTTGCATTATTTAAGATTTGCTTTTGAATGCAAATGCACAATCGATTAGTATCATGGGTTACTCTTCCATGTCACATACATCTTGGTGGAGCGCTCAAAATGATAGTAATTAAAAGCATGCACTCATCACCAAGCAAAGTGAATGATCATATATGGATACAAGAGATAATATCATCCAAGCACACATTAAATTAGCATATGATCAAACACATGATCATACAAGTATCTCACACAAGGACATAAGGTATCAAACAGGCACACAATAAAGTTCAATCAAATAAAGTGCAAGAGAGACAAAAAGCAACACTCTCTCTCGAAGCCTATGATCTATACATATTTCTCCCCTTTGGCAACAAGTTACCAAAAAGTTCAAATATGCATGGTCTCCGTGAGGTGGTGTAGAGATGACTCCAAGGACGAAGGCTTTAGTTGATGTAGATGGAGCTGGTGAAGTGGCTGCTGGAGGTGGCACTGAAGCTGTAGTTGCTGGTGCAGATGTAGTAGCTCTAGTATCAGGTACTGGCACTGCAGCTGACCTCATACCTCTTGGCACTCGCTAAAAAGCTTCTTTAGTTGCCTTCCCTTTCTTCTCCTCTGCTTCCTCCTGGAGCTGCTCAACTATTGTCTGCATCTCAGTGACTTTTAGATCAAGATCATAGAATTTTTGTTCAATGATCCTCTCCAAGCTCTCCTGATTTTGAGTCAGGGTGGCCAAGCCCTTTTCAATCCTCAAGGTAGATTGGATCAGAAATCCAAGTTAATCTTGTTTTCTCTTAAAGAACACTTGAGATGCCTCTTCAGCACTTGGCATCTTTGCAGCTTTTTCTGCCATTGCCTTTGCTCTGTTCTCATGTGCTTCACTGATGAAGGATCATTCTCATCCATTACAACTGTGTTGTCTTCAAAATATGGTTTGAGGGGTAAGTGCTCCTTTTCCAACAAGTAAGTGCCTGTGCCCATCTTTGAGTTGATGAGCACCAGAATGTGTGGAACATCCAATGTTTATGCTTATACTCATCAACAACTTTGCTGAGGCATGTTTTCATAAACCCAGCATACAAAACAGAGCACAAGCGCCTTGGGGTTTACCCCAAGGAGGGTCAAAATGCCCCATACAACAAGCCAATGGTGACTATAATGTCCATAACCAGGGCCGGTTATATCATACCTATGATATTTATGTATATTGCCGGCTTACCATGCCATATGAAGTAAGGGTAACAACCCAGACCTAGAGCACAACGCTCTCTGCAATTTATTCATACTGTCGGCTTACAACACCAGAGACATCAAAGGATAGCATCACAAATCTTTAGAGGACAAAAATCCAAACATACGATCATCATACACTGGCGACTTAACGTCCAAAGCCAGGCCGGGTTGACAAAACACCGGATATTATCGAACAAAGATTAAGGCATCATGGCCTGAATCAAATTTCAACCATATATCAATACGGTACAAAATAGCAATCACCAAAAATATTCAAAAGCAATAGAAAACAGAAGATCAAGGCATTCAAGGGCTGCACAACCACTGAGTTACTCTTTAATTCAAACCTGTAAGCCGGGCCTCACATGACCAATCACCGTTTTAACTTTGACGAGTTCAGGGTCTTTAAAAGATTAACTGTCAAGAGTACGGCGAGTCATTCCAGGATTACCTTGTCGGAGTGGCAAGCATACAAAGGCAGGATAACCCAGATTTTTGGTGAATACACCTAGCGTCCAAGCCTATTATGAGGGACAACAAAGCTTTTGTTCATTTAACAAGAAGCCCCCAATTAATAATTTGATCCAGGCGTACAAGCCGGACCATTAGGGTAGTCATAGCTATGCTTAATGAGCAGGAAGCCCCCAAGTTATTTTGAAATCAAGGCATACATGCCGGATCAAAAGGGTAATCATAGCTATGCTCAATGAGCAGGAAGCCCCCAAGTGGCCTTATGAAGTAACAATAAAGAGATTCTCAGAAATGAAATGACAGAGGCCCTGAATCATCAGGTATGCTGAATTTATTATACTAGTCATAATATATACAATGACAAAAGTATGTACATCACAAGAGCCGGTAGCTCAGGTGTAATAAGGTCAAAGATAAGCAATATTCCATGGCCGGTGGGTCTCCTACTCCGACGTGCGTGAGTCCTTATGGTCTCGAACATCAATAAGGTAGTATGACCCGTTGTTCAGATTTTTGCTGACCACAAAAGGCCCTTCCCAAGGTGGGGATACTTGTGCATGTTAGTTTGATCCTGTATGAGCTGGAGCACCAAATCTCCTTCTTGAAAGGTTCTGGATTTAACCCGGTGATAAACCACAAGTATAGGGGATCGCAATAGTTTTCGAGGGTAGAGTATTCAACCCAAATTTATAGATTCGACACAAGGGGAGCCAAAGAATATTGTCAAGTATTAGCAGCTGAGTTGTCAATTCAACCACACCCGAAAGACCTAATATCTGCAACAACGTATTTAGTAGCAAAGTAGTATGGAAGTAAAGTTAATGATGGCAAAAGTAACAGTAGCAGTGTTCTAGCAATCGTAACAGTGGCAACAGAGAAGTAACTAAGCAAAGATCAATATGTGAAAAGCTCGTAGGCAATGGATCAATGATGGATAATTATGTCGGATGTTATTCATCATGCAAGAGTTATAACATAGGGTGACACAGAACTAGCTCCAGTTCAATATAATGTGGGCATGTATTCTGAACATAGTCATACATGCTTATGGAAAAGAACTTGCATGACATCTTTAATCCTACCCTCCCGTGGCAGCGGGGTCCTATTGGAAACTAAGGAATATTAAGGCCTCCTTTTAATAGAGTACCGGACCAAAGCATTAGCACTTAGTGAATACATGAACTCCTCAAACTACGGTCATCATCGGGAGTGGTCCCGATTATTGTCACTTTGGGGTTGCCGGATCATAACACATAGTAGGTGACTATAACTTGCAAGATAGGATCAAGAACACTCATATATTCATGAAAACATAATCGGTTCAGATCTGAAATCATGGCACTCGGGCCCTAGTGACAAGCATTAAGCATGGCAAAGTCATAGCAACATCAATCTTAGAACATAATGGATACTAGGGGACCAAATCCTAACAAGACTAACTCGATTACACGGTAAATCTCATCCAACCCATCACCGTCCAGCAAGCCTACAATGGGATTACTCACGCACGGTGGTGAGCATCATGAAATTGGTAATGGAGGAAGGTTGATGATGACGGCGGCTCCAAATCTGCCCTCCCGAGGAAGAACACGGCTTGGCGGCGGCTCCGTATTGTAAAACACGATGAATCCTTCTCTCTGATTTTTCTCTCCCCGAACATGGATATATAGAGTTAGAGTTGAGGTCGGTGGAGGTCCAGGGGACCCACGAGGCGGGGGGCGCCCTGCACCCTTGTGGACAGGGTGTGGGCCCCCTTCTATTGATTCTTTCACCAATATTTTTTATTATTTCCAAAATGCGACTCCGTGAAGTTTCAGGTCATTCCGAGAACTTTTATTTCTGCACAAAAATAACACCATGGCAATTCTGCTGAAAACAACATCAGTCCGGGTTAGTTCCATTCAAATCATGCAAGTTAGAGTCCAAAACAAGGGCAAAAGTGTTTGGAAAAGTAGATACGTTGGAGACGTATCAACTCCCCCAAGCTTAAACCTTTGCTTGTACTCAAGCAATTCAGTTGACAAACTGAAAGTGATAAAGAAAAACTTTTACAAACTCTGTTTGATCTTGTTGTTGTAAATTTGTAAAGCCAACATTCAAGTTTTCAGCAAAGATTATGAACTAACCACATTCACAATAACACTTAGGTCTCCCATTTACTCATATCAATGGCATAATCAACTAGTGAGCAATGATAATAAATCTCAGATGACAACACTTTCTCAAAACAATCATAATATGATATAACAAGGTGGTATCTCGCTAGCCCTTTCTGAGACCGCAAAACATAAAAGTAGAGCACCCCTGAAGATCAAGGACTGACTAGACATTGTAATTCATGGTAAAAGAGATCCAGTCAAAGTCATACTCAATGTAAATTAATAGCAATGCATACAAATGACATCGGTGCTCTCCAACTGGTGCTTTTTAATAAGAGGATGATGACTCAACATAAAACTAAATATATAGGCCCTTCGCAGAGGGAAGCAGGGATTTGCAGAGGTGCCAGAGCTCGAGTTTTGAAACAGAGATAAATAATATTTTGAGCGGCATACTTCCATTGTCAACATAACAACCAAGAGATCTCGATATCTTCCATGCTACATACATTATAGGCATTTCCCAAATAGAATGGTAAATTTTATACCCCCCACCACTAATGAGCACATTCCACGGCTGGTCCGAAACAACGGGTACCGTCCAACTAACAACAATCCTGGGGGAGTTTTGTTTGCAATTATTTTGATTTCCTTTGAGCATGGGACCGGGCATCCCGGTTACCGGCCATTTTCTTGTGAATGATGAGCGGAGTCCACTCATCGCGAGAATAACCCACCTAGAATGGAAGATATATGCAACCCTAGTTGATACATGAGCTATTCGAGCATACAAAAAAGAATTTCATTTGAAGGTTTAAAGTTTGGCACCTACAAATTTACTTGGAATGGCAGGTAAATACCGCATATAGGATGCTATGGTGGACTCGTATGGAGCAACTCTGGGGTTTATGGAAGTGGATGCACAAGCAGTATTCCTGCTTAGGCAAGTGAAGGCTAGAAAGAGGCTGGGAAGCGACCAACTAGAGAGCGACAACAGTCATGAACATGCATTAAGATTAACCAACAATGGGTGCAAGCATGAGTAGGATATAAATCACCATGAACATAAATATCATGAAGGCTATGTTGATTTTGTTTCAACTACATGCGTGAACATGTGCCAAATCAAGCCACTCGAATTGTTCAAAGGAGGATACCATCCTATCATAACACATCACAACCATTTTAGTAGCATGCTGGCACGCAAGGTAAACCATTATAAACTCCTAGCTAATTAAGCATGGCATGAGTAACTATAATTTCTAATTGTCATTGCAAACATGTTTCATTCATAATAGGCTGAATCAGGAATGATGAACTAATCATATATACAAAAACAAGATAGGTCGAGTTCATACCAGCTTCTCTCATCTCAATTATTTCATCATATATCGTCATTATTGCCTTTCACTCGCACGACCGAACGGTGTTGATAATAACAGTAGTGCACGTGCATTGGACTAAGCTAGAATCTGCACACATTTAATTCAAAGGAGAAGACAAAGTAATATGGGCTCATTGTTAGATCAATAATAATGCATATGAGAGCCACTCATCATTTTCATGGTGGTCTTCTGCTCTCGACCCCCAAAGAAAAGAAAAGAAATTCAAAGAAAAATAAAATTATTTACACAGGAAAGCCCCCAACAAGCAAAAGAACAATGAGAAATCTTTTTGGGTTTTCTTTTAATTACTACTACTACAAGCATGGAAAGTAAACTAGCTAAAACCTACAACTAACTAATTTTTTTTGTTTTTTCTCAAAGTTTTTCAAACACACAAGAAGAAAGCAAGAAAAGAAAATTAAACTAGCATGGATAGTACAATGAAAAAGTATAATCACCGACAACTAGAATGAGTGTGTGAACATGAATGTAATGTCATTGAGAAATACCTACTCCCCCAATCCTAGGCTTTTGGCTTAAGTTGGTCTATGGCCACGGCTGGCCTGGCGGATATCCAAAGTTGTAGTCGGGGTCGTACTGAGATGCAGCAGCTACTACCTATAGAGCTGCAGCCTGGAGGCGAGCCGCCTCCGTTCTCCTCTCATATTCATTTGCCTCCTCCCTGGTTATAAAATATCTCCCATTTTCCTGAAAGTTAAAGAACGTAGGAGCAGGGAGAGTAATATGGACAACACATTATCTGCCAAAGATTAGTCGGTACTGGAGGAACTGTTCGTTCCTCTCAAGAAACTAATGGCGAACCATAGCATTATAATCTAGAAAAGCAGGTGGCAACTCAATATCATTTTCATTTATGGATACACCAAGATAATCAGCTAAACAAGTTGCATAAATTCCACCAAATAAATCTCCATTTTAGCATTAAGATGTAACCTCCGTGCAAAAATGGCCCCCAAGTTATATCGTTTATCGCCTAATACCGCACTCTTGAGGACACTAAGATCTGGGACACACATGTGGCAAAGCTCATCATTACCGTTAATGCATCTACTAATAAAGAGAGCAAAGTAATGCATGGAAGGAAAATGAATGCTCCCTATGGTAGCTGTGTGATATCTCTAGTTTCTCCCACGGTGATGCTAGCAAGAAAATCATTATATTCAGATTTACAAGGTTCACTAAAGATGCCCCACTGTGGGATTTTACAAGCAGTGTTAAAATCTTCAAGTTCCATGATATATGATTTATCATAGAGGTCAAATATAACAGTGTGAGTGTTGAGCTTACATGAAAAGTTAAACTCCGCACGAAGGAATTAGCGAGGTGATAGTATTGGCGGCACTTATGTGATACAAAGTCCTCAAGATCAGTATTACACACATACTCATCAAATTCATCCTTGAAGCCATCTTGGATCATAAATTCATCCGACGGCCATTCGCAAGGCCGCACTGGAGCTTCTCTTCATGGTTCTAGGTCCGGCTCACATAACGCAGGCCTCGGTGCTTGCTTCCTTGAAGCACCACCTTGGTACATTTTCCTAAACATTTTTCTTCCTCTGAAAAATTTCTGAAATTTTTAGTGACTCAAAATAAAAGTGAACGAAACTCAACAAGATTGATAGCAACTACTCCCACAAGTGCCTAGAGGCTATATCATGCATTAAAACTACTTTGGACCATATAAATTTGACATGCAAGCTCAAGAACAGGGTCACCTTAGCAGCAAAAATTTGCAATAAATAAAGCACTAGAACAAAAACTAATTGGACCATTGGAGGAGTCATATATCTAAGAACGATCCCCCAAAGCAGTTTTGTGAATGGAGCTTTGAGCTAGGAGATCGAAAACGGTAGCAAAACGAGCAAGAACACAAGTTTGAGCTACGGGATGATTTTTTCTGGAGGAAGATCAAGTGTGTGGGTACTTGAATATGTGGAGGGGGGCCACGTGGGGCCCACGAGTTAGGGGGCGCGCCCAGGGGTGTAGGGCGCGCCCTCCACCCTCATGACCAATGGTGGGTCCCCCTGGTGTGTTCTAAGTTCTAGAAATTCTCAAATATTCTACAAAAAATCATACTCAATTTTCAGGGCATTAGGAGGACTTTTATTTTCGGGGTATTTTTTATTGCAAGGGTAATTCGAAAAAACAGACAGAAAATTCTATTTTTGCTTTATTTAATCTAAATAACACAAAGTAACAAGTTGTGCCCTCTAACTTCATCCATCTCATGCTCATCAAAAGGAATCCACTAACAAGATTGATCAAGTCTTGTTAACAAACTTCTTCGAATAACATGAAACTGGAGAATTTTCGAATAACACTATGTTACCTCAACGGGGATATGCATGTCCCCAACAATAAGAATACCATATTTCTTTTTGACAGTAGGAAGGGGGAATTCAAAACCTCCAATGGTAATAGTTGAATTTTTTTCCAATAGAATTGATACTATGAGCTTGAGGTTGTTTCTTCAGAAAGTGTACCTTATGCTCATTACCATTAACATGAAAAGTGACATTGCGTTTGTTGCAATCAATAACAGCCCCTGGAGTATTCAAAAAGGGTCTACCAAGGATGATCGGCATACTGTCGTCCTCAGGAATATCAAGAATAACAAAGTCCGTTAAAATAGTAACGTTTGCAACCACAACAGGCACATCCTCACAAATACCGATGGGTATAGCAGTTGATTTATCGGCCATTTGCAAAGAGATTTCAGTAGGTGTTAACTTATTCAAATCAAGTCTACAATACAAAGAGAGAGGCATAACACTAACACCGGCTCCAAGATCACATAAAGCAGTTTTAACATAGTTTCTTTTAATGGAGCATGGTATAGTTGGTACTCCTGGATCTCCTAGTTTCTTTGGTATTCCACCCTTAAAAGTATAATTAGTGAGCATGGTGGAAATTGCAGCCTCCAGTATCTTTCTTTTATTTGTAACAACATCTTTCATATATTTAGCGTAGGGATTCATTTTAAGCATATCAGTTAAATGCATACGCAAAAAGATAGGTCTAATCATTTCATCAAAGTGCTCAAAATCCTCATCAGCCTTTTTCTTGGATGGCTTAGGAGGAAAAGGCATGGGTTTATGGACCCATGGTTCTCTTTATTTACCGTTCTTCCTAGCAACGAAGTCTCTCTTATCATCACGTTGATTCTTTGATTGTGGGTTATCAAGATCAATAGCAGGTTCAATCTCTACATCATTGTTATTACTAGGTTGAGCATCAACATGAACATCATCGTTAACATAATCACTAGGTTCATGTTCATTACCAGATTGTGTCTCAGCATCAGAAATAGAAATATCATTGGGATTCTCAGGTGTATCTATAACAGGTTCACAAGAAGCATACATAGTCCTATCATTTTTCTTTTTATTTTTCTTAGAAGGACTAGGTGTATCAGTATCAATTCTCTTAGAATCTTGCTCTACTCTCTTAGGGTGGCCCTCAAGATACAAGGGTTCCTGGGTCATTTTACCACCTCTAGTCATAACTCTAACAGCATTATCATTGTTCTTATTATTTAATTCATTGAGGAAATCATCTTGTGTCTTAAGTACTTGTTCTACTTGAGTGGTAACCATGGATGCATGTTTACTAATAAGCTAAGGTCTCCTTTAACTCTAGACATATAATCGCTCAAGTGTTCAACCATATAAGCATTACGTTTCAATTGTGTGCCAACATAAGCATTAAAGTTTTCTTGTTTAACAATAAAATTATCAAACTCATCCAAGCATTGACTAGCAGACTTATTACAAGGAATATCACCTTCATCAAATCTATAAAGAGAATTTACCTTTACTACATGTGTCGGGTTATCAAGACCATGTATTTCTTTAATAGGTAGTAAATTCTTAACATCTTCAACTTTAATACCTTTTTCTTTCATAGATTTCTTTGCCTCTTGCATATCTTCAGGACTGAGAAATAGAATACCCCTTTTCTTCGGAGTTGGCTTAGGAGTTGGTTCAGGAAGTGTCCAATCATTATCATTGCTCAATATATTATTCAATAGCAATTCAGCTTGCTCAACAGTTCTTTCCCTGAAAACACAACCAGCACAACTATGCAGGTGGTCTCTGGAAGCATCAGTTAGTCCATTATAAAAGATATCAAGTATTTCATTTTTCTTGAGAGGATGATCAGGCAAAGCATTAAGTAATCGGAGAAGCCTCCCCCAAGCTTGTGGGAGACTCTCTTCTTCAATTTGCACAAAATTAAATATTTCCCCTAACACAGCTTGTTTCTTATGAGCGGGGAAATATTTTGAAGAGAAGTAATAAATCATATCCTGGGGACTACGCACACAACCAGGAGCAAGAGAATTAAACCATATTTTAGCATCACCCTTTAATGAGAATGTAAACCATTTAAGAATATAATAATAGCGAATTTTTTCCTCATGAGTAAATAGGGTGGCTATATCATTCAGTTTAGTAAGATGTGCCACAATAGTTTCAGATTCATAGCCATAGAAAGGATCAGATTCAACCAAAGTAATTAGCTCAGGGTCAACAGAGAATTCATAATCCTTATCAGTAACACATATAGGTGACCATTCAAAGATGTTTCTTTCATCTTAGCTAACCATTTCTTAAGATCATATCTATCATTGCAAGCAAGAAAGTCTCTAGCAGTTTCTTCATCCATAACATAACCCTCAGGTACAACAAGCAATTCATATCTAGGGACCTAGGGTAGGGTCCTAGGCCTGACCTAGACACCCTACCCAAGGTCATTACCCTAGAATCAAGAACATTCAAAGTAAAAGAGAAGACACTGACTGAAGTAACCTTGGAGTGCAATCCACTCAACTAATTATCTCACTCGGATACCCCAATTCCATTCAACCAAGATGAAGTCACTCGACCATATAAGAAACCACTCGGAGTGCAGAAGACCTAGAGTCACCCAAGATGGCAATGGTCAGGCGTTCACTCTGGAGTCTTAAAAATCATTAATATCTCTTTATAGCTAGCATTACCAGTAATGCCCTGTCTTAATGTACATTGAACCCTGTAACGTGGGATGGCTGGGGTCCTGGTGCACTCTATATAAGCCACCGCCTCCTCTGGCACAAGGGTTCGCACCCCCTATAACACACACACACACACACACACACTCATATTCCAGTCAACCTCTTCAGGGCACCGAGATGTAGGGCTTTTACCTCCTCCGAGAGGGGCCTGAACTCATAAACTCATGTGTACAACCTCTCCGTATCTAGGGCCTTGCCTCCTCATACGTACCCCCTACTCTTACTGTCAGACTTAGTACCACGATAGTTGGTGCCCACCATGGGGCAAAGTGTCTTGGCAACTTCCGGTGAGGTTGCAATTTTTACGATCTTCATCAACATGGTTTCCGGCGGTGGTTTGGCCGTGGGCCGCGAGATCCAACTTAGCGCACTCATTTTCATCGGCAACGACTCCGCCTGGATCCAAGAAGCCCCCCTCGATGTCGAGTCTCTTTTGATCCATGGGGCAGCGCATTTCCGCATAAGTGCCTGCGGTATCCTTCTGCGGTAGCCGACGACCCCATATCGATCGGCTACCGCATCATGCACTCACCCCGCTGGACGCCGCAGCAAGTGATTCGGTCGGTCGCGGCTCCAGCGGTGGGTAAAGCATGCGGTGGCCTGCCAGTCGGCCACCCCTCAAGTCACGGCAATCGAGCCCGACGAATTTCTCTACGGACCATTCAACTGGCTCCACGGACACTCTTTCCGAGCACGGGAGTAGTGACCCCGCGGCGGAAGTTCTCATGGCCGACTCTTATCGCAGCCCACCTGGGTTTCGCCGCAACGACGACGAAGGCGACGGTGATGGCCCGTCATATGGTCATGATGAGTACGAGCCCCAACCTCTCAATTTACAATAGAGGGAAGATTTGCACCGCCGCAACGTGGAGGCGCTCCAGACCCCTATTGTGTGGGAGACTTCCAAGGCTCGGGCCCTGGAGGCTGCGCGCCTGGCCACATTGGCCGAGCGTTCTCCTGGAGAATCTCCAGCATTCTCTCCATGAACGCGCCCGTCGACTGTCCCCGAATCCAGTCAACGACAATTGTTTCCACCTGAACCCCAGGTATACCGCACTCTGATCCAGAATCTTACAGCTGATGCACGTATAGCAGTATCTATTCAGCCGTCCTGTTCAAAGGCGGGAAGAGGCTTGATGCAGATTCGAGTTCTGCTCCGGACAGCAGGAGAGCAAAAGTTAGCCGTTTCTCAGTCGCGCAACAAAATCCACAGCAGGTCAGTGAGGGCATACACAGTTCAGTCAGTGCATAGTCCCGGGTCGCCTTTGTGACATCAAGATCGGCACCTGGAAAGAGCCCACGGAGAGTTTGATCGTGAATATGCCTGTGACAACCACCGTCGAGCGCCTTCACCTGCTCCGAGGGGCGGGTCATATGCGCCCCGGCGGTATGACGATAGGAACCCGTATGGTAATGACCGCAGAGCTCTAGTCAACCCAAGAGAGCCTGGGTTCGATGCAAGATCACTCCTCGTGCAAGGTTTGGTCGACATGAATAGGGCATACAGAGAAGGACTGGATAGAGATCGACTCAATGGAAGCAAAGTGCATGTTTCCGGCCTCGAGTGTTTCGGAAGAGCCATCTGAGCCGCTGAGATCCCTCACAATTTTAGGTTGGCGATGGGTGTAAGTAAGTTCACCGAGGAGTCGAAGCCTGACACTTGGTTAGAGGATTACCGAGTGGCAGTGCACATTGGCGGTGGCAACGACAAGGTAGCCATGAAACACCTCCCTTTGATGCTTGATGGTTCCGCCAGAGCTTGGTTGAATCAGTTGTTCCCTGGCAGCATTTTCAGTTGGGAAGAGTTAGCCCGAGTGTTTAGCAAAACATTCGAGGGAACCTACAAGCAACCTCTTGGATTGACTGAATTGTAGCATTGTGTTCAGAAGCAGACTTCGAGAGATTATATCCAGAGATGGACTACCCTTCATCATAAAGTGGAGAATGTATCAGAGCATCAAGCAGTTTGTGCCTTTAAGGAAGGCGTCCGCTACGGAGAGCTCAATTTGAAGTTCGGTCAGACCGGGGACATGTCTCTGACTCGGATGATGGAGATAGCCACTCGGTTTGCTAACGAAGAAGAAGAGGACCGACTCCGGAGTGGCAAGAACAAATCAGTCACCCAAGACACCGGAGGAGGAAACTCCAGTCGGAAGCAAAAACATAAAGCTGAACCCGCAGGTCCTGCTAAGGAAGCAGTTTTGAATCAAGGGAAGTTCAAGGGGAAGCCTAAAGGGCCTTGGACCCTTAAAAAGTGAAAGATCAAGCGAGAAATGATGTGCTTGATTTACCGTTTCATATACACACCAAAAAGATGAAGAGGGTAACTTGATTCTTCCCAAGCATACCACTTGACAGAGTTTCCGAGAGGGTCAGCCCAGTGAGAAAGAAAAATAATCTTATAAGGAAGAAGACAAAGTGGAAGATGACGGTTACCCCAACGTCAATGCCACTTTAGTAATTTTTGCTGACATCAAGAGCAAAAGTCGACTGAAAGTTATCAACAGAGAAGTAAACATGGTTGCTCCGACAATGATGACATATTTGAAGTGGTCAAAAAAACCCATTATGTTCGACAAGTCTGACCACCCAGCGCAGGTTGCTACCCCTGGGCGGCAAGCATTGGTGGTCGACCCAGTCATTGGGGGCACTCGACTGACCAAGGTTTTGATGGACGGTGGCAGTGGTTTGAATATTTTGTATGCTGAGGCCCTCCGAGGAATGGGCATTCCGATGTCCAAGCTCAGCGAGAGCAACATGCGATTCCACGGAGTCATCCCAGGAAAGAAAGCCAATTCACTCAGTCAGATCACTCTTGATGTGGTTTTTGGTGATTCAAAGAATTACCAGAAGGAAAAGTTGACATTTGAGGTGGTGGATTTTCACAGCGCCTACCATGCTATTCTAGGTAGGCCTGCATATGCTCGTTTCTTGGCTCGACCGTCTTATGTGTACCTCAAGTTGAAGATGCCCGGCCCCAGAGGCGTGATCACAGTCACTAGAAATTGGTAGAGAGCAGAAGAGTGCCTCGAGAAGGGATCAAAGATTGCCGTTGAACAGATGGCAGCAGTAGAGATGCAAGAATACCAGAAGAATGCAGATCCGAGTGAGTTGTTCGAGTGGAATCCTGAAGCTTAAGCAGCGTTTGAAGAGCTCAAAGCCCTGCTTTCCACCCAGCCGGTGCTTGCTGATCTAATCAGCAAAGAGCCTTTACTGCTATACATGATAGCCACTGGACAAGTTGTAAGCACAGTGCTCACGGTCGAGCGGGAAGAAGAAGGCAAAACCTACAAAGTTCAACGCCCAGTGTATTATATTTCTGAAGTCTTGACTCCGTCCAAGCAGAGATATCCACATTATCAGAAGCTTGTTTATGGAATTTACTTGACCACGAAGAAAGTTGCACACTACTTCTCAGACCACTCGGTTTCAGTTGTCAGGGACGCTCCCTTATCAGAAATTCTGAACAATAGGGATGCAACTGGTTGAGTGGCAAAGTGGGCGATTGAACTTCTTCCTTTGGATATCAAGTTTGAGGCAAAGAAAGCAATCAAGTCCCATTCAATAAAAGATTTCCTCCCTAAGGGGACTGAACAACAGCAACCGACTCAGATTCACTCGGAGCATTGGACTATGTTCTTTGATGGGTCCAAGATGTTGAATGGCTCTGGTGCAGGAGTGGTGTTGGTATCCCCAAGAGGTGACAAGCTCAGCTATGTCCTCCAGATTCACTGTGATTCTTCAAACAATTAAGCAGAGTATGAGATAGTTTTGTATGGGTTACGTATGGCCATTTCACTCGGCGTCCGATGCTTGATGGTGTATGGCGACTCGGACTTGGTGGTCAATCAAGTGATGAAGGAATGGGATATCAGGAGTCCATCAATGACCGGTTATTGCAATGCAGTAAGAAAGCTAGAGAAGAAGTTTGAGGGGTTAGAGCTCCACCACATACCTCGAATCAAGAATCAAGCTACTGATGATCTGGCGAAGATAGGTTCCACTCGGAAGCCTATCCCGAGTAATGTGTTGTTGAAGCATCTCCACACCCCGTCAGTTCAAGAAGATCCCTTCATGGAAGAGCCCCCACAACTGATAAGTTCAACCAATCCGATTGAGATTGAAGTCCCAGCTGTAGTCGACTTGATCATGGAAGTTTTAGTGATCACCCCCGACTGGATAGTCCCATATATCGCATTCCTGCTCAGGCAAGAACTCCCAGAAGATGAAGATGAGGCCCGGGAGATCGTCCTTCAATCCAAAACCTTAACTGTGATAAGTGGGCAGCTTTAGAGGGGAAGTATCATAGGAGTGGCTCAGCGTTGCATCTCCCCAGAAGAAGGTTGAATGATTTTGAATGAGATCCACTCGGGGACCTGTGGACACCATGCGTCCTCTCGGACCATCTTAGCCAAAGCACACCGAGTGGGATTCTATTGGCCGCGTGCAAATGAGATGGCAAAAGATATAGTCGACAAGTGCGAAGGCTGCCAGTTCTACTCGAACATGCCTCACAAAGCCCACATCTACCTTGAAGACTATTCCACTCGTCTGGCCATTTGCAGTCTGGGGGTTGGATATGGTTGGACCTTTCAAGATCGGCAGAAGTGGTTTCACTCATTTGCTCATAGCAGTCGACAAATTCACCAAATGGATCGAAGCCAAGCCTATCAAGAACCTTGATTCAAGCACTGTCATCAGTTTCATCAGGGAGCTGATATTCAGATATGGAGTCCCTCACAGCATTATCACAGCTAACGGCTCCAACTTTGATTCTGATGAGTTCAGGGTGTTTTGTGCTTCCCAAGGCACTCGGGTCGATTACGCATCTGTTGCGCACTCGTAGTTGAATGGGCAAGGAGAAAGGGTGAATGGTTTGATCCTTCAAAGGGTGAAACCCCGACTAATGGGCGACCTCAAGCACGCGCTGGAGCCTGGGTGACTGAATTGCCACCTGTCTTATGGGGACTAAGAACAACTCCCAACCGGTCGACTGACCAAACTCCTTTCTTCATGGTGTATGGTGTTGAAGCTGTGCTTCCGAGTGACTTGCTGCACAATGCTCCCAGAGTGGAACTCTTCTCAGAAGCTGAAGAAGAATAGGCACACCAAGATGCAGTTGATCTCCTGGAGGAGGAAGGTGAGATGGCTCTGATCCGGTCGACCATCTATCAACAAGACCTGCGTTGATTTCATGCCTGTAATGTTAGAGGTCGAGCTTTCTTGGAAGGAGACCTTGTGCTCCGAGTGCATCAGAAATGACCTCACAAGCTTGCTCCGGCCTGGGAAGCTCCCTTCATCGTCACCAATGTGCTCCACAATGGGGCGTATCACCTCTACAACGTAGCCAAGAAAGAAGACGAGCCACGCTCATGGAATGCGGAGCTGCTCCGCCGTTTCTATACCTAAAACACTCGGATCAACGAGTTGTAATAAGAATCCTTCAGTTTTCTTATCAAAGACAAGATATTTGCAAGATATTAATGATTGTTATCCCATAAACACATGTGTTCAAATCCCCTAGTGGGTGGCTTAGCCGTGAACCCGATTCGCCTAAGTTTCAAAACCACCCCTAGTGGAGAGCTATCCTCTCACTCGGGGGCTTAGCCGCAAACCCGATTCGCCTAAGTTTCAAAACCACTCCGAGTGGAGAGCAATCCTCTCACTCGGGGGCTTAGTCGTGACCTTTACTCGCCTAAGTTAAAAAACCACTCCGAGTGGAGAGCAATCCCCCCACTCAGGGGCTTAGCTGCGAAACCGTATTTACCTAAGTTTAGAAATCACTCTGAGTGGAGAGCAATCCTCCCACTCAAGGGCTTAGGCGACCCCGTACTTGCCTAAGTTAAAAAACCACTCCGAGTGGAGAGCAATCCTCCCGCTCGGGGGCTTAGCTGCGACCCCGTACTTGCCTAAGTTAAAAAACCACTCTGAGTGGAGAGCAATCCTCCCACTCGGAGGCTTAGCTGCTGAGGGAGTCTTGGATTAGGGGGTCCTCGGACAGCCGTACTATGTACTTGTGCCGGACTATTGGACTATGAAGATACAAGATTGAAGACTTCGTCTCGTGTCCGGGTGGGACTCTCCTTTGCATGGAAGGCAAGCTTGGCAATTTGGATATGTAGATCTCCTTCTCTGTAACCGACTCTGTGTAACCCTAGCCCCCTCCGGTGTCTATATAAACCGAAGGGTTTAGTCCGTAGGACAACAACAATCATAATCATAGGCTAGCTTCTAGGGTTTAGCCTCTACGATCTCGTGGTAGATCAACTCTTGTAATTCTCATATCATCAAGATCAATCAATCAGGAAGTAGGGTATTACCTCCATAGAGAGGGCCCGAACCTGGGTTAACATTGTGTCCCCCGCCTCCTGTTACCATTAGCCTTAGACGTACTATTCGGGACCCCCTACCCGAAATCCGCCGGTTTTGACACCGACATTGGTGCTTTCATTGAGAGTTCCACTGTGTCGTCACGGCAAGGCTTGATGGCTCCTTCAATCATCCACAACAATGTGATCCAGGGTGAGGTTTTCCTCCCCGGAGAGATCTTCGTATTCTGCGGCTTTGCACTGCGGCCAACTCGCTTGTCCATCTGGAGTAGATCGATAGCTACGCCCCTGGCCATCAGGTCAGGTTTGGAAGCCTGAACTACACTACCGACATCCGCGGGGACTTGATCTTCGATGGACTCGAACCCATCACAGGTGCGCCCTACAGTCGCGATGAACATGACCTAGATCTGCCATCCGACGGTGTTCAAGAGATCACGCCTACAGCTGCTCTGGCTTCAAATCCGGAGCAGATCGTGCCATCCGAGGACGGGTGGATGGACCCCACCACGGAGGCTGCACACTCAATGGCGATAGAGCCAAACACAGATCCCACTCCTAAGGAGATCTGTGTCTTCGGACCCTCGAACTTGTCTCCGACCAGGGGCTCCAAACCGCGTGTATCCGTGCCCATCGGACCTGACTGGGCACCAGTCATGGAGTTTAGCTCCGCGGATATCTTTCAACACTCGCCCTTGGGCGACATGCTAAATTCATTAAAATCTCTCTCCCTGTCAGGAGACTCTTGGCCGAACTATGTCCGGCTTGAGTGGGAAGCGGATGACGAAGAAATTCATTCCCCACCCACCACCCACTTAATAGCCACTGTCGACGACTTAACCGACATGCTTGATTTTGACTCCGAAGACATCGATGGTATGGACGACAATGCCGGAGAAGAATAGGAACCACCGCCCACAGGGCGCTGGACAACCACCTCATCATATGGCGATGAAAGAACCACCGCTCACAGGGTGCTGGACACACCCAAAGAAAGCAACAGCGACGAGGCAACGAAGGATAATCCTCTTGAGAAGCAATCTAAGCGCCAGCGTCAGCAGCGCCGCTCTAAGCCCTGCCATAGCAAGAATAGTGATATCGGCACAAGAGACAATAGCACTCCGGATGATGCCGAAGACGAAAACAATCCCGCCCAGCCAAGCTTCGAGCAAGCCGGACGGGAGGATGGGCAAGCTAACCCTGATGAACAAGCAATGAATGGAGATTCAGAGGACGACAGTTACATGCCCCTCTCCGAAGACGAGGTGAGCCTCGGCAACGAAGAATTTATCATGCCAGAGGATCCCGTCGAGCAAGAGCGCTTCAAGCGCCGGCTTATTGCCATTGCAAAAAGCCTGAAGAAAAAGCAGCAGCAGCTTCAAGCTGATCAAGATCTGCTAACTGATAGATGGACTGTGGTCCTGGCAGCCGAGGAATATGGACTCGAGCGCCCAACCAAAAGTTACCCAAAGCGCAGGTTGCTACCTGAATTCGAGGAGGAGGCACTAGAGCCTACACTACCAGCGCAGGATGCGGCTGACCGGCCACCTCGTGGTGAAGACAAAGTGGCATATCAGCCCGAGCACCAGCCCGCACCCCATCGCCAAACAAACAAAAACACGAAGGCCCGGGGCTACACGCATGACCTGCGAGACGAATTGGAAAACAAAGCAGGACAGTCAAGATCGATCTACGGATCACGGGGGTGCGCCCCAACGCGTGATGATGACCGCCACGCCGGATATACTAAATACAAATCCGGCCGAGCCGAATACAACATACCAGACTCATTTGAACCGCGTCGCGATATAGCCCGGCACAGAGGCGCCGCACACCCCCTATGCTTCACTGACGAAGTAATGGAGCATGAATTCCCAGAAGGGTTTAAGCCCATGAATATCGAGCCCTATGATGGGACTACAGACCCCGCGGTATGGATAGAAGATTTCCTTCTCCACATCCACATGGCCAGCGGCGATGATGAACATGCCATCCAGTACCTCCCACTGAAACTCAAGGGACCGGCTCAGCATTGGCTGAATAGTTTGCCGGCAAACTCCATTGGAAGTTGGGAGAACCTGGAAGACGCATTCCTGGATAACTTCCAGGGCACTTATGTGCGACCACCGGATGCTGATGATTTAAGTCACATAACCCAACAACCCGGAGATTCAGCCAGGAAATTCTGGACGTGGTTCCTAACTAAAAAGAACTAAATTGTCGACTGTCCAGATGCCGAAGCCCTAGCGGCCTTTAAGCATAACATCCATGACGAGTGGCTTTCCCGACACCTCGGCCAAGAGAAGCCGAAGTCCATGGCAGCCCTCACGACACTCATGACCCGCTTTTGTGCGGGCAAGGATAGCTGTCTGGCTCGCAGCAACAGCATATCAAGAAATCCTGGCACCTCAAATGCCAGAGATAGCAACAGGAAGCCCCTACGCAACAGACACAAGCGTCACAACAATGGCGATAACACCGAAGACACAACCATCAATGCTGGATTCAGTGGCTCTAAGTCTGGTCAGCGGAAAAAGCCATTCAAAAGAAACAATCCGGGCCCGTCCAGTCTGGACCACATACTCGATCGCTCATTTCAAATTCACGGCACGCCCGATAAACCAGCCAACCACACCAATAGAGAATGTTGGATGTTCAAACAGGTTGGCAAGTTGAATGCCGAAAACAAGGAAAAGGGGACGCATAGTGATGATGACGAGGAGCCCCGACTGCCGAACACAGGAGGACAGAAGAAATTTCCTCCCCAAGTAAAAACAATAAATATGATATACGCAACCCATATTCCCAAGCGGGAACGGAAGCGTGCACTAAGGGATGTCTACACGATGGAGCCAGTCGCCTCAAAGTTCAACCCATGGTCTTCTTGTCCGATCACTTTCGATCGTAGGGACCATCCGACCAGTATCCGTCATGGCGGTTCGACCGCGTTGGTCCTCGACCCCATCATTGACAGATTCCACCTCACACGGGTCCTTATGGACGGTGGCAGCAGCCTGAACCTGCTCTATCATGATACAGTGCACAAAATGGGCATCGATCTCTCAAGGATCAAACCCACCAAAACCACCTTTAAAGGTGTCATACCAGGTGTAGAGGCCTGTTGCACGGGCTCAATCACACTGGAAGTAGTCTTCGGATCTCCGGACAACTTCTGAAGCAAGGAGTTAATCTTCGATATCGTCCCCTTCCGCAGTGGCTATCACGCACTGCTCGGACGAATCGCATTTGCCAAATTCAATGCAGTACCGCATTATGCATACCTCAAGCTCAAGATGCCAGGACCTCGCGGGGTTATAACAGTCAATGGAAACACAGAGCGCTCCCTCCGTACGGAGGAGCACACTGCCGCCCTCGCAGCAGAAGTACGGAGCAGCCTTCTTAGGCAGATCTCCAATTCAGCAATAAAATCCCTGGACACCGCCAAGTGAGTCTGAAGTACTCTGCAACAGGATCGTCCGGCACGTCCAGAGCTCACCTAGCAATTCAGACTCCGTCCTATTCCCAGTCAAGCGGCGAAATTTGTGCCGCACGTACATAATTACACACTCAAAATACCATGGGCGTAGACGGAGGTACAACTAGATTGCGGTTCACAATGCGGCTCAGCCGCCCCAGGATCCGTATACCTTCACACTTTTTCTTTCTTTCAGGTCCCTCTTTTCTGGAGGCTCTTCCGATAGCCTGATTATCGGACCCATCACGGGACGGAAACACCAAGGAGGCAAGGGGCTTTGACGTACAAGGGAATCCCCAGGTGGTCTCTGATAAGGATCGCTATACCTGTTTTGCATACCCACATGCAGCTCGCTCTTTGTTAGGACATGTCAAATAGTCCTATTTTGCTTATCGCACTACTTGTATACATATACCTTGACGTATTATTCAAATAACAGTGGAAAATAATGTACATCATCAGCTTATTATTACATTTCTTTATCTTTTTCCTGGATTGTTTATTTATTACAAATTGCACCCGTACATTTTGGTACGTTCAGCTCGCCAGGGGCTTCAGTGTACCCCATAACACTGGAAGAAAAGTCCGAACACTTTCAACTGTGCGGCACCCCAAACTTATAGCATTATATGCATCAGCTCCGAATCATGTCTTGTGTCAATAGTTGGGTTTGCCCGGCTCCCATGTTTTCCTGCCTTAGGTTCTGCTATATCGGCTAAGGTGGCACAGGGAAAACTACTTCGATTGTGTCCTAGTTCTTCCAGACAAGAACCTCAGTAGAGAAAGCCGAAAACTGAGATTCATGATGCGGCGAGAGCTGGTCGCTGTTCGAGAGGTCTCAAATCCTTAAAGATTTTTTTCGCTTTGGACGAGGAATCGGCCTTTGTCCGATTTAGGCGTGTATAGCGCCCCAAGTTCGGCCTTCCGAATACCAGGGGCTATGCCAAAATTTAAAATTATAGAACTTCTATGGCTAAGTAGGAGTGATAAAGCTGTATAGTCTGACTACCTTGTTCGTTGCGCTAAACACCTCCTTAAAGGACCAAAAATTTGGATAAAGAGTGTTAAATTTATCCCGTACACCCCGGTACTAGTTACATAGGGGCAGAAGCCGACGACTGGCCAACTCTCAGATTTTATAAACGGCCGCACAGAAGGTAAAATTTTAAATCAGCAAGCATTATACTGCGCAAAAGAACTTGTTTCATATTACATGATAAAATGAGTGTATTCAGTCAAATATTACATCCTTCGCACATTGCTCCGCCACAAGGCGGGAGCTCTTCAGGACACTATCATAATACTTTTCGGGGTGGCGGTGCTCCTTGCCCTTCGGTGGCCCCTCCATCATCAGCTTCTCGGCATCCATCTTCGCCCAGTGCACTTTTGCGCGGGCGGAGGCCATGCGCGCACCTTCAATGCAAACGGACCGCTTTATAACTTCAAGCCGTGGACAGGCACTCACAAGCCGATTTACTAGGCCGAAGTAGCTACTGGGCAGGGGCTCGGTAGGCCACAACCGGACTATGAGGTCCTTCATGGCCAGTTCGGTCGCCTTGTGCAGTTCGAACAGTTGCTTCAGCTAGTCGCTCAAGGGCATCGGATGTTCGGTCCCAATATACTAAGACCAGAACAACTTCTCTGTCGAGATCCCTTCTTCAGCTTGGTAGAACCCTACGGCATCAGATATGCTGCGCGGCAGATCTGCGAATGCTCCTGGAGAGCTCCAAATTTGGGTAAGTAAAAGGAAAGTCTCCTTCACATGCCTTCTTTGCATAATGAATGCCTTACTCGGCGCAATCTTCTTAGCCGCCTGAATCTCCTTGAGGGCCTTTTGGGCTTCGGCCTTGGCGTCTCGTGCGCTCTGGAGGGCCTTCACAAGCTCAGACTCTTGCGTCTTAGAGTCACACTCCAAGGACTCGTATTTTTGGACGAAATCCTAGAGCTCTTGCTGGACCTCGTTGACTCGGGCCTCTTGCTTCTCGCGCTCGGCATGTTCCTTGGCCGCTTTGTCTTCGGTCTCGGTCAGCGCCTTATTAAGGGCCGCCACTTCGGTCGTGGCCCCTATTAAAGTTCATGACGCTTCTATTAGCAACAACCATTTTTCCTTTCTAAATATACAGATGAGGTATTGTGTACCTTTCTGTAAGGATGGACAGAGGTCATTGGTACAGGCGGTTCGCCCTCCTTACAGAAAGGCTGCCTACCTGAATCCGGAACCACTGGGGGTTCCGGAGCAGTATCCTGCTGGGGGCCAGGCTTGCTGCAGCCCCCGTTATTGGAGTCCATGGGGTCTTCCTCCCCATGTGCCCAATGACTGGGATTTCGCCTGGGAGAGTCTCTAGAACTGTCTCCCCCTGGTCCTGTATCCTCTAAGACAACACCTCGATGTCGTCCGCGGGCCGGGGGGAGGAGGTTGTCGGGAGTGAATCATTGTTCATCGCCGACGGGCCCAGGGACCCCTCCGAAGAGGATGCCTCGATGTGGGATTTGGCCGGACTGCATATGCATGTTTGGCATGATAAGAAGCAATAAATCAAAACATACCGGAAGTATTATAGTGTCCAGATACTTACGACCTAGCCAGGGGCTTGTCCCTGGGCAACCACGCCTCGCCGCTATAGGTGGCTGTGGTGGAGTGGTCCGGAAGGAAGGTCTTTCCCTTCTTGGACACCTCGGCCTCCCCAGACGGGGCGACCTTCCTCTTCTTCTCCCCCCCGGTTGCGGGGGGAGGGATTTCCACTTCCTCCTCCTCGACTTCGTTGGAGGAGTGCATCTTGGTGTCTTCGGAAGGCACGTCCTATGCGACCTTGCACCGGAGACCTTTCCTAGTCTCCGCGGCCTTCTTCTTGGCCTTCTTCTCCGGCACCTCATTGGGAGCCAGAAACAACATCTTCGTTAAGAGAGGCAATGCTTCATCTTCGGGTCGTGGAGCCGGATAGTCAACCCGCTCCGCTATCGATACCCAGTCCTGATTAAATTAGCTTGGAGGCTTAGTTTCCTCCCACGGATATGCTGGTAAAAGGCACATCTTGCAAAATATAAAAACTCACCGGATGGTCTTGGCGCTTTGCGCTGAGTCCGCGATCTTCGGTTATTGGTGGGGGGACCTCAGTGGCCTTGAAGAGCACCTTCTAGACGTCTTCGTGTGTCATGTCGAAGAGCTCTTGCAGCATCTAGTGTTCGGCCGGGTCAAACTCCCACAAATTATAAGCCCGTCTTTGACATGGAAGGATCCGGCAGATGAGCATGACCTGGACCACATTGACAAGCTTGATTTTCTTGCCTATCATGTTTTGGACGCAGGTCTGGAGTCTGGTCAGCTCCACCGATGAGCCCCACGCTAAGCCCTTCTCTTTCCAGGAGGTGAGCCGCATGGGGACACTGGATCAAAATTTGGGGGTCGCCGCCCAATTGGTGTCACGCGGCTCGGTGATGTAGAACCACCCCGATTGCCACCCCTTCACGCTCTCCACATAGGAGCCTTCAGGCTAAGTGACATTGGGCATCTTGCCCACCATGGCACCCCCGCACTCCGCATGCTGGCCGCCCACCACCTTTGGCTTCACGTTGAAGGTCTTCAGCCATAGGCCGAAGTGGGGCGTGATGCAGAGGAAGGCCTCACACACGACGATGAACGCAGAGATGTTGAGGATGAAGTTAGGGGCCAGATCATGGAAGTCCAGGCCGTAGTAGAACATAAGCCCGCAGACGAATGGGTGGAGGGGAAATCCCAGTCCGTGGACAAAGTGAGAGAGAAACACTACCCTCTCCTGGGGCTTCGGGGTAGGGATGATCTGCCCTTCGGCCGGGAGACGGTGCGCGATGTCTGTGGCCAGGTATCTGGCCTCCCGAAGCTTCGTGATGTCCTCCTCCGTAACGGAGGAGACTATCCACTTGCCTCCCGCTCTGGACATACTTGGAATGACTTTGCAGAGGAGGTGAAAGCTTGGGCGCTAGAGCTCGGGCGAGCAAGAATGGATGAGCAGAGGAAGAAGAAGGCGTGGGTCAAAAAGGGGAATCCTTATCCCTTTATAAAGGCGGTAGAAACCATGCGCCTTCCCACTTGCCCTGTAAACTCGCTTAGTACCCAAGCGCCGTGTTGATGGCATGGTTGGGTTACCCACACCCGTATTGACGAGAATCCCGTGATAAGGGGACACGATCTCTGCTTCGATAAGACGTGCCAGTAAAACCGCCTCGCAAGATGTGAAGTAGCAGGTTGAGAAAAACGGTTCGAATAATGATCGGGCCGTAGCATGATGTCATGCTACAAAATGTTGTCAGCAGATTAGACTTGTGGAATATTGTGCTCTCTACGGTGGTATGTGGAATTTGTTTTGCAGAGCCGGACACGATTCATGTGTTCAAAATCTACCTTGAAGTATTCAGAGAAGGAACCCGCCTTGCAATGCCGAAGACAATTTGCATGCCGGACTCGTCGTCATTGAAGCCTGGTTCAGGGGCTACTGAGGGAGTCCTAGATTAGGGGGTCCTCGGACAGCCGGACTATGTACTTGTGCCGGACTGTTGGACTATGAAGATACAAGATTGAAGACTTCGTCCCGTGTCCGGGTGGGACTCTCCTTTGCATGGAAGGCAAGCTTGGCAATTCAGATATGTAGATCTCCTTCTCTGTAACCGACTCTATGTAACCCTAGCCCGCTCCGGTGTCTATATAAACCGGAGGGTTTAGTCCGTAGGACAACAACAATCATAATCATAGGCTAGCTTCTAGGGTTTAGCCAGTACAATCTCATGGTAGATCAACTCTTGTAATACTCATATCATCAAGATCAATCAATCAGGAAGTAGGGTATTACCTCTGTAGAGAGGGCCCGAACCTGGGTAAACATTGTGTCCCCCGCCTCCTGTTACCATTAGCCTTATACGTACAGTTCGGGAGCCCCTACCCGAGATTCGCTGGTTTTGACACCGACAGCTGCGATGCCGTATTTTCCTAAGTTTAAAATTCACTCCGAGTGGAGAGCAATCCTCCCACTCGAGGGCTTAGCTGTGACCTACTCGCCTAAGTTAAAAAACCACTCCGAGTGGAGAGCAATCCTCCCACTCGGGGGCTTAGCTGCAACCCCATACTCGTGTAAGTTAAAAAACAACTCCGAGTGGAGAGCAATCCTCCCACTCGGGGGCTTAGCTGCGACCCCATACTCGCCTAAGTTAAAAACCCACTTTGAGTGAAGAGCAACCCTCTCACTTGGAGGCTTAGCTGCGAATCTGATTCGCCTAAGTTGCAAAGATCCTTGAAGTTGTGTCACAAGTACAATGTCCGATCCATCCTGATCCGCAAGGACGACGAGGTGCAAATCGAGTACGGCACCTAGTGCTCGTATCCGTGGCCCTCTCGTTGGAGCTGCGTCACAAGTACAACATTCGCTCCATCCTGATCCGCAAGGAAGACGAGGTGCAAATCAAGTACGACACCTAGTGCTCGTATCTATGGCCCTCTCGTCGGAGCTGCATCACAAGTACAAAGTCCGCTCCATTATGATCCGCAAGGACGACGAGGTGCAAATCAAGTATGACACCTAGTGCTCGTATCCGCGGCCCTTTCATCAGAGCCGCGTCACAAGTACAACGTCTATTTTGAATGAGAAATCAAGCTCCACTCAGAGTTAAGAGATCTAAAAGTGGTGAAGACAAAGCAACCATATTCAAGGAAAAACCAAGTTCAGATAAATCCAACAAAGTTTAGAACCACGAACAGAAGTACTCAGGCGTCAGGCCCGAAAGAGTTTAATGGTTACAAAATCACTCGACATTCCAAGGCAAATAAAGGTGAGGCATTAAGTTTGTTCACTCGGCAGGAGTAGGGCTTGCTGGCTCGACGAAACTGGCAAGGTCGATACCGTCTGCAATACGAGTGGCATCATTGATGAAGTCTCCATGAAGGACTGGAATTTGAGCTTCTTGGTGTTGGCGACCATGAGAGCCGCCAACTTCTCTTCTTGGACCTCCTTGCAATGGACTCGGACCAGGGACAGAGCCACATCAGCGCCACAACAAGCAGCCGACTTCTTCCACTCTTGCACTCGACCAGGGATTTCATTGAGTCAAGTCATTAGAGACTCGAGATCATTCTGGAACGTCACTCGGGGCCAGAGCTCCGTGTCAATCCGCGACACCGCCACTTTCATATGAGCAAGATATTCCATAACACTGGCAAGGCGAGACTCCAGATGCAACACGTTCATCGCAGCTTCATCCTTGACGGGGGAGTTTATGGGGTCCCGATTCGTCTCGATCCTCCCAGTCTCTTCCTTGAAGTTTTTACAGAATTCCACACACAGAGAATAATGGTTAGTCGGCAGTTATATGATGAGTGGACAGTTGCAAATCAGTCAGACAAGGGAAAGTACCTTCAAGCATCAGGAACATCTTCTTGGCGAGTCCTCCCAGATAAGCCTCCAGTTCGTCCCTCTTTCGAGTGAGATCTCCAACCTTGTCAGACAGGGCCACCTTGCCCTTCTTCAGCTGCACGACTTATTTGTTGGCTTCGTTAATGGCAGTCATCAACTGGGCATTTTCCTCTTCCAACTTGCTGACTGAAGCCAGCTTCTAGTCGGCAAGTTCAGTTTTCTCTCGCGCCGTCCTCTGCGCTGCGGCAAGGTCGAGCTCCTTCTGCTCCTGAGCCTGCTTCATTTTGACTAAAGAAATAACATTCTTCATACGAGCTTGGAGTTGACGGTTTTCACTATGCACATCTGTTCGAGTGAAGCCACTCGGTTCAAAAGACAAAAAGGGAAAAATGACAAAGTGAACAGTCGGCGAGTTATTACCTCCCATAGTAGCTGCTTCATCCTTGGCCTTCTGAAGGTTCTTGATGAGGACATCAATACCATTGTTACACCCACAACCCCTGCTGCTATACATACTGGACCAATTACTAGAGCCCGCGCATGCCAATTAAATTACCAGGTACTTTCGTTTCTTGGTAATGATTCTAATGTTCATGAGAGTATGATGCTGCCTAAATTGGATACATTTGTTTTGCTTACCAATGAAGGGCCTAGCTTGGAGAAGGATGAAAATTGGAGCAAGAACAAGCATGGAGATGATGGCATGCGCAAGGGGAACAAGAACGGAGTTACAAGTGATGATTTCAGGACGTTGAAGCCACCATAATGTGTGCATGAAGCCTTGGACGAAATATACAAGATGCCACTTCATAACTTTCGTCCAGAGGCTATTCTAGGTGTTGCGTCACCTTATTATTGGGCCAGGCCCATGTATTTTCGAAATACTTAAGTATAGGCTGTTTTTAGAGTCCGTATGTGTGGGGAAACAAGAGATAGGGTTGGTTTCGGACCCCTTCCCCAAGGGCCACGAAATTCCCCCTCTTCCTCCATATATACAGCCCTTAGGGCGTCGTTTAGACTTTGGGTTTTGTTTAGATTAAAGTTCGCCATAGCTGCAACTTTCGCGTACTTTGTTTGTGCTCAATGACCAGACAAAGGCGTCACAGAACCCCACATTGATCAATAAAGCTTTCATCTTATGTTTGCAATATCCAGATTGCAATCTCAGTTTCTTGCTTGTTCTTCGTTTGCTCGCAGGAAACAGACCCTCGTGGTCAGGTTGATCGTGCTCCAGCGTGGTCAATAACCTCTAGGAGTTGGTTTAGCGATTGCTAAGGCACGACGTCCTTGCACGTTCGTAGTCGGATCGTCAAAGTCGACTTCCACCAAAGCGATATCCATCATCTCATCGAAAGACGAGACACCTTTGCCTCTATTAATTCTCCTTGGCCAGCTCCAGGTCGAGGTTGAGACTGATTTGTTTCCTCTCCAATTCAGCAAACTGGGCCGCGAGCTCACAAGATTTCTGCAGTCAACAAATAAGACACGTCAGTTGATAGCAACAAAGGTCAATCGCAGCAAAAAGTGTTCTAAGACTACTGTCGAATCAAACATTCAACAGTAGTGTCCGGGACTACACCCAGTGAGTGCACTTGGCGTGCCCCCATTGGTCCAATTTCCCACTCGACATGGTCTGCCCAGCACGAGTAAAAAAATGGCAACATTAATTCTCAAACCCCTGCCAACTGCCCGCAGTCGACCACGGTCTCAGGGACTACACCTAGTGGGTGCACTCCGCGTGCCCCCACTAGTATGGATCCCACTCGACATGATTTGTCCCGACTGAGTGGAAGAACTTTAAAGAGACATTTGATAATTACCCCCGCCGAATCAAACATTCGACGATGGTCTCGGGGACTACACCTAGTGGGTGCACTTTGCGTGCCCCCACCGATTCAAAGACACATTCGACACGACCTGGTCGACTCAAGCGGAAGAACTATTCAGCAAAAGTTAAAGCACCCAGTGGGTGAATGGATATAAAGTGCAGACTCATGATTGATGCACATTAAAGGTTTCAAAACGCTCATCCACGGACATCTTACAGATAATAAAGTAGCAGTTTCCAAGTACCATATCCTAATAGAGCAAAGATCAAGCTGAAAGATCAGTCGGATATCAACTCACCTTAACATTGGTCTGAAGTGCAGAGTTGGCATCGTAGGCATCCTTGCTAGCCTCGTGCACCACCATCATTTGCTCCATCAGAAAGCCTGCTTGGAGTATAGCTTCCTTAGCAGCTCCGACCAGGTCCTCTAGGACATGATGGGCAACAAAGAGCGGAGTTGGTGGAATAGTCGAAGCAGTCAGGGGACCTAAGGCATGGAGTTGCACGGACAGATCAAGGACTTGAGCGATCGATGCCGAAGGACGATAAGTCGACACAAGATCGGCAAAAGAAACAGAAGCCCGAATTGGATCTCCGGATTGTTGGATCACTGTTTCCGACACTGATGTCGATTGAGGTACCTTGCTGGCAGGCGCCCCTCCTGCTGAAAGTTCTGCCCTTTCTTCCCGGGGTCTTCTGGGGCATGTCTTCGTCGCAGTTTGGAAGTTCAATGACATCTTGTGGTGCTGCACAAGACACGACCATAAGAGTTCAGTAGACTGATAGTACAACCGACAAAATGAGCGTACGATCGTAGAATTATACCCGCTTTGGAAGTGGGAGGAGGAAGAGGAGCTCACGGGGAGTGCAGGGGGCGTCGAACCGGGCTCGGGGAAGGCTCGGAGCAGACGGCGCGACCGTGGTGATCTCGGTGTCCGAGGGGGAAGAAGGCGAGGTAGCTGGTGATGCAGGGCGGCAGGCGGCGCGTGGCTCTGCGTAGATGATGAAGACGACCCTGCGGTTCTCCTGGGCGGGTCAGCGAGGCGAGGGGAGCTCGGCGGGCACGGCTATGGCAAGTGGCGGCGACAGTGGCGCTCAGGGAAGAGAGGGGGAGGGAGTCAGAGGAGGGGATGAGCATGGGGAGAGTGAGAGAGCGTCGAGGGGGCCGTGTGGCGTCTCCAGGGGTCGAGGAAGCGAGCAGGGAGGCAGGAGGAGGTGGAAGCAGGAGGTGGCCGCGGCTCGGCTGTGCGCGCACCACGCACGATGCCAGAAGGCATGGGGAAGACGACGCGCGAGGAGGTGGGCTGGGCTGGCCAACCGGCCCGGCCAGGTGAGCTTTGGTGGGCGCCAGGTAAGTTCCAGGTAAGTCTCTCTCTCTCTCTTTTATTTCCTGTTTTCTATTTTTCTGTAACTTTGTGGCTTTTCTAAAAATACTTAGGCATTTTCAAAAATCACCAAACTGCACATGCCCATTGTTTAGAACATATCCAACATGGAACATTTCAGTTTGGATTATTTGGACGTTTAAAATATTATATAGCATTTAAATGCCCAAATGCAATTAGAGTATGATTTAATTCAGTGACCCAATGTTGTCCTAGAAAAATGTGAACCAATTTTGCCAGAGGTTCTAACCCAGGACAAAAATGATGGACATTTTAGAAGGGCATTTCAGGTTCATTGAAAAAGATTTTAGTAAACCCTAGTTGTCTTCAGGGGGGGTGCTGGGGGTTCTGTCATCCCCATTTCAACTTAAATAAAATTTAAACATGATGCACCCATGAAGCTTGCCTAGTGCAAAGGCAGAAGCTAGGGATGTGACAACTCACCCCCACTAAGGAAAAATCTCGTCCCGATATTCAAGCGTAGGATAAGATGAAGGGGGAACACAAATTAACACAATCTTCACGATCCAGGTTGCACTTCATAGGGGCGTTGATTCGATCACCATCTTTGTCTTGTCGTCTTGCTCTGAGAACTCCAACTAACATGACAATGAGAGGGAAAGGAAAACTCTAGAGGGATCGATCTTATCGAAGGTCGAACAACTCATGATCAACTCACGAAGTGGGACATTGAAACATCTCTGAGCTGAGACACAAAGCATTCGTCCAGAGGAATGGAGTGAAACACATGACAAAGGTCCACTAGGTAGGCAATAATTCCACACCTAAGAAGGTGGTGAACGGTTGTCAACACAGCGAGGAGTTGAGTTGCCATGATACCACAACGAGACACCTTAGGGATGATGACTCGTAGATATATCCCCCTTAAGTGGCAAAAAGAATTACCTTTGATGCATAGATCATTGAAATTCTCTAAACCAGCCTAAGGAAAATCACAAACAACCGTGTGAAGGAGTTCGAAGAAATGGCATACTCAGTTTGGAGAGAAAACTTGAGTTATAAGACAATTCGACAAATGGAAGGCACATTCCAATTGATGCCGAGGATATAACCTAGTGTCTGAGCATGCCCTCAGGAACTTGAGCATTTCCATATTCATCAAGGTATTACCAATATCCGCGTCAAGGATCCTGGCAACACAACGTACTACCATGATGAATACCAGTGGAAGATGTAGATGCAAAGGAAGATAACACCTTCTCAGACTTCACCTTGGCGGGGCCAAGGAAAACAAAATCTGGATGATCGACCGAGAGACATTTAGCACTCCGCTTCTAATGTTCTCCTTGATGTGCTAGCGCAACCCATTTATTAAACTGGGTTGATATCTAGGACATCAAGTAAAGGTCGGACTTCGGGAACACAAAAATCATAAGGAATAACTACGGAAGTAAATCCATAAGAAATCCTCATGGGGAGGTGGCCAACTTCCTCATTCAAGATACTACAATAATAGGTCTTCTGGCTGGGTGTGTTGGCCACGACATCCACTTAACCGGTTACAGAGAGACCACTATTATAGTTCTTGGGAAATGTTCCAACCATCATATCTGCCTGAGATTCAGATCTGGTTGTTGTCAGAATAATCCAGACTCATTGAGTCTAGGAATAAAAATGAAAGTTTGCAACACAAATCGACGAGATGACGTTATGAGATTCTCGGGAAATGAACTACGATAGCAAGCTCCAAACATGAGCTGGTTCTGCTACATACATGTGAACACACTGTCCCAGACAAGCATGGGCATGTAGTAGTCTTATAATAAAACACTACCGAGTTCAGGTGGGGAATCCATCATCGAGGATATCGAAGTCCTTACATAAGGTATACTCTTAAGAAGGAACTTCTTCTCCTTGAACAAGTCAATCAGTGGCTTGGTGTGCTAGGAACACATATAGACTGGAGGTAGCGAGCCTATCAAACCATAGCATACTTCGCACATGCATGACTGACCGGGGATGACTCCAGGGAAAACAAAACAATCTGTCTCAAACTCACGGCGGCAACTTGCACCAAATGCACATGAATTCGAGGAAGTCACTTCTTCCATCCAAGCATAAGCTTCATGAAAGGAACACGAAGGCATTGTTTACAAAATTTACAACACTAGGTTGATGTTCAACATGAATCATGGGGGAGACAAAACGCTGCTGATGGACTCAACAGCAACTCATTGGAATTTCCATATCACTGGACTTCCACCATCATGTGAAAACGAGGATAGCATTGGTCAGACCAAAAATATATAATGATGTATGCTCGAGGGATCAACCACGAGTAAGACAACATTATGAACATCGTTGGTTCTGATTTGATTTGACGATAGCCCATACTCAAATCAAAGATGGGATAAGACAATAGGTCCAACAACGGATCACAAGGACCAATTGATGAAGATATCATCTTTCTTCAACACACACACACACACAGAAAGATATCCCATAACATGAACTAAGTCAGACAAGCTTTTACCTTCCAACTCTCCAAGTTGTTGTTTACCTTGACAACCTAGCTCAGGGGTATCCCACACAAATTCTGGGAGCAGGGGTGGTTTACAAGAAAAACCAACTTGATCACGAGCTCAACATAACAGTTAGGTGACGACCTGGTGATACTTCCGAGAAGATATTCGGAAAATCACGAACCACCGATATGTTACTAAGCTCGGAAACAATCTTGCTTTTCAGGGAAAGACGATATGATCAAATAAGCAAGAATTGGCATTATCCTAACTCATTGATCGGAGAGTGCACCGGAAATAAGGACTAGGTAGCACAATCATACTTAGGGTGATGATTTAATGATCAACATGCTAAGAATGAGGTTATTGTCCTTTAACTACCAAGCAACAGAGTTGCTAGGAGTATATATTTCACACATCACGATTCACTTGTCGGCATTCCGGTTGAGATAACACGGATCTGAGGAATGAATTATGATGGCGAGAAGTATCACTGTATCAAGAATTCATAAGAGGGTGTGCAATTCTCATGATACTCTTGTGATGAAAGAGGGTGATACTCTGAGGTAGAACAGAAAAAAAGCTGGATTAACATTTTGATCTGCGGGATACAACCGCTTTGACCAAATCCTAGATATGGATGAGGTACTGGAGTTTGTTTCTCCTAGTCATTCCCGAATAGAATGGCTTGATGGGCCACAAGAGTAGTGGCATCGATGAACACGAATGCATAACTACTCCTGACTATCAATTGATAGACGAGGGCCAGAAAACAACTAAAGAGGGACAACTCAAAAGAACATATGATTTTCCGAGTTGTGGATGCATGGATTAGAATGTCGAACGAGTTCAACATATTTCTTCCGAACAATCCATGCAGAGAGGTAGGTTTGGCAGAATCGTAATATAGAAGGGAACTCATCGAGAGCACTCTTGTTGTGATCTTTTGGTTCCCGAACTTCTGCCATATTGGTTCATGGTATTGGAAGAAGGATATACCACGAATCTTGAGGACTATCATAAAGGTTACTAATATCCTAAAGGAACTAGCAAACACTATCAACATGAAATAAGTAGGGTGAATCTCGGGTTCAAGAACCCAGGAGTAGAATGCCTACTAACTAAATGGCATCACGGGATGCTTTCGAGAATGATGGCCAGATTCATCACACTGGGAACACAAAACATGGCCAGGGTACTAGGTGATCCTCTAAGACACCTAGGGTCATAATAGTAGCTCCAACATATATGTCGATACAGCAGAGTACCTCAACTCACCGATTAGTGTGGTTAAACTGGCCCAAAGGAACTTCGGAGCGGTAAGAAGGAATTTGCAAATGCATCGGACTGTTTAGAAACCTGGGATGACTCAGAGAACATAACGACTATAAATGCTTGAAAAGGATTTGAGACGTCCTACAGAATGGTGGCATAGCCACTCAGAAGCACAATATCAAGGTTTCGAGATCAACAGTTAACAACGGAAGTAATAGGAACTGAACCGAGGCTTAAGTTCAACAATCTTATAAGTCTACAGATTAGTAACACGTGATCCTAATAGAAAGAAGAGAAAGCCTAGTTCCTTAACCCCGTAGGAAGGATAAGATGACTCAGATCAGAAGGGCATAAGGTATAAGGAGTAAAAAGAGCCTTACGTTCCATCCCACAATCAATTCCCTTATATAACTAAAGAATTTCTAGACTCAACTTCGACCAGTTTGGCTTGGTAATCCTACAGGCAGTCAAGCTCTGATACCAAAGCTGTCAGGACCCCGACTCAATGCCACATCGATCTAGCATGTAACACCTCATATCACTTTGCGGCCTCACGCACGGTATTCCCACAGGTGTCGCCTTACCTTTGCCCGGGACCGTTTGCGCCTTTTGGCACACGTATATGATAGTGTCGCTAGCATCCATATGATAAGGAGCCCGGGCTGACATGGCTAGTCGTAAACCCAAAGTGGCACAAACTTACAGGGACAGGCATCCATGACCCAGCATCGAACGTGTCAGTCATCAGCGAGCGGAACCAGGCTGTAGCACTAGGCTAGCAGGACTCCGGTGAACAGGGCTGTAGCGGGCTAACAGGACTCTGGTATTCATCGTGTGACATTTCCTCGAAGGGACAGACACAGGAACGAAGAAGGATGCATGCCGGCCAGCCTAAGTGTTCCGGAGCAGTAGCAAGCTACCATGGCTCAGTGGAAGCACTACGAGACATTTCCCGGTAAGAGAGGCTACTAGGGATAACAACTAGGTAGTCAGATCCCACACATACCAAGCATTTCAATAACATGCACACAATATGCTCGATATGTGCAAATACAACATGGCATCACAACATGACTCTACAACTCAAGTATTTTATTCAATAGGCTCCGAGGAGCGAGATATTACAAACATGGGTCTCATGACCCAACATTCAGAGCACACAAGTCAAAGCACAAGCGGAAGCTTAACATGTCTGAGAACAGACAACTAAAAATGAATAAGGCTGAGAAGCCTGACTATCTACCAGATCCTGCCGAGGGCACAAGATCGTAGCTGAGGTAACAAGCTAAACGTCGAAGTCCACATGGTACTACTAGTGAGACTGAAGTCTCTCTGCAAAAACGTAAAATAGGAAAACGTGAGTACAAATGTACCCAGCAAGACTTACATCAGAACTAACTACATATGCATCATTATGAACAAAGGGGGTGGTGGGGTTTAACTGCAGCAAGCCAGCTTTGACTCGGTGGCTATCCTGAACTACGACTGCAAGTAACTCTTTTGAGGTGGCGCACACGAGTCCACATATTCACCATATCAATACACCACTATGGATCCGCTCCCATCTCCCTACGAGAACGCCATCCATAGCACTCACACTTATCTTGCGCATTTTAGAGTATCCACTTTCACTTGTCTATGAACTATACAGGCAACCCAGAAGTCCTTTACCGCGGACACGGCTATTCGAATAGATGATGTTAACCTTGCAGGGGTGTACTTCTTCACACACGCTCTCACCACTTACCGCCGTTTACACGACATGTACTCGGCAACCTTCAAGCGGAAGCCCAGCGAGGGTGTCAGCCACGACCTGACTAACCACACAAGTCTCTCGTCCAGGTTTATCGCCTATTTGGGTTCCATCCGCAAGGAGATCCGGCCGGGGTGTCGCTCACTGCCCCAAACGATGTGTGCAGGGTTCCCAAGCCCACCATCCGGGTGCCACTTGGTACACCGGGCCACTGTGCCTAGTCTGTCCCAAGCCCAGCTGTACCGGGTGCCACTTGGTAGACTACTAACACTACCTACAAACACCAGAAACTAGTTGCAACTCCTGGACAGAGATCAGGTTGATTAATAAGTCGAGAGAGCTTGGAGCGCCCGGAGCCCAATGTGTGGTAGTAACTGTTCATGGATCACAAACAAAGAAGTCAGTTCCTGAGGACGGCTGCAATGAGACAACCCACCATGTACTCCTACATGGCCTCTCACCGCTACCTTTACCAAATCGTGTTCACACACTTAGCTCTCAACAGTAGGACATGTTCACCACATTCCAATTCATCCCTGATGAATCAGACCTGACTCAACTCTAAGCAATAGCAGGCATGACAAACAAACATGAATGAGTAGGCACATCAGGGCTCAAACAACTCCTACTCATGCTAGTGGGTTTCATCTATTTACTGTGGCAATGACAGGTCATGCAGAGGATAAGGGGTTCAACTACCGCAGCAAATAACAGTTGTATCATTGTTGTCCTAATGCAGTAAAATAGAGTAGGAGCGAGAGAGTGGGATTGTATCGGAATGAACAAGGGGGTTTTTCTTGCGTGGCACTTCTGAAGATAATATAGTTCTTCATCGGTGTCATCAAACTCATCGTCGGAACCAAGTCTATCGAGAGGGGACAAATACCGGCAACACAGAGAAAACACAATCAATGCAATGCAACAATATGATGCATGAATATGACATGGCAAAATGAGTGTGTTTTGGCTAATGCAACTTAGAACAGATTAAATGAAGTTGGTTTGAACCAAGGGTTCAAATTCAAACTCCATATGTGCTTATTTAAATGCCAATCATATGATTTGTCCTAAACAGTAGTCATAAATTGTTCTAACATGCATGAAAATGGTACAGATGGATAGGTTGAATTTTTCTGATCATTTTTCATATATAAATTATTTCATTTGGAGTTACGGTTGATTTTATATGAATTTTAGAAGTTTTGACTATTTTCTGAAAATAATAAATCATTTAAGATTTACTTAAATTCCAGAAAACATTTACTGCGTCATCCTGACGTCATGATGATGTCAGCAAGTCAACATGGCTGGTCCGGGTCAAATCTGACCAGAGGGACCCACTGGTCAGTGACTCAGGGCTGGTTAGGGTCGCAGACAGGTGGTCCTGGTCAACGGCCACATCAGCAGGGTTAACCCTGACAAATGGGTCCCGTTGGATTATAGTTAGACTAAGCAGAAATAAAGCTGGGGTTAATTACGGCATGGGGCCCATGCATCAGTGGCCCATAGGATTAGTTAGCTGGCTCATTAATCGCTAGTGACCGTGCCACATCAGCTTTCCAGAGGCTAACCGGCGACGACCACGGCCGACGGCGGAGGTGCACCGTGCGCTCGCTACGGAGCATCATTTGACACGCGGTTTGCTCCTACGGGTTCCTGGGAGGAAGGCGCATCCGAAGAGACAAGCGGCAGCAGCTGGGGTGGCCGGAGCTGACGGCGGCGAGCTCTTTTGCGGCCGCCGAAGTTCGGCCAACGGCGGGCTAGGCGATGCAGGGCGCTAGGGGAGGCTTTGGTGTGTGCTACGTGCTCCTGGTGAGGTGTGGAGGACGGTGGTGTGCCCGGCTTCGAGCCACTATGGCTCTGGCCACGACGGCGACGTGCGGTGGCGGTGGCGGGCGCGGTCGAGCTTGGTGCGGTCGCTGCGGTGCTCGAGAGCGAGAACGGCAAGTGGGAGGAGGAAGAGGAGCTCACGGGGAGTGCAGGGGGCGTCGAAGCGGGCTCTGGGAAGGCTCGGAGTAGACGGCGCGGTCGTGGCGATCTCGGCGTCCAAGGGGGAAGAAGGCGAGGTAGCTGGCGATGCAGGGCGGCAGGTGTCGCATGGCTCTGCATAGATGATGAAGACGACCCTGCGGTTCTCCTGGGCGGGTCAGCGAGGCGAGGGGAGCTCGGCGGGCACGGCTATGGCAAGCAGCGGTGATGGCGGCGCTCGGGGAAGAGAGGGGGAGGGAGCCAGAGGAGGGGATGAGCATGGGGAGAGTGAGAGAGCGTCGAGGGGGCCGCGTGGCGTCTCCAGGGGTCGAGGAAGTGAGCAGGGAGGCAGGAGGAGGTGGAAGCAGGAGGTGGCCGCGGCTCGGCTGTGTGCGTGCCACGCACGATGCCAGAAGGCATGGGGAAGACGACGCGTGAGGAGGTGGGCTGGGCTGGCCAACCGGGCCGGCCAAGTGGGCTTTGGTGGGCGCCAGGTAAGTTCCAGGTAAGTCTCTCTCTCTTTTATTTCCTGTTTTCTATTTTTCTGTAACTTTGTGGCTTTTCTAAAAATACTTAGGCATTTGCAAAAATCACCAAACTGCACATGCCCATTGTTTAGAACATATTCAACATGGAACATTTCAGTTTGGGATTATTTGGACGTTTGAAATATTATATAGCATTTAAATGCCCAAATGCAATTAGAGTATGATTTAATTCAGTGACCCAATGTTGTCCTAGAAAAATGTGAACCAATTTTGCCAGAGGTTCTAACCCAGGACAAAAATGATGGACATTTTAGAAGGGCATTTCAGGTTCATTGAAAAAGATTTTAGTAAACCCTAGTTTTCTTCAGGGGGGGTGCTGGGGGTTCTGTCATCCCCATTTCAACTTAAATAAAAATTAAACATGATGCACACATGAAGCTAGCCTAGTGCAAAGGCAGAAGCTAGGGATATGACAGCCTCGCCTGCGCCGGCGACGGGAGACCATGGGAGGACAGGGCGCTGCCAGGTGTGGACGTGCCTCTCCATCTCGCGCCTGTGGGTGGCCGCGTTGGCCTCAGGGACTGCCGGAGTTGGACGCAATGGATGAGGCAGAGAGCGGCGGCTCCATGGTAAGGGAGGGGCTCCGGTGGCTGTGGTGGTGGGGAAACGGAGCAGGGGTGGTCTCCGGCGACGGGGTAGGCTAGCAGGGGGCTCGGTGGAGGCGGGGAAGGCTGGAGACATGGGAATTTAAGAGGGCAGGGGCAGCGGCCATGGCGGTGGTGGAGGAGCAGGAGAGCTCTCGGGGCTCGAGAGAGAGGTTGGGCGGGGTCCTAGGAGTGTAGTGAGTCGAGTGGTGTGTTCGGACGAGGTCGGGAGGGGCTATATATATCCGGGGTAAGGCAGTTAGCTCGTGTGCCGCTGCTGCGTCCGGCCAAGGCCCTGACAATGGGCAGCGATCACGAGAGGGCGCAGGAAGGCAACAAGGGAGGGAACGGATGAGCCGCAGAGGTCAGGCGACAAGCAGAGCTCGGGGACAAGAAGAGGAAGAAGCTAACAGAGGAGAAGACGATGGGGTCATGGGCAGGAATGTGTGGCAACGCCGACGGCTCAACGGGGAAGAGGACAGAGGGGGAAGGGCTCCAGGGGATGGTGACAGCTCTGGGAAGGCTCTGGATATGGCTAGGCGACAGGGGGGGGGGGACAAGCATACAGAGAGGAAGAAGAAGATAGTGGCGCCAGAGCATGCTTATGGCATGCCAAGATGGTGGTCACCACTATGACCGGCAAGGAAGGGACACAAGATGCTGCATCGAGATGTCTAGTGATGAGTCCCTGCCTCATATAAGCCGGGGGAGGTGATGGATAGACATAAGAAGCCCTGAAGTTGAGTTAGACCTCGATTAAAGTTTGCTGCATCAAACTTTATCAAGCCACTGTGCTCAACAGGAAACTGATTTGGTGAAATGGTGTTGTCTGGGATGATTGACTATGGAAGGACAAGAATCCTGTTTTTTTAGGGAAACGGATCAAAGATTAATATAGTTGCTTTGCAACTGACCAAAAGGGTCCAGAATCAAGATGAGGATGATGCTCTCACATGGGGTATCAACTTAAGCTCAACTTGGGCATGACAGAGTTATTTGATCATATGAAGATGCTGAAAAAGGTTTCATACCATTTGGATAAACCCAAATGGTACTTGCTTCACAAGCATTTCCACTGACCAGAAACTTGCACAAATTCTAGAGGGAAAATGGCTAGATGAAATATGCCCAAATTGGCTGGAGATAGGTTATATGGATAATATAAGGCCTAGAAATATTTACAGCCATAATGGAGCAAGATAAAATATACTTGCTTCACGAACTAAAATTTTGGACAGAACACAAGAATTGAAGATGAGCTCACATGGAGTCATGACATGAGCTCTACTTTGGTGGAGGGCTATGATATGATGATATTAAGGACCATGCAAAAGTGTAACTCATTTGGATATGCCTAGCTTGTACCTCCTTCACAAAGTTTTTCTTTTTGGATAGAAACTGTGGAAAATCATAATTAAATTACTACTAGGCAAATCAGGTTGCATTTTTGCACGTGGCAATGATATGGACAGGAAAAGATGTCCAAGGAGTTTGAGGTCAGTTGGGCAAAGGAAAGTAGCACTTGCTTCACAATGTGCCATTTAGGACAGAATAGGAAATGAATTAATTGAGCATGATGATAAACATGGCTAATGAATTGTTTTGCTATATTTCATGAAGATATGACCCAAAAAAAATTATGAGAATTATTTGGGAATTTTTGGAGTGATGGAAATATAGGTTGCTTCACAACCTAGGGCTAGAAGGATAATTCCTTTAATAGAAAAGGAATATTCCCAATAAAAAGAATATTGGGATTTGGGCTAGGATGAAAATGACACGGTCTTGGGAAGGATTTGGAAATGACAAGCCACTCTAGAAAGCAAAGAAGAGGTCATCTTCTTCAGTTTCCAGACCACAAATCCACGGAGAAAGAAAACTCAGACAAAATCCTTAGAAAATCAATAGAAAAAGAAAGGGCCAAAAACCAGGTTGTTACAACTCTTACCCCCTTAAAGAAATCTCGTCCTCGAGATTTGTTTTCTCAAGGAACAAGCATGAATATATCTGACTTTAAGGAAACCATTTCTAACTCGGGTATCCTTTTTCGTTTATAGTTGTTCCCACAAAATTTTTCATCTGACTTACCTGACTGGCTCTAGGGTGGTCTGATTCACTGTATCCACATTCTGATAGATCTTTCCTTGCTGGTTCATGCTCATACTGGCTCCAATTCTTTTTATATCTGCTGACTTAGCTGAGTGTGATAGATTACCCTGACTGAGATATATTGCCCATCTCACAAATTCGAGGGTGATTTCCGGTTGATCCAGCACTGACAATATTCCATGAATTTGTGATCACATTGTCCCGATGAACACCCAAGCTCTGACTCCTTGCATTTGGTTTATCCACTGAATGCAGGTCCTTCGAGTTGCAAACCGTGAGTTGAGGCATAACCATTTTCTGACTCATCGCAGAAGTTTCTGAATCATCTTAACTGGCTCCACTGTCTTGAGTATCGGATCCATACCAAATATTTTTCTTGGCCAGTATAAAGGGGTACGAACCTTTATGATATTATCCGTAGACTTGACTGATGGTAGTTCCGATAGACGAAATTTTATCCATGCCAAGCTACCCTTTGCTGATTCTCATAATTGAGGGCACATGCTTCGAGACTATTATTCACATTCTGATTACTCATTCTGTCGGTCAGTCCATGAGGATAGTAGGCTGTGTAATGCTTTACCATAGTTGCTAGAATCAAACTATTGAATTGTCATTTGGTCGGATTTCGCAGACCCAGATATTTGATACTAACAAATCTGAGCATCTACTATCAACTGAGTAGACTGTTTGGATATGGGGACCTTACCAAAATTGAGAAGACCCCTTAGGTGAATATCCATGGTGATCCATACTGACTTTGTTTGTCCGGGGCATCTACACCATGCGGTTCTTGCAACAATTTTCATATCTGCATCACCGGTCTTGCTCCTTCATTACTGTTTTTCTTGCCTGGATCCTTGGACGAAGATGTGGGGTCATATTGTTTCTCTGTGTGACCATAGTTTCTGTCGGATGCACTATTGTGGCAGGTGTATTCTTATCCGCATCTTCTAACATGGTAAACCATTAAATGGCAGGTTCAACACCTCTCAAGTTCTGACCGTAGGAAAATGATCATCCGAACCCTTGCAAGAAATTGGCAAATAAATCAGTAGCCACCAGAACGGTCTTTACAACTCAGATCTGGGACATTACTGAAATAACTCAACCACGGCTTAGGGCGGCCGAAAAGCAGCTCAGAGCATGAGATAAGGTCGATAAAAAGAAAGTGGCAGCTCCCTAAAATAGCCAAAAAGCAGCCATATGGCTACTATCACAAAAAGAAACTCAACAGTTGTACGAGATGGCCGAAAAGCAGCTCAGAACTCATGGAAGTTGTTGAATAGAGAAATAAAAATCGGCATCCACCTCGGATAGCTAAAAATAGCTCAGATCACAGGCGTGGTGCCTTTACTGGAGGAAAGGAGACAAGGGCTCATCAGGATCATCTTCCAGGTTCACAATTACTTGTACTAAGCTCATTGTTGTCCTCAATCTTCATAATCCCTTTGTCACACTGCGGTGTATAGCTGGCTTCCTTCTTTTAACAATCCTCATGTTCCTCTCAAATCTGCTTTCGAGTGACTTGTAGGACCTTGGGGGTAGGCTGACCGCAGATATATAAGAATCCGATTCCTGAGGCAGATTTGCTTTCTGACTGATTCTTGCTTCTGACCAAGCTGTTGCAGATCTGATTGTTGAGATGCACTGCCATATACTGTCAATTTTGCACATAGCTTATCTTCTTCCTGTTTTGATCATTTCTACTATGAAGAGTACATATTGAGGGAAACTTGATTATTCGTATCACGATCGGATATCCCAAAAGCTCATTGTAGTCAGTTGAGAATTCCATACTAATGCAAACCTGATACTGATAGTCCATCCAGGATTTCTTTTGCATTCAGACGAGATACTCCAAATTTCACCGCAGTCTGCTGATAATTCCATTTTGTTTAGCCGAGCATCCAAACATTTGAACTCCTTGCTGACTCTTTAGGTCCGGTGTGGTTGACGAGCACTTTAATGAGAGGAAAACATGTAACACCGAAGGCCCAAAGAAAGAAACAAAAGAAACGACAAAAACAAAAGCACACAGACATACTAATAATAATATTACTAACAAGCAATCATCACATATTACTGCTACTCACACAATAATATGCATGCATTCCTAAGCACACAAATCTCGCGGAAACTCCGGTATTACGGTCTAATATGTTGTGATGGTGTGCACAAAAGTGAGTCTGTGTTTGGAAGGATTTGGCGTAACCAAGGCTACACCAAGCGCTGGCTGAACACTAGTTACAACTGGATGGATACATAGATGAGGATGGACTTGGTGATCAAGTAGCGAGATGCAATGGTCACGGCCACATCATCATCAAGCGTACGAATGGGAATCGTACATGTCCAAAGAATGAAATGACAGTGCAAGATAACAGTGGAAGACCGGGTTTTAATGGCATTGCCCTTTTTTGATAACAAAGACCAGCAAGGGTTGCCAAGGGGACGAGATGGATGGCACGATTCAGGATAGAGACAAGTCTATCACCGAAACAATATGGGTGGGTGGCGGAAAGATATCGATGCGATACCTGAGCATAACTCCCGCAAATGGTGTCTGTAACACTTGGCACCAGGGCATCACTCTGCAGGGATAGAGATGACATCGAACACTAAAATGCAGGCATGCCAAGAAGGAGGGTGCAGGTAGTGGATCGAAACCTATGCCACCTACACTTACAAGATATTAGCGACAATATATGAGTCTATATGCATGCTATGCAACAATCAAATGCAGCAATCAAGTGCAACAAACCAACTGGGCTCTATGCTACCACATTCTAACGTTCACGTGGGCTAGGGCGTCCTACAACCAGACCTGCTTTGATACGAAGCCTGTGGCACCCCGGCTCAGAGAAACCGGAACGCCCCGTTTTCCAACCCAGAGATTGAGGAGAAGTCTTCTGGAATACAACACTGCTTAGCATAGAACAAATCGGCTCTTTATTACAATCTATATTGGGTACAAGGGGATTTTGATATAACATGGAATTACATGGGCAAGGCGACACTACGCCTGCTGTTGGGGATATAACTACTGAGTGTAAACCGCCCGGAGGGGCCGGTTTATGCTCATCTATATTGAAGCCCATGAAGACAAGGAATATGGCGTTCTACCATTAAATCTTAGAGGCCCAGAGCCCAATGGCGGATTAGGGCCTATAGTAGTAAACCGCCATAGATATGTAACTTGTATTGTAAGTTAGGGAAAGGAAGAAACCGAGCCAAACACTTGTATGAGCCGGCCTCGGGATTCTGTAGACCAGCCGGGCGTCAACCTATGTATATAAAGGGACGACCCGGCGGCGGTTCAAGGACAAGAAACAACAACTCAAGAGATAGGTAAAGCGGATTCGCTCCCTGCTCATCGAGATCAATCAATCCCACAACAACTGGATCATAGGCTTTTACCTTCACCGCAAGGGGCCGAACCAGTATAAACTTCCCGTGTCCTTTGTTCCGGTTTAACCCCTTTAAGCTAATCTCGTAGCGATGGCTCCATGACTAAGTCCTTCCGCTAGGACTTCTGATGTGTTAATTCCACGACAGTTGGCGCCCACCGTGGGGCTATCGCATGATGGTTTCGAGTTCTTAAAGGGAAACTTTGAAGGACTCAAGGGATACGCGGTTGTCCGTATGACCAAGAGTCATTGCAGCAAGCTCTACATCGACGACGCGGGATGGGGCTCCGAGGCTGGCTCAATTGAGTACGGGTACCGGGTCCCCTTTGGCAGAATTCACGTTTTCATCGGCAAGATCGGCGAACCGGGCCCTGAGCCGGACATCTCCACCGACCTCCTCGAGACGGCTCAGCGTGCTAGTCCTACCCGGGTTCAGCCTGCCATGAAGCGTGCGTTTATAGGATTCATCCAAGGTGTGGGATCTGAACCGGTGTCCGATGGTGAGACGGCCATCTACTCAGATGGCGAATCATCCACTGGCGAAACTGAGTCGCTGTACCAATTGCAAGACGGCCGGATTGGGGATGTTCCGATGGCGACAGTATTCTGGACCCCTTTGAACCGCCGAACCGGGTTGCTATCTTCATGGCCGGTACGTAGCCCACCTTGCAATCTTCATCTGCAACAGCAATGATTTCCGGATCGGCAGCCGGGGCAAGAGGCCCTGCACGCCGGCTGGCTCAAGTTCTTGCCAGTTTGTTGGATGCTTTGACAACATTGTTGACCACGACAGTCACCCCGGAGACCCAGGATCAGCATAATGCGGAGGTTACAAAGCTGAAGGACCAGATAGCTCAGGCCAAGGAGGACTTGGCGGCTGAGGAAGCCAGGATGACTGAAGAGCGGACCGCTTTAGATGCCCAGTCACAGCAGATCCAAGCGCAGAATTACCGACTTGTGTTGGATCACAACACATCAAATGAATTGCTGTGGAGGAAGTACCGATCTCGGGTGCCGCCGGTTTACAAAGGAATGAATCTCTTCAATACGCCGGGAGCCGGGCCAAGTAATCCAGCAGCAGTAAACCGGACCGAGGCACCCAGGACTGGAGCTCCGGATCAGCCACGGGTGATGGACCCGCCTCGACGGACGGACAACCCGCCGCAATACGTACCAACGCCGCCAGGTCACTTTTCTAGCCCTTTGGATAACATGATTGCTACAGCGTCGCGTTTGGCAGCTATTCTGATGGAGGGTGACTCACTGGCGGCGGTTGAGACACGACGGGCTAGGGATCTTCTTCAAACCGCTGTTGTGCAGCAGCAGGCTTATTCCTACAGCCGATACAGAATACATTCAACCCCCTGTCCGAGCAAGAGTTACAGCAGGCACATGGACGAACCGGCTATGTCAAGCAGTGCGCGGCGCCGTGACGCCCCTCGAGGGCCTAATCGGGCGCACGGCGGTATGAATGCTCAGGATGTGATGAACAACGGCAGAGCACGACGAGAGGCAGAGTTAGCAGCACAATTGGCAGCGCAGTACCAGAATCATCAGACGCTCCAGTTCAACCAGCGACTTCAGTTGAACGTGGTTTGGCTTTTAGCTCTTGGGGAGTGCCGTGCCTCACCCCGGCTCTGCGTAATGTGCGGCTGCCCAAGGATTTCAAGGGTCTGCGTAAAGTGCCTAATTATACCGCCGATCAACCCCCTGAGGCGTGTGTTGAGAGTTATGAGATGGCAATGGAGATGTTGGATGTGGATGAAGCGGCGTGTGCAAAATACTTCACCATGATGTTAGACGGAACGACTCACACCTGGCTGAAGAGCCTGCCTGTTAACTCGATCAGTTCATGGGACGAGTTGAAGGCCTGGTTTATAGCAAACTTCAAGGATACATGTAAACAACCCATGTCTATTGTGGATCTGGCTGCTTGTGTCCAAGGAGAGAACAAATCAACAACTCATTAGGTGCCCCGGATTTCAGAAATCCTGCATTTGTCAGGCCGTATCAATGCTGATACGACAATCGTGACCTTGGAGGGTAATTGCCGGTTTAAGTCGCTGAAGATGAAGTTGGGACGGCTCAAGCGTCATTGCAACGATATGGGAACACTCATGGCAGCTCTGGTTAAGTATGCTAATTCTAATAATACCAAGGACCCCGATTCTGATGAAGAAAAGTAGGAGAAGGGAAAGAAGAATGCCGGTACAAAAGGACAACATAACCAGGCGAGCCACGAGAATAATGGTAAGCGTAAAGCGGACAACTCAGATTTTGTGGCTAACACCAATATGCAGGGCAATGTGCACCGTCGTAAGGGTAAACCGCCCCAGGGTGGTGGAGGCATGAATCTGGAGCGCATGTTAAACCAGCCCTGCCCAAAGCACGGGACGAAGGAGGTTCCGGCCACGCACCTCTGGAAGGATTGTTTCATCATGAGGGAATTCAAAAACTCTAATCTCTTCCGGTACGATCAGGGTCCATCTGGCGGTTCCGGTCCAGGGTTTCACGAGCCGGGTTACGGCGGTGGCGGTTCAAACTCAGGATTTCAGAATAATCAGGGCAACCAGAATAACCAAGGTGGTCACAATCAGCAGAGTAATCAGGGGAATCAGCAGCAGTCGGGTTATCAGAGCAACCCGAAGCAGTTAAATGGTGGACAGTATCATGTCTTCTCTACTAGTCTGTGCAAGCGCGATCAGAAGCTCCATAAAAGGGCAGTAAACTCTGTTGAGTTGGCAATGCCCCGTTATCTGCGCTGGTCTGAACAACCTATTGTTTGGAGTCGGGAGGATCATCCGCCCCGGGTTGATAATCCTGGCCATCTAGCTTTGGTGGTGGCATCGCAGGTTGGAGGTTATAAGTTCACCAAGGTGCTCATGGATGGAGGGAGTAGTATCAATATCTTGTATTATGGAACCTTCCGGCGTATGGGGTTAATAAATAAGAATCTTAAACTGTCAAACACCGTTTTTCACGGTGTGGTGCCTGGTAAATCGGCTTACCCAGTTGGTAAGATAGCTCTGGAGGTGGTTTTTGGTGATGATGATGATTCAAGATCAGAGACGGTGACCTTTGAAGTGGTTAAAATTAGAAGTTCGTATCATGCCCTGTTTGGATGGCCAGTTTATGCTAAATTCATGTCAAGGCCATGTTATGTTTATCTACAGCTCAAGATGCTGGGTCATAAGGGGACCATCACGGTTCATGGTAGCCGTAAGATTGCGCTGGAGTGCGAGGAAGGTGATGCAGCTTATGCTGAGTCGGTTTGTGTAACGGAGGAGTTGAAGTTCTATAAGGACAATGTTGATCCGGCAGATATTACTTCTCTAAAGAGCATGATCCGGCTTTGAAGTTCAAATCCGCCGATGAGACTAAATTGGTTGATTTTGTTCCTGGCAATTCATCCAAGCAGTTCAGCATCAGCGTGAACTTGGATCCAAAATAGGAAGGTGTGCTCATCGAGTTCATCCGTGAGAACCGGGACATCTTTGCATGGAAACCGTCTAACATGCCAGGTGTACCGAGGGAACTCACTGAGCACACTCTTAATATTGATCCGAAATTCAAACCGGTCAAACAGTTTCTTTGCCGTTTTAATTAAGAGAGGTGCAAGGCTATTGGTGAAGAGGTAGCCCGACTGTTGGTAGCAGGGTTTATTGTGCAGGTGTTTCACCCCGAGTGGTTGGCTAATCCGGTGCTGGTACTTAAGAAAAACGGCACTTGGCGTATGTGTGTGGATTACACAGATTTGAACAAAGCTTGCCCAGCTGATCCCTTTGCCCTCCCTCGTATTGATCAAATCATTGATGCTACAGCGGGTTGTGAGTGTTTGAGTTTCTTGGATGCTTATTCTGGTTATCATCAGATCAAGATGGCAGTTAAGGACCAGGAGAAGACAACTTTCATCACTCCCTTTGGAGCCTTCTGTTATGTGTCTATGCCCTTTGGGCTCAAGAGTGCCCAGGCAACTTATCAGCGCTGTGTGCAGAATTGTCTTCATACTCAGATTGGGCGCAATGTTCATGCTTATGTGGATGATATTGTGGTAAAATCCAGGAAAAAAGAGACATTGATAGATGACCTCAAAGAGACCTTTGACAGTCTTCGGGTTTATAAGATGATGCTCAATCCGGACAAGTGCGGCTTTGGTGTTCCGGTAGGCAAGCTCTTAGGTTTTCTGGTATCTAACAGGGGTATTGAGGCTAATCTGGAAAAGATTAAAGCTATTACATCTCTCGCTAAACCAGCGTGTATCAATGATGTTCTATGTCTGGCGGGTCGTATTGCGGCTTTGAGCCGGTTTATCAGCAGGTTGGGAGAGAAGGCGATCCCTCTGTATCAGATGTTGAAGAAGACAAACAATTTTGTATGGAATGATGTTGCTGATGCAGCGTTTGAGGACTTAAAGAAGCAGTTGGATGAACCGTCGGTTCTTGCTGCTCCAGTTGATAAGGAGCCATTGTTGTTATACGTGGCTGCTAATGCTTGGGCTATCAGCGTAGCCATTGTGGTGGAGCGCAAGGAGGCTGGGAAGGAATACCCAGTTCAAAGGCCGGTTTATTATATCAGCGAAGTGCTCATTGAGTCAAAGCAAAGATATCCGCATTGGCAGAAGTTGGTGTATGGGGTTTTCATGGCAAGTCAGAAGCTTAAACAGTACTTTCAATGCCATCCCATCACAGTGGTTAGTTCCGCTCCTTTGGGGGATATAATCCAGAACAGGGAGGCAACTGGCCGGGTTACTAAGTGGGCTATTGAGCTTGGACCACATGGTTTGAAGTATATGCCTCGAACAACTATCAAGTCCCAGGCCCTTGTGGATTTCATCAATGATTGGACAGAGTTGCAAGCACCGAAAGACAAACCGGACAGCACATACTGGACTATCCACTTCGATGGGTCCAGGCAATTGGAGGGCGCGGGGGTTGGAGTTGTCATTACTTTCCCTCGAGGTGATAAAATTCGTTATGTTCTTCGCTTAATGTTTCCTTGTACTAACAATGCAGCTGAGTACGAGGCTTTACTCCATGGTCTTTGAGTGGCTAAGGAAATGAACCTAAGCTGGGTACGATGCTTTGGGGACTCTGATCTGGTGGCCCAGCAAGTTTCAGGTACTTGGGATTCCAAGGATCCACTCATGGCATCTTACCGATGAGAGGTGGATATTGTCACTGGTCATTTCAAGGGTTATCAAGTGGAGCACATTGGTCGGCGCAAAAATGAGGCAGCCGATGCTTTAAGCCGGCTGGGGTCTTAGCGTAAACCGGTGCCGCCCAATACCTTTCTGGATGTCTTGCACAACCCGTCAGTTCAGTTTCCTATAGAGGAGGACCTCGCTATTCCTGATCCGGAGGCACAATTGGTGCCCGCTTTACACATTATTCCAGATTGGATAGTTTCATACTTGCCGTATATGAACCGAGGTGAGTTGCCAGAAGATGCAGTTTTGGCCAGGCAGATAATCCGGCGATCCAAGTCCATGGTTATTCACAATGGTGAGTTACACCATTGCAGTGTCTCCGGCGTGTTCCAGCGCTGTGTTTCTCCTAAGGAAGGTCATGAGATTCTACGTGAGATCCACAAAGGGGACTGTGGTCATCACGCTGGTTCAAAATCCTTGGTTGCTAAAGCTTTTCGTCATGGCTTCTATTGGCTGACGGCTCATGCTGATGCTGAGGACTTGGTGAGGCGGTGCGACGGTTGTCAGAAATTCTCACGACGAGCTCATGTTCTGGCTCAGGAGCTAAGAATGATTCCAATCACTTGGCCGTTTGCTACTTGGGGGCTTGATATGGTAGGTCCTTTCAAGCAATCCAAAGATAAGAAGACCCGCCTATTGGTGGCGGTTGACAAGTTTACTAAATGGGTTGAAGCGGAGCAAGTAAGCAAATGTGACGCAGCCACGATGGTTCAATTCATTAAGAAGGTGTTCTTCCGCTTTGCTTTGGTTTTCCACACAGTATCATCACAGATAATGGCACGAACCTCTCTAAAGGTGAGATGGAGGATTTTTGTCAAAGAGAGCACATCCGGCTTGATGTGTCATCCATGTCTCACCCCCAGTCTAATGGTCAAGATGAGAGAGCTAATCAGGAAATCTTGAAGGGTATCAAACCCCGGCTTATGGTTCCTTTGAAGAGGACGCCGGGTTGTTGGGTGGAGGAATTACCATCTGTGTTATGGAGCATAAATACCACCCCAAATTGATCTACAGGTTATAAACCTTTCTTCATGGTTTACGGGGCAGAGGCGGTACTCCCAAGTGATATTCGTCATGGCTCGCCCCGGGTTGCCAATTATGTTGAAGCGGACAACGAGCAAGCACGTCAAGAAGCACTCGACCTGTTAGATGAAAAACGGGACATGGCGTTGGCTCGTTCGGCGGTTTATTAGCAAGACCTGCGGCGCTATCACAGCCGACGGGTTAAAACAAGAACCTTTCAAGAAGGCGACTTAGTGCTCTGCCTTATCCAGGATCAGACCAATACACACAAGTTATCCCCACCTTGGGAAGGGCCCTTTGTGGTCAGCAAGAATCTGCATAACGGATCATACTACCTCATCAATGTTCGAGAGCACAAAGACTCAAGCAAATCAGAGGAGGAGACTCGTCGGCCGTGGAATATCGCTCATCTACGGCCTTACTACACCTGAGCCATAGGCTCTCATTATGTACATATTTTGACAATATATATATATATTATGATCAATATAATAAACCGGCATCCTTGCTACAAGCAGGGCCTCTACCATTTCTTCCAATATTTCTTGGTTACAAGGGGGCTTCTGCTTATACAACGATGTCCTATTTATTCATTAAATCGGCTATCATGCCACAACAAAGCTTGGGAGCTTCACACCCAAGGGGCCAAAGAGAGTATTGTTGCTAAAGCACAACTCAAACATAGGCACCCATTGAGCACAGCTCACAAAGTTACTTGGGGGCTGTTTGTGCAAAGCAACAAAGAGTTTAAAAGGACCCTTGTAATAGGCTATCAAGCCACGACTTGGAAGCCTGGTGTATTCACCTAAAACCCCGGGTTAACCTGCCTTTATCAAGTAAGCCACTCCTGTCCAGGTAATCCTGGTATGACCCGCCGAACGTTTGACAAGTCAATCTTATACAGACCCTGAACTTGTCAAAGTTAAAACGATGATTGGTTAATTGGAGGCCCAGCTTGAAAGGCTCTGTCAAATGGTTTAACTCAGCGGCCTGGCAGCCCATGAAAAGCCTCGAATTTGGGCCCGACAGCCCTTGAAAAGCCTCGACTACAAAGTTTTATTTGATTTTGTTTTCGCAAAGTTTTATCTCCCTTGATAAGGTTTTGAGTTAAACCGGCGTCTCTTGACCCGGCCTGACTATAAGTCATTTCATCACCGGTTGTTTCTTAACCCGGCGTAGCTTTCAACTAGCAGTAGTTAGCACATAATCAATTATGAACCGACGTTTCTTAGCCCGGTCTGGCATCGAATATAATTCGTCAAGATGATCATCCGGTGTTTATCGTGATCCGGAATGGTTTATTATGCACCAGTACAACATGGTGGGAGTTATCAATACTCAAGATTTGGGTTATCACCCTTACTATGCAAGTTGGTAAACCAACAATGTGATTCAATATCACAGGCATGATATATTTCATATTTCATTGCTTTACAGTGTTGGTTATAAAAACTCTGGTTCTATATTGGGTATCATAACCCATCTGGTAGTAAACCTCCATGTCACATTTAAGTTTCTCAAATGCAGAAGGAAGGATTTTATGAAAGTACTCAAGCATATGAGCAAGCATAGCAACAATCATGACGGATTACACAGTGTCATGTAGCAGTGCACGATGGCAGAAGATCAAAGTATTTCAACTAGCCTATTACAAGGCGCTTTGATGCCCAAAAGAATAATTGTTTGTTGCTTATAAGGCAATCTACGGAGATAAAGCTGGCTGCCGGATTATGATTCATCACCAGGTTGACGTGAAGTCGATGGATCATCTCGCGTCGGTTCACCCTCCTCCTCCCCACCCAGTGGCTGGAAGTCAATGGTGGCCTAATCAATCCCGGTTAAAGCTTGGAAGACAGCTTCATCACTTATAAGATTGGGCGGTTCAACGTCAGGGGCATAAGTGTGCTTATGGATTGGCGGGATAAGATTCTGCGCTTCTTTCATAGTTTCATCAACCCGTTTGTTGTCCGTATCATAGCTGGACCGATGGACAGACAAGTCAACCTCTTCGGTCAATTGGCTTGCCAGCGGGCGCATCTCATTTGTCAAGGCTTTGAGGGCTTCATTGTCAAATGCTATCCCATTTTCTTGTTGGCTAGGATAGCCCTTTGCGATATCTGCCGGATCAAGATCAGCTATCCAAGCTTTGGCCCGAGTCAGTGCTGTTAAAGTGCCAGCCCTTGCAGCAGATCACTTTACCTCTTCTATCTGGGCAGGTGTGATAGATAATTTGGCCAGCATATCCTTGATAAAGGTTGGCGCCGGTTTATTGTATGCGGCTGCCCAGATGACTCAACACCAGTATACAGTTGTTCTGTCAAAGTATAGGCTGCCTTCAACTTCATCCGCATATCCGAACCTAGATGAGCAACACGACTACCTACAACGGTTTAAGAATTTGCTGTTAAACCGGCAATTTCAAAGATATTTAAGAAAGGTTTTTGCAAAGAGTACTTACCAAATATTGCAGAAGTCATAGCATTGACTTGACGCTTTAACCCAGTTAGCTCTTCCGCCACCGGTTTAAGAGCCGCCTCAGCATTCTCAGCCCGCTTTAACATAGTGGCTTTCTCGGTTTCCCAGTCTGCCCGCTCGCTTTTGAAACCATCCTTTAATTGCTCCATGGCAGTTAAAGCGCCCTTCAATTCATCTTTGGCCTTGGAGGTTTTTGCTTGCTGGGACTTGATATTTTCTTGAAGATCGGTAATTTGGGAATCTTTGTTGCTCACGTCAGCCTGCAAAAGACAAATGATGAATATGTTAATATTTTTCTCACAGTCCCAAGCACATAACAAGTTATACACTTGGCACTTGGGGGCTAATGCGGATTGCTTCTTTTTTGACTGTTATTTGAAGTCCCAATGCTCAATACAAGTATTAATCTTGGCACTTGGGGGCTAATGCCTAATTGATCAGAAAAATCAGAGGTAAAGGAATTCAACAAGGACAAGTGTTACAACAGAAAGTCCCAGTTTATTTTGTAGAATTAAACCGTCCCTTGGGGGCTACACAGTTGAAGTCTTTTTTATCCAAAGTCCCGGATCATCTTGAAGAGATAAACCGGCCCTTGGGGGCTACAATGGAGTTGCTACACAGTACAAAGAAAACTTTATAAAAAGTTTGAATAGAAGTTACCTCATAGCGCTCCTTCATCAAGTTGATTAAACCGGCCTCGTAATCACGACTTGTATACATGCGGTTTAAGTATCCAGAATGGATGTCTTGAGCACTGAGATGAGCATAACTTGACAAGTCAGTTTTCCACTTGCCTTTGTCCACAACAATAAATTCCTCCTTGGCACTGTGTTTTGATAAAGCGACAGGGTCGCCAGGAGTAGTGTGGCCGAAACCGGTAATCACCACATCATCAGTCTTGCCATCAACAGTCTCATCTATGTTGGACGGTTTGGCAGCGGCTCTTGCTGGACTTGGAGGATTAGCAGCTGGACTTGGTGAATCGGGAGCTGGGCTTGGCGGATCAACATGAGGACTAGCCAGATTAACTTCTGGTGGATCAACGTAAGTGTCCTGACCTTGTGGCACAAGATCATCCATAGCAATGTCAGCGTCTCCACCAGCACCTTCTGAGGTCCTCTCCGGTTCAAACACCTCAGTGGGAGCACTCAGTTTTGCTTTTTTGCTGAGTCGGACTTTGGCGCTGCAAAATAGCAATCAGAGGTTAATATGGTAAACCGGTGCAAGAAAGCAAGGCTAAAATTATTATACTTACCCAGGGACGGTCTTGAGGGGAGGCATTTGTGTGGTTGATGAGTCGCCAGAGGATGAATTGGAAGTTACCTGATAATTCGAGTCAGACGGATTAAGAGGGTATCGGAAGTAACCCACCAAGGGATAAGATTTGTTAGAATTACAAGAGATCTCTGCACGGCACTTCCGGATTGGGGTGTCTGGTAAACCGGAGGACGTGACTTGCTGGCCACTATGCCGGGTTGTGCGACGAGCTTCAGGGTGCTGTGTCTTCAAAGAAAATTGTGGATCCAAATGAGTGATAGGATGAGAATGTTTCACTTTCCGGACTGCGCGACGGAGTTTTCGTACTGGCACAAGATCGGAATTGGAGGAAAGGGAGATTACCTCTACATGGTCAGCATGGCTGGCTTCCGCATCATCCTGATAATGGTCATTGTCAATAAGATGTATGAAAAATGAACCAAGGGAGTCAAGTTCTACCTCTGGTTCCGAGTCATCAACATCTTCGGGCGGATCAGAGGACTCGGCGGTTTTCTTCTTGGCTGGTCTCTTTGTGGCCTTGCTCTTGGCACGAGGAGCTCTCACTGGTTTGTCTTGTGGTTTTGCCGTTTTCTCTTGAGATTTCTTTTTCCAGAACGGATCTTTGTCCTACAAGGATAAATAGAAGGCTATCAGAAAGTGTTAAAAGGAGGACGGATTAAAAGCAGAAAGATAAATTCTTACAGCTGGCGGTTTGTTGGAGGCATAAAAGGGACGCAGCCCGGTCTTGCTGCACTCAGATATCGGTTCATCTAGCATCTTTTTGACAGACTCAGTGATCTCATCATCATTCATCTGGATTTTAGTGTGCCGTTGAGGATCCTTAACATCCCCAGTATATTCATGCATTAATCTGGTGCGACGGCTTAAGGGCAGGATACCCTATGAAAACCAGCAGCGGACAAGGTCAATACCGGTTAACCCGTTTGCTAGAAAAGCCCGGAGCTTAGCAAGCTGTGGTGCATATGTTTGTCGTTCTCTGGTAGTAAGCTGCTGAGGTAGTGGATGTTCATTACTGAGTTGGTAAGGACGATAACCCGGCAGAGGATTTTCATTAGCAGGAGCAGTGTTCCGACAGTAGAACCACGTCTGATTCCAATCCTTGGGGTGGCTGTGATGTTTGGCATGAGGAAAATTGACTTCTTTCCTTTTTTGAATCGACACTCCGCCAATTTCAGTATTGGGGCCGTTAGAAAATTCAGTACGGCGGTTCAAGTGGAAGAAATCTCTGAAAAGTTCAACAGTTGGTTCTTCTTGCAGATAAAGTTCACAAAACACTTGAAAATTGCAAATGTTGGACACAAATTTCGGTCCAATATCTTGAGGGTGGAATTGGAAGTTGGCAAGCACATCACGGATTTTTTTTTGAACCGGGAGGGCTAAACCCTCGGTCCAGATGCTGCATAAACACAACTACTTCTCCCTCTTGAGGTTCAGGGGGATTTTCAGTACCAGGTACTCTCCAATGAATGACCTCTTTCTTTGCTAAAACGCCAGTCACAACATACCCAGTAAGTTGCTCTTCCGTAATCCGGGAAGGAAGCCAATTGCAAGAGGAGAACTGTTTGGCCATTTTTGGTGACAATGTAAAGAAAGTTCAAATGCCGGTTCACGGTTCAAGATTGATATGCATAAACCGGCGTCAAACCGGGGAATTTAATCAAAGCATGTGTGCCCATTAAGCCGGATACTAATGTTTAAATAAAGATGGCGGTTTACGTGAGGGCTAATGGTACCTGGCGGATTATCATTTTTTACAGGTTAAACTGCCTACAGTGGTACGGAGGAAAACATATCTAAAAATTCCTAAGTGCAACGCAAACAGGTTTTGCAAGCCAAGGTTATCATTATGGATCTAGCGCACTTCAGGAAAAGGAAAAGTATCGAAGATTTAAAATGGCAACAACAACATAGCAAGGATTCGGATGGGATCTGATTCATGAAGGAGGGGATATTATGGCAAGGCAAAATAAAACTATAGTTTCAGCCGAAGAGGAGATATATCAAGTTTATTTAGACTTGATGAGACAGTAAGGAAAGGAAAAAGAACAATGATGAACACTGATGAACACCGTCACAGGTATGAAACCCTAATGCAGATCTAGGGTTGAAGAAAGAAGGCTTACCGGCTTCGCAGGATCGGCGGAGAAGGGCCGTGGTTCTCTGGTACGTTCAGGTTGATGCAGCGGCCAGGGATGATGCAACACTTGAAGGTTGAGGTCGGCGGCGGAGCTTTCGGGCTTGAGCGTCGAGAGGAGGAAGAAGAGGCACGGATGGGGAAAAGGGAAAGACCCCTGGGCCTATTTATAAGACGAATGGATAAGCAGGTGAGCGCGGGAATCGAAGAGCTCGAAGCGGAGAATGGGGCACAACTGTTGCCTCGATCTTCGGAGATCAATTAATAAAAGGGAAATATTTATGAGTTTTTTATATAGAGATGATGTCATAACGATTTACTGCAATTTTAGAAGATGACGTCATGGAGGTTTACCAAGCTCACATGGAGAAGATGTCATGACGGTCTACAAGGATCATAAGAAGATGTTCAGGGAATTTTTCTAAGTATTGAAGATTAACATGAACAGGTTCAAATCAATTTGGGGCCTAATGTTGGGGATATAACTACTGAGTGTAAACCTCCAGGAGGGGCCGGTTTACGCTCATCTATATTGAAGCCCATGAAGACAAGGAATATGGCGTTCTACCATTAAAGCTTAGAGGCCCAGAGCCCAATGGCGGATTAGGGCCTATAGTAGTAAACCGCCATAGATATGTAACTTGTATTGTAATTTAGGGAAAAAGAAACCGAGACGGACACTTGTATGAGCCGGCCTCGGGATTCTGTACACTGGCCGGGCGTCAACCTATGTATATAAAGGGATGACCCAACGGCGGTTCAGGGACAAGAAACAACAACTCGAGAGATAGGTAAAGCGGATTCGCTCCCTGCTCATCGAGATCAATCAATCCCACAACAACTGGATCATAGGCGTTTACCTTCACCGCAAGGGGCCGAACTAGTATAAACTTCCCGTGTCCTTTGTTCTGGTTTAACCCCTTTAAGCTAATCTCATAGTGATGGCTCCATGACTAAGTCCTTCCGCTAGGACATCTGACGTGTTAATTCCATGACACCTTCCACGGTTGTTCTATGCAAGCAGCAAAACAACATGAAGCAGCGGAATAACTCTAGCAGCGGAACAACGACGACGGTGGCGAACTCCACTCGGCAGGGACTCTGACTGGAACGCTTATCCTAGCTCGCAAACAAAGAATCCACGGCAAACAAGCAATCAGATCTGGCATGACCTACAAACTGGCATGACACGCCAGGTCAGTACATTGAATGTACTTGCAAGATCACAATAACCAGAAGCATTCAAGACAAACAACAACATGGCAATTATAGGTTAACAAGGATTAACATGATATCATCAAAACAACATGGCATGAACAACATGATACTGCTAGAATAAAATGAGCATGGCATGAACATATAAACATGATGATACTAGCATGCAACATGATGACACTATCATGCACCAACTTACTCTGCTTGATGTTACCTCGTAACCATCACATGCATTACTTACCATTGTGGACATCGCACGATCATCTCAGGATCCAATGAAGCTTGGTACAAACAATACCGTAGTAATCAATACATGACCACAAGGAGCTTGACCTATACCCGTGATTCTCGCATAACGCCCCAAATATCCAACAACTCAGTATCCTCAATACCATGGTGATCCTGTCACGATCACATAAATATCAACCAACTTCTTTTATCATCAAACCAGGGTTGTTATTAAGCACATCATTATTATTATTGTTGACCCATAGTGTGACCGACTACGAACTGGGCCCTTATCCACGGGCACGGCTATCGATAGATTTAACACACATTCTACAGAGGTTAGCGCACTTTACCCACATCACAGAACCCATGGCCTCGCACTCCCATTCGGGTGGACCAACGGTGTTCCGACGAAACCCTTCCCTTGCTATGATACTCTCCCGGCCACTCCGACCAACTCCCTCTCAGGGCTAAGTAATGGGTGGCCCCATGCATGACAAAGGCATCTTCGGCCATCGTTGTGGCAAAACGGTCCCAAACAGGGACATGAGCTCAAAACATAACACGTGCACACAAGGCTTATGCCGTCCTACCCGGTCAAGGTAGCGCCCCTGTATAACCTTCCCTCGTTGGAGGCACCGGCGACAGGCATGACAAAGGACCGAATCAAGACCCCCCATAAAGGTAAATGTGGTTGCACTCGTCAGCTTGATTCAGAGGCACCATGACTCTGCCAACAGTTGTTCAAGTTCAGTTAAGTCCAGCTAAACTCGAATGCAATAAGCTGAGTCATATGAAAATAACATGATGCAACTACAATGCATGAGCATGATATCAACATAAGCATGGATGCAACATAAATCTTAAGCATAAGAAAAGTGAAGCATTTATCGAAATGAGCATGGCATACTGACGAGCATGATAATCACAAGCATAACACTACTCATAAGCATAGCATAACCACTAGCATCAGAAGTAAATACCATGTAATCACATAACGATAACACTATCATGCGAGCGTTTAACCAACTGGATGCAAAGGAACATGCATATCAACGGCACTCGGAACAGACGATAGTCATGCACCGAAGACCATCACCAACATCAACATGTACTACTACCAAGCAGGAAAGTCATACTAGCAAGACAAAAGATAACCAGATGCATCAAAACAAAGCACGGAGGTGAACATGAAACCATAAGCAGTACCGAAACAACGATAACAGTTGTAGGTAAACAAACAGACAACTATTAAATGTTCAAGTTGAAAACCATGGCTATGGCATGACCATCATGCAAGTGGGTGTTGTGGCTTGCCTGGGGGTGAAGAAAGCTCCAGAAAGAAGTGCGGTGAAGCTGCGGAAAGAATTGCCGGAAAGGGTTCTCTCTCGAAGGGGGATGATTAGGGGCAAGGGAAAAATGGTCATTTCCAGTATGTCAAACCATAGTGAAATGACGGGAACATGACAGGCTCGGCGAGACAAAGACGGGCGTTGGTTTCACCTTAATCGGAGTTTCGAGCAAAAAGTTATAGCCCGACGAAGCTCAGGGACCAATCTTTAAAAATAACTCTACAAATAGGCCCCTGAGCTGAAAACAGAAAGCACATTTAGAGGAATATGCCTTCCAGAGAAAAAAAAACGTATTCAGGGCAGAAACAGAAAGGAAACACGCCTTTACAACAAAGGAGACGTATTTGAAGCTGAAACAGATTGGAAGTGCGCTTTCCAGTTGGGAAGACGTATTCTGAGGAATACGCCTCCACTTATCCAGCGTGGCAAGGCGGGGCCGGGCAACTAAGAGGCTTACAAGTGGGGTCCACTCGATCTCTCTCTTGCCCCTTGCTCCTTCTTCCTCCTCCTAACGTGAAAGGAGACCACGGGAGGACAGGGCGCCGCTGGGGATGGACGCTCCTCTCCATCCCGCGCTCGTGGGTGGCCGCGCTGGCCTTGGGGACTGCCGGAGTTGGCCGCGACGGCTGAGGCAGAGGGCAGCGGCTCCATGGCAAGGGAGGGGCTCCAGTGGCTGTGGTGGTGGGGAAATGGAGCAGGGGTGGTCTCTGGCGACGGGGTAGGCTAGCAGGGGGCTCACCGATGAAGAGGACGGAGGGGGAAAGGGCTCCAGAGGGATGACGATTGCTCGGGGAAGGCTCTGGACGTGGCTAGGCGATGGGGTGACAAGCACACAGAGAGGGAGAAGAAGACAGTGGTGCCAGAGCGCGCTTATGGCATGCCAAGATGGTGGTCACCACTGTGACCGGCAAGGAGGGGACGCAAGAGGATGTAGCGAGCTGTCTAGTGATGAGTCCCTACCTCATATAAGCCGAGGGAGGTGATGGATTGACATAAGAAGCTCTAAAGCTGAGTTGGACTTCGATTAAAGTTTGCTCCATCAAACTTTATCAAGCCACTGTGCTTAACAGGGAACTGATTGGGTCAAATGGTGTTGTCTGGGATGATTGACTATGGAAAGACAAGAATCCCTGGGGGGTTTTGGAGGGAAACAGATCAAAGATTAATATAGTTGCTTTGCAACTGACCTAAAGGGTCCAGAATCAAGATGAGGATGATGCTCTCACATGAGGTATCAACTTAAGCTCAACTTGGGCAAGGCAGAGTTATTTGATCATACGAAGATGCTGAAAAAGGTTTCATACCATTTGGATAAACCAAAATGGTACTTGCTTCACAAGCATTTACACTGACCAGAAACTTGCAAAAATTCTAGAGGGAAAATGGCGAGATGAAATATGCACAAATTGCGTGGAGAAAGGTTATATGGATAAGAGAAGGCTTAGCAAAATTTACACCCATAATGGAGTAAGATAAAATATACTTGCTTCACAAACTGAAATTTTGGACAGAATTCAAGAATTGTAGATGAGCTCGCATGGAGGCATGACATGAGCTCTACTTTGGTGGAGGGCTATGATATGTTGATATGAATGACCATGCAAAAGTGCAACTCATTTGGATATGCCTAGCTTGTAGCTCCTTCACAGAGTTTCTTTCCGGACAGAAACTTCGGAAAATCATAATAAAATGACTACTAGGCAAATGAGGTTGCATTTTGGCATGTGGCAATGATATGGACAGGAAAAGATGTCCAAGGCGTTTGAGGTCAATTAGGCAAAGGAAAATTGCACTTGCTTCACAATGTGCCATTTAGGACCGAATAGGAAATGAATTAATTGAGCATGATGATAAACATGGCAAATGAATTTTTTTGCCATATTTGATGAAGATATGACCTAAACAATTTATGAGAATTATTTTGGAATTTTTGGAGTGATGGAAATATAGGTTGCTTCACAATCTAGGGCTAGAAGGATAATTCCTTTAATGGAAAAGGAATATTCCCAATAAAAAGAATATTGGGATTTGGGCTAGGATGAAAATGACAGGGTCTTGGGAAGGATTTAGAAATGACAAGCAACTCTGGAAGCAAAGAAGAGGGCATCTTCTTTAGTTTCTAGACCACAAAGCCACGAAAAAAGAAAACTTAGGCAAAATCCTCAGAAAATCAAAAGAAAAAGAAAGGGCCAAAAACGAGGCTGTTACAGGATCCATATTAGCATTGATGCTGAACTGCTTGGACGAATCGTAGGAACAAAATCAACCATCTTAGTGTCATCTGCCGATTTAAACTTCATCAGGGGGTCATTTTTTGTAGTTGGCTTCTTCAAAGGTGTCATATCCGCCGGTTCAACATTGTATACATAAAACTTCAACTCCTCAGTGGCACATTCTGACTCAGCATACGCATCATCGCCTTCTTCACAGTCCAAAGCAATCTTCCTATTACCATGCACCGTGATGGTGCCCTTATGACCCGGCATCTTAAGCTGCAAATAAACATAACACGGCCGCACCATAAACTTGTCGTAAGCCGGCCTCCCAAACAAAGCATGATATAGGATTTTGATCTTAACCATGTCAAAGGTCAATTTCTCAGCCCTGGAATCACAATCATCTCCAAAAGTTACCTCCAGTGTTATCTTACCCACTGGATATGCTGACTTACCAGGCACCACCCCATGGAAAACAGTAGAAGACAACTTAAGATCTTTGTCAGTCAAATTCATATGACAAAAAGTCTCATAGTAAAGGATATTGATACTGCTGCCTCCATCCATGAGAACTTTTGTAAGCTTATACCCTCCTACCTGTGGAGCAACCACCAATGCCAACTGACCTGGATTGTCTACCCAGGGCAAGTGATCCTCACGACTCCATACAATAGGCTGCTCAGACCACCTCAAATAACGAGGCACCACCGGCTCAACTGAGTTCATCACCCGCTTATGGATTTTCTGATGTCGCTTTCACAGGCTTGTGGTGAGCAGATGATATTGACCACTATTCAGCTTCTTCGGATTGCCCTAATAACCAGACTGCTGCTGCTGATTCCCTTGGCCAGATTGCTGAGCAAAACCACCTTGATTACCTTGGCCTCGAAAGCCAGAGCTTGAGCGGCCACCTCCAAAACCAGGCCCGTGAGAGCCGGAACCTGAACCGCCATGCAGGCCATGATTGTTCTGGAAAAAATTAGAGTTTCTATACTCTCTCATGATGAAGCAATCCTCCCACAGATGATTGGCCGACTTATCCTAGGTTCTATGCTTCGGACAAGGCTGATTCATCATGGCCTCAAGGTTGAACTTGGGCCCTCTAAACCGGAGCGCTTGTGTTTTCCCCTTACGATGCAGGTTATTACTCTGCGTGTTGGTGTTAGCCACGAAGTCTAAACCGCCATCCGCCTTAAGCCTACCATTACCCCTTGACCTGCCACATTATGTTGTCCCTTTGCATTGCCACTCTTCTTCCCCTTCCCAGTCTTCTCCTCATTAGACTGAGGGTCTTTAGTGTTATCAGAGTCGACATACTTGACGGGAGCCGCCATGAGCTCCCCCATATCATTGCAATTACGCTTAAGCTGCCTCAATTTCTGCTTAAGGGGACGAAAACAACAATTTTCTCTAACATTAGGACTGCTGAACCGACATTGATATTGTCCGATGAGTGTATAACAGCAGAGATCTGGCGCACCCAATTGGTTGTCGACTCTCCTTCACCCTGAACATAAGAGTCCAAATCCAGAATTGACATAGGCTGCTTGCATGTGTTTTTAAATTTTGAATAAATCACCTTTTCAACTCTGCCCATGACCCAATGGAGTTAGCGGGTAACCCTTTCAGCCAAGTATGAGCCGGCCCATCCAACATCATGGTGAAATACTTAGCACATGCCACATCACTAACATCCAACATCTCCATAGCCATCTCATACTCTCAATCCAAGCCTCCGGGGGATGATCCACTGTGTAGTTAGGCACCTTGCGGGGGCCCCTTGAAATCCTTAGGCTCGCGTTCATTGCGTAGAGCTGTCACTAAACATGGCACACCCAAGGTTCTAGAGGTCACTCCTGCTTCTACAGATGTTGACGGATAAACCAGAGATTGTTGTTGAGCCGCCAACTGAGCCACCAGCTCCGCCTCACGTCGCGCTCTGCCCTGGTCCACCAAAGCTTGAGCATCATTACTAGCACGCGCAGGGTCAGGCCTATGAGGCTGATTGTGGTGCCGCTCACTGCTTGACATGGATGACTCATCAATGTCTGCTATAACTCCGGCTTGGGCATGGTGTTGAATGAATCCGATCGCGACTATATGAATAAGCTGCCTATTGGGCCACAACTGTCTAAAGAAGTTCTCTGGCTCTCCGTATTTCCATAGCCCCTGGCGACTCATCCTGAACCGGGAGAGCCGCCAGTCGAGTAGCCGCAGCTATCATGTTATCCAAAGGATTAGAAAATGATCCGGGGCGTCGGGACGTGCGGAAGAGGGGTCAAATTCAAACGTGGGGGGTCTGCAGCATGAGGTTGAACCGGTTCTCCAGCTGACGGCGCCTCAACGGCCCGATCCACACCAGGCAGGTTACTGGTTCCTATCCCAGACGTGTTCAAAAGGTTCCTCGCATCGTAAACCGGGGGTAGCCGACTCACATGCCTTCTGTTAAAGACATCGTTTTGATGCGTCCCGGTCCAAGCTCAAGCGAAAGCTCTCTACCTGAAGCCGTTTTGCATCCCTCTGCAAGGCGGCTCGCTCCGTTGCTATCTGGGTGTTCTCCGCCTTTAGATCCTACTTGGCTTGGGCTATCTCGTCACGTATTGCAACGTCCGCATTATGCTGAGTTTGGTTCGCCGGGTTTACCTCCGCCTTTAACAATGTTTCTAGGCCATCCAATAGATTAGATAAAACTTGAGCCTGCGGGCGCAACGGGCCTCCTGCCCTGGCTGCCCTCGTCGTTGCTGACCCAGAGATCATTGCTGCTGTGGTTGAAGAATTCTGCCCCGGTTGTGTACCGGCCTTGAAGATCGCAACCCGCTTTGGTGGCTTGTAGGGGTCCGGAATACTGTCACCATCAGAACAGCTCCCAAGCCCACCATTCTTAACCTAATAGATGAAATTGGTCTCGCCGGTTGAGAACTCGTTGCCTGAGTAGACAACCATCTCACCACCGGATTCAGATCCTCCTTCCAACTCTGCTCCTTGAACAAAGCCAACAAAGACATGCTTCAGGGCGGCTCGAACTGTGGTGGGCCGCGCGTGCTGAGCCGTCTCGACGATGTCGGTGCAGATGCCCGGCTCAGCTTCCGATTCATCAATATTGCCAATCCAGACATGGATTCTCCGAAAGGGGACCCGGTACCCGTACTTGATTGAGCTGGCCTCGGGGCCCCAGCCTACGTTGTCGATGTAGAGCTTGTCGTGATGACTCTTAGTCATCCGGCCCACAACATATCCCTTGAGCCCTGTGAAGCTGCCCTTCAAGAACTCGAAACCACCATGCGCTGGCCCCATGGTGGGCGCCAACTGTCATGGAATTGTCACGGTAGATGCCCTAGCATGAGGACTTAGGTGTGGAGCCATCGCAATGAGGTTAGCTTGAAGGGATTAAACATGACAAAGGACACAAAGAGTTTACCCAGGTTCGGCCCCTCACAACGAGGTAAAGGCCTACTCCTGCTTTAGGTTGTGTTGCTTGGGTTTCGATTACCAGGGAGTGAATACGCTTGACTTAGTTCTCGACTTCTTGTTTTCCTGCCTTAACCTGCCGCCGGGCCACCCCTTTATATACACAGGCTGATGCCCGGCGCTTACAGTGTCCTGGCTAGCTCAGACACAACGTGTCTGGCTCGGTGACTAAACTAAACTTCCTTATCATACAAGTTAAACATATGTCGGTTTACGCCCGTGGGCCTCAAGTCTCCTCCAGGTCTTGGGCCTTTAGTGAGCTTGCTTCATGAACCGCCATCTTCGGCATATTCTTGGGCCTCCTCATTATGAACCGCCTGTGGCATGACCCGCCCAGGACCTGGGCGGGTCATACCCAATAGTCATATCCCCAACGACCATGATCTTCTCCTTTGCCGACTCTATGTTGTATTGTAACACACCTCTCCCCTCTATTTTTACCCTTCACATGTTTGACTAGTTGTTCTAGTTCTTGAGGATTTGGTTGAACCCTTTCCTGGTTAGAACTTAATGCTTATGTGAGATCATATCATCGTATTTATATTTGTTGTCCTGACTTTCTCATGGTGTTGTGAAGAGCTCTCACTCAACATTAGCACCTTGTGGACTTGAGGGAATTACTATTGGTGTGACGGTGGGATGCGGAGGTCAGTAGTGATAGTGCTTGTGTCCCTCCTTCCCGGATCATTGTAACTAGATACCCCGTTGCACCAAATGGCTTAGAGACCAACTACAAACTATTTAAAATATAAAAGGGAAGTTAAGTAAGCTATATCAAGGATGTTTCTTGCGAATGGTCTAGAAGTGCTTATGCTCGTAATGCATTTGTATCTTCCCTGTATATTTTCTAATGACAGATAACAATGATCATTTCCCATGTCCTTCTTTTTTGCTGGATAGGGCAACCCAACAACCGGGACACTGACATGCAGGTTTCTGAGGGGTTTGGTTGGCCAGCTTTGTTTGTGGATGAGCAGAGCGGCGTGTTGCATGCCTGTGCGCCGCATGACACCTTTACCTGGGCTTTGCCCGTCTAGATCCTTACCATCGCGGATCCTTCCACCTAGTGCCCATGGGCTACTTTTCTGTGTCATACATAGGGGCAGATAGTAACAACCTGCTATGAAAGCCACGTCTTATACATGATGCTTCTCCCGAGTTATATGCAAATAGATGACCCATTGCGCCATTTTCACAGGGACTAACTACAGCCCGGAAGTTAAGCAAAGTATTTGGAACTACAAGCAAGAAGTTAAGCAACACTATAAATGATGGCTCCATATTATACAATTTTTTAGAGTTCATTTTCCCATTATTACCGTATATCATGTCCCATTGAGCCAATTACATGTCCATATGCATGATTTCAAGTATTTACTCTTTTCACCACGAGCATTGCATAACCTTTATTGCTAGTTGGTTTTAATTAGTTTCCTTTGTCTTTATGCATTTTGTAGGTGATGTGGAACTCCCATGCACTTCTCATGATTAAAGGAGCTCAAATCGAGGACATCTAGGCACTAGACATATGAATTTCGGAGAGTGAAAAACTCCTTTTTCCAAAGTTCTACAAATAAAGATCTAAAACAACAAGAGCATCAGTGTCATTCATACGAATCCAATGAGCCCAAGAATGCCAAATTCCGAGTTCGTATGAAGAAATGTCGTTGTTTTACTGAAGGAGTGCCGAGCCAAAGACTAACACAGATTGGCGTACCAGCGCTTGAACCGATCCCATATAAGCCTGAAAGTTTCCCTTCTAGACGAGATTCTTTGCGGGTTTCATCCCCGTTTGTTCCTACAACTTCCTTTGCCTTCAACAAATATTTTGGGAGATGATTGGGATCACATAGATCCCTTTGGATCAAAGGAGATCAACGGAGGATGCCATGGGAGAGCTCCTATATATACACCATCAACCCTAGTCACCACCAGAATCCTCATTGATCCTCAACTACGAACACACCATGTACAGCTTCCGTCCACATAAACAACACTTGGGGACTATGCCAAGCCTCCATCTCCATCGTTGCAACTTTGGAGGAAGTCCGGAAGGGAGCCACCACCAGTGGGTGCGGCCATGGGCCACCACCGCTTCTCCACCACTACCATCATTACCATCTAATGCGCCACTGCCAGTGGGCACGACCATGGGACACCTCCATTGCGCCACCACCACCATCATCACCATCTGCTACGCTGCCTCCATCACCACCATCAAACCCCTTCTCCCCCATCACAGTCTCCATGATGGGTTGTAACAACTCTTCAACCCCCTTTTATGTGATGTTATTTGAGTATTTTTTGGCAATGGGATGGTCAGCTAGTAAGCGGTTATTTGATATGCACCGTTTATTTATGTGTGTCTCTTCGTGTTGATTATTTACCTATGTGATAATTTAGTGATTGGAGACATCCATTCCATAGGTGTAGCTGGAGACGTTCAACCCTTTAGACCACGCAAGAAGTTGATAGATTGTTGTGCAAACCAATAGACCATCGAAGTGATAGCCGTCGATATCTTGAGGTGAACACAATTATTCTAGGAGTAATGGTTGTCCACAGAACTTATTACCGTCGGTCTGGTCCTACTAACCTTAATGTCCGCAAGTATGGGAAGGGAAGTAGGACGATTAAGTTGTATCAACATGGCTCTTCTTGGGAGATAATGTTATGTGAGGGACCACCAACCATCTATAGAACGGACGTTTTCCTGTAATGTAGGTACTGACCTAGCCAGAACATGGCATGTCAAAATTCTAAACTCGATTCCACGTCAAGGCCGGTTAATACCGTACCTTGATGCCACTAATCTCATATAAAACATCACATCACTCCTCATAGTTTGATTTCTTTGTAATTTATTATTTATTTTCAGTTCATTCTAGTACCTTAATTCAATTCTCTCCTTTGTCGTTTCCCCTAGCAACCGATTTTAGTGAACTATTTCCAAACTCCGCTTTGGGTGTGAGTGTAGCTACATGACAATGTAGTTGCATGGATTGTAGGGCCTTCCTTTCCCCTCCTTGTGGTATCGACAAACCTTACTACAAAATTACTACGTAGCCCTATGCACTTGTAGGCATCAAGATTTTTCTTTCATCGTTGACGGAGAGCATAGCACTTGGGAGAAGGGAAATTTTTCCAGGATCTGCTGAAGGGTGAAGAAAAGGGTGCACAAGAAGAGCAAACATCACCTCTAGATGCATGGTTGCAAGAACTTTTAAAAGATTATGAAATAAATATTTTTCAAACTAACTCACATCAAAATAATGGTGATAAAAAGAACAACTTAGAATGGATGAACAAGTGTGCATGGAAGAAGAAGTGGAGGAATAACTGCCTCCCACTCCCAAGATTAAACTTTCACACAAACACTTAGTAAATTATTTGATGACACAACTATCAAGAACAGTATAAATTCAATGGATACAATAGAACTGCTAGAGTTATTAAACACACACGCACATATGCTATGTTTTGTATCATGTTTCTTGTAGATGTTGCTTGTCTCTGAAACATATTGACTTCCAATGCAAAAGAACTTATGACAAGGTTGTAGCACACTACAACAGTAGTAGTACGAATGCCACCAAGGAAATCATATGGTATGTCTTAACCACAAGTGCATGGAAATTATCTACTCTGATTGCCGCTGTTAAAGCTCGAAGGAAAGATGAAATTCTTGCTGGATGTATGCTTTCGTGAATGCCATCGATTATTATTGTGAATAATATATTTCCTATAAAAAGGATACTAATATGCAAGAGCAATAGTATGATTATAACTAGTGTGGATAAATTTGATGCTAATGAACTTGACTTGCAGGAAGTCACACTTTGGTCAAGATGCCTTGATGCAGAGCATCCTACGATCATCCCCATGCACCTACCTACGGCTCCCAAATTCCAAGTGGACTGATGACACGAGCATGTGCAAGAGCTATCATGATAGAGGCAAAGGTGTCCCGTCTTTCGATGAGATGGTGGATTTCGCTTTGGTGGAAGTCGACTTTGACGATCCGACTACGAACGTGCGAGGACGTCGCGCCTTAGCAATCGCTAAACCAACTCCGAGAGGTTATTGACCACGCCGGAGCACGATCAACCTGACCACGAGGGTCTGTTTCCTGCGAGCAAACGAAGAACAAGCAAGAAACTAAGATTGCAATCTGGATATTGCGAATATAAGATGAAAGCTTTATTGATCAAGGTGGGGTTCTGTGACGCCTTTGTCTGGTCGTTGAACACAAACGAAGTACGCGAAGTTGCAGCTATGGCGAACTTTTAATCTAAACAAAACCCAAAGTCTAAACGATGCCCTAAGGGCTGTATATATGGAGGAAGAGGGGGGAATTTCGTGGCCCTTGGTGGAGGGGTCCGAAATCAACCCTATCTCTTGTTTCCCCACACATACGGACTCTAAAAATAGCCTATACTTATGTATTTCGAAATTACATGGGCCTGGCCCAATAATAAGGTGCCGCAGCACCTAAAATAGCCTTGGGACGAAATTTATGAAGTGGCATCTTGTATATTTCGTCCAAGGCTTCATGCACCCATTATGGTGGCTTCAAAGTCCTGAAATCATCACTTGTAACTCCGTTCTTGTTCCCCTTTCGCATGCCATCATCTCCATGCTTGTTCTTGCTCCAATGTTCATCCTTCTCCAAGCTAGGCCCTTCATTTGTAAGCAAAACAAATGTATCCAATTTAGGCAGCATCATATTCTCATGAACATTAGAATCATTACCAAGAAACGAAAGTACCTGGTAATTTAGTTGGCGTGCACGGGCTCTAGTAATTGGTCCAGTATGTATAGCAGCAGGGGCTGTGGGTGTAACAATTGTATTGATGTCCTCATCATCCTCCCCTTCTTGAAATGAAGTCGTCCTCGACGGAAGTTCATCTTCCTCACCCAAATAAGGCTTCAAATCTGCAATGTTAAAAGTGGGACTAACCCCAAAATCTGCAGGCAGCTCAAGTTTATATGCATTATCATTTATTTTCTCTAACACCTTAAAGAGACCATCAGCACGTGGCATTAGCTTTGATTTGCGCAAATCAGGAAATCTATCCTTACGCAAATGTAACCAAACAAGATCTCCAGGTGCAAACACAACATGTTTTCTACCCTTATCTCCAGCAAGTTTATATTTAGCATTCATACGCTCAATGTTTTCCTTAGTTAACTCATGCATTTTTAAAATCAATTCAGCACGTTGTTTAGCATCAAAATTAACCTTCTCCGAAGATGGAAGAGGCAACAAATCAATAGGTGCACGAGGTAGGAAACCATACACAACTTCAAAAGGGCACATCTTAGTAGTAGAATGCAATGAACGATTATAAGCAAATTCAATATGAGGCAAGCATTCCTCCCACATTTTCTTATTATTCTTCAAAACAGCCCTAAGCATAGTAGACAATGTTCTATTGACTACTTCAGTTTGTCCATCAGTTTGGGGGTGACAAGTAGTACTAAAAAGCAGTTTAGTCCCCAACTTAGCCCATAAATGATAGAGGCAAAGGTGTCCCGTCTTTCGATGAGATGGTGGATTTCGCTTTGGTGGAAGTCGACTTTCACGATTCGACTACGAATGTGCGAGGACGTCGCGCCTTAGCAATCGCTAAACCAACTCCGAGAGGTTATTGACCACGCCGGAGCACGATCAACCTGACCACGAGGGTCTGTTTCCTGCAAGCAAACGAAGAACAAGCAAGAAACTAAGATTGCAATCTGGATATTGCGAATATAAGATGAAAGCTTTATTGATCAAGGTGGGGTTCTGTGACGCCTTTGTCTGGTCGTTGAACACAAACGAAGTACGCGAAGTTGCAGCTATGGCGAACTTTTAATCTAAACAAAACCCAAAGTCTAAACGATGCCCTAAGGGCTGTATATATGGAGGAAGAGGGGGGAATTTCGTGGCCCTTGGTGGAGGAGTCCGAAATCAACCCTATCTCTTGTTTCCCCACACATACGGACTCTAAAAATAGCCTATACTTATGTATTTCGAAATTACATGGGCCTGGCCCAATAATAAGGTGACGCAGCACCTAAAATAGCCTCGGGACGAAATTTATGAAGTGGCATCTTGTATATTTCGTCCAAGGCTTCATGCACCCATTTTGGGCCTAAACGGAGCTTTGATTTGCGCAAATCAGGAAATCTATCCTTACGCAAATGTAACCAAACAAGATCTCCAGGTGCAAACACAACATGTTTTCTACCCTTATCTCCAGCAAGTTTATATTTAGCATTCATACGCTCAATGTTTTCCTTAGTTAACTCATGCATTTTTAAAATCAATTCAGCACGTTGTTTAGCATCAAAATTAACCTTCTCCGAAGATGGAAGAGGCAACAAATCAATAGGTGCACGAGGTAGGAAACCATACACAACTTCAAAAGGGCACATCTTAGTAGTAGAATGCAATGAACGATTATAAGCAAATTCAATATGAGGCAAGCATTCCTCCCACATTTTCTTATTATTCTTCAAAACAGCCCTAAGCATAGTAGACAACGTTCTATTGACTACTTCAGTTTGTCCATCAGTTTGGGGGTGACAAGTAGTACTAAAAAGCAGTTTAGTCCCCAACTTAGCCCATAAACATCTCCAAAAGTGGCTAAGAAACTTAGCCCATTAACAGCATCATCGCTTTTATGACATGGTATAAAGTGTGCCATTTTCGAGAATCTATCCACGACAACAAATATGCTATCCCTCCCCTTCTTTGTTCGAGGTAAACCTAAAACAAAGTCCATAGATATATCCTCCCAAGGAACACTAGGTACAGGCAAAGGCATATATAAACCATGAGGATTGAGTCGTGACTTAGCTTTTTGACATGTAGTGCATCGAGCAATAAAACGCTCAACATCCCGTCTCATCTTTGGCCAAAAGAAATGTGTAGCAAGTACGTCCTCCGTCTTCTTCACGCCAAAGTGTCCCATTAATCCTCCTCCATGCGCCTCCTGCAACAACAAAAGACGAACGGAGCTAGCTGGAATGCATAGCTTGTTAGCACGAAACACAAATCCATCGTTAACAACAAACTTGTTCCACATTCTTCCTTCTTTACAATTCTGCATTACATCTTTAAAATCAGCATCATGCACATATTGATCTTTGATGGTCTCCAAACCAAATATTTTGAAGTCAAGTTGTGAAAGCATAGTATAGCGACGAGACAATGCATCAGCAATAACATTTTCTTTTCCGTTCTTGTGTTTAATGACATAAGGGAAAGTCTCAATGAATTCAACCCATTTAGCATGTCTACGATTCAGTTTAGCTTGACTTTTAATATGTTTCAAAGATTCATGATCAGAATGTATAACAAATTCTTTGGGCCATAAATAATGTTGCCATGTTTCTAAAGTCCGAACAAGAGCATATAATTCTTTATCATAAGTAGAATAATTCAGACTAGGCCCACTCAATTTTTCAGAAAAGTATGCAACAGGTTTGCCATCTTGTAATAACACACCTCCTAATCCAATTCCACTAGCATCACATTCAAGCTCAAAAGTCTTATTAAAATCAGGAAGTTGGAGTAAAGGAGCATGTGTCAACTTATCTTTCAATACCGTGAAGGCTTCTTCCTGTGCGGTACCCCAAACAAAAGGCAGAACCTTCTTTGTAAGCTCGTTGAGAGGTGCAGCAATGGTGCTGAAATCTCTCACAAAACGCCTATAGAATCCAGCGAGGCCAAGAAAACTCCTCACTTGTGTGACCGTTTTGGGCTGCGGCCAACTCTCAATAGCTTCAATCTTGGCTTTGTCAACTTCAATTCCCTGTGGAGTAACAACATAGCCAAGAAAAGATACTCGGTCGGTGCAAAAGGTGCACTTCCCAAGGTTACCAAACAAACGTGCATCACGTAGAGCAATAAAAACAGCACGTAAATGTTCCAAATGTTCTTCCAAAGATCTGCTATAAATCAATATGTCATCAAAGTAAACTACCACAAATCGTCCAATGAAAGCACGTAAAACTTCGTTCATTAATCTCATGAAAGTACTAGGTGCATTAGTTAACCCAAAAGGCATGACTAACCACTCATATAATCCAAACTTAGTTTTAAATGCTGTTTTCCATTCATCTCCCAATTTCATACGAATTTGATGGTAGCCACTACGCAAATCAACTTTGGAGAATATTGTAGAGCCACTCAATTCATCAAGCATATCATCTAGCCTAGGAATAGGATGACGATAGCGAATAGTAATATTATTAATGCCTCTACAATCAACACACATATGTGATGTACCATCCTTTTTCGGCACTAGAATAATAGGAACAGCACAAGGACTAAGGGATTCGCGTATATAACCTTTGTCGAGAAGCTCTTGTACTTGACGCATAATCTCCTTCGTCTCCTCTGGATTGGTACCGTATGGTGCACGGTTTGGCAGTGAAGCACCGGGAATTAAGTCAATCTGATGCTCAATCCCTCGAATAGGCGGTAATCCCGGTGGCATGTCTTGTGGAAAAACGTCAGCGAACTCCTGCAAAATGTTAGTGACAGCAGGAGGCAAAGAGGAAGGCACGTCCTCGAATGAAAATAATGCCGCTTTGCACACAAAAGCATAGCAAACAGATTTGCTGAAATCTAGCTCATCAATATCAGATTTGGTGGCAAATAAACATGCACTTTTCAATTTAATTTCAGAAGCAACACTAGATGGTTTATTATTAGGATTCATTTGTTGCTCAAATTCTTTTGCCACAATCTGATTTTCACTCTTATTCTTCTCCTGTTTTGCTTTATTAGCTCTATTAATATCATCTTTCAAAATGGAATCAGGAGTCATAGGAAGCAAAGTAATATTTTTATCCTTATGAACAAGAGTATAGTGATTGTTTCTACCATGGTGTACAGAATTTTTATCAAATTGCCATGGTCTACCAAGTAATAAGGAACATGCTTGCATAGGTACCACATCACAATCAACATAATCAGCATATGTAGAGATACTAAAATGCACACGAACAGTACGTGTTACCTTAACCTTGCCGCTGTTGTTGAACCATTGGATGTAGTAAGGATGTGGATGTGGTCTTGTGGTGAGAGAAAGCTTCTCCACCATCTCCATGCTAGCCAAGTTGTTGCAGCTCCCTCCGTCTATTATGACGCGCACAGAACGTTCCTTCACAACTCCCTTGGTATGGAACAAATTGTGCATCTGATTTTGCTCAGCTTGTGTGACCTGCACACTCAAAACACGTTGAGCAACTAAACATTCATACCTGTCAGCGTCTTCAGGAGCCATGTATTGCGTCTCATGATCAGAATCATCTCCACCATAATGACCTCCTCCCTTACAACGACGACAAATAATATCACTTGTGTGCCCTGTTGATGCCATGGAAGAAGAAGAACGCTGTGCAGGACCCGCAGGTGCGCTCTTGGAAGATAATGGTGGTTGTGCCTGTTTTCTTGTATCACGGCTGGAGGTGGCACCGGATGGAGGTGCTGGTGCAGTTGAAGTAGAAGATGCACGTGGTGTCCATGATGAAGGTCGGCCTGCAGAAAAGTTAGTTCGCCCCAATGCTTGTCGATCCTGCACTTCACGTTCAGCTTTACAAGCAAGATGGAATAAACGAGTGATATTAGTATACTCCTTATAGTCTAGAATGGTCTGAATCTCTCTATTTAATCCACCCAGAAAACGTGCAAGCATAGCTTCATTCTCCTCAACAATACCACATCTAATCATGCCAGTTTGTAATTCCTGATAATATTCTTCTACAGAATTTTTCCCTTGTCTTAAACTGGAAACGGGTCAAAAAAAACTTCCTATAATGGCACCTGTCTCAAAACACTCAGAAACACCTAAAAATAGGATAGCCAGAAATTTTTTCGAAAAATGCGTTTTCGAAAAATTTTGGGCCTAAACGGAGCGTGGCTACCCGACTTTTTTTTTTCCGAAACCTACTCCGGCAAGGAAACACGAATCGGAATCTAGATGGATCCCGAAAACAAACCTAATAAGCAAAGAACTCGGATTGGTGGTGGATATATGGTGGTGGTATATGGCAGCGGTGGTGGTAGCGGTGGTAGTATATGGATATGGATCGGTGGTGGTATATGGACACGGATTGGTGGTGGTATATGGATACGGATTCGGTGCGGTGGTGGTAGATGGCAGGGGCGATGATGATGGTGCGGCGGCGGCGTGACAACTTATGACCAGAACTCGAAACTCTAAAAGACTAGACTCTAAGACCAGCAACTAGACACGACGATGCAACCGCAAATTCAACAAATCAAAACCCTAAAAAGATTATGCAAGGCTCAGATTGGTTCGGATATGATGAACTAACCCTAATTTTTTTTTTGTGGCTTTTTCGTGGACTATAGGTATGAAGAACAGACTCGATCTAAACTACGAAAAACTGTAAAATCTCACCGAGCAACCTGGAAATCTGATACCACTTGATAGAGGCAAAGGTGTCCCGTCTTTCGATGAGATGGTGGATTTCGCTTTGGTGGAAGTCGACTTTGACGATCCGACTACGAACGTGCGAGGACGTCGCGCCTTAGCAATCGCTAAACCAACTCCGAGAGGTTATTGACCACGCCGGAGCACGATCAACCTGACCACGAGGGTCTGTTTCCTGCGAGCAAACGAAGAACAAGCAAGAAACTAAGATTGCAATCTGGATATTGCGAATATAAGATGAAAGCTTTATTGATCAAGGTGGGGTTCTGTGACGCCTTTGTCTGGTCGTTGAACACAAACGAAGTACGCGAAGTTGCAGCTATGGCGAACTCTTAATCTAAACAAAACCCAAAGTCTAAACGATGCCCTAAGGGCTGTATATATGGAGGAAGAGGGGGGAATTTCGTGGCCCTTGGTGGAGGGGTCCGAAATCAACCCTATCTCTTGTTTCCCCACACATACGGACTCTAAAAATAGCCTATACTTATGTATTTCGAAATTACATGGGCCTGGCCCAATAATAAGGTGACGCAGCACCTAAAATAGCCTTGGGACGAAATTTATGAAGTGGCATCTTGTATATTTCGTCCAAGGCTTCATGCACCCATTATGGTGGCTTCAAAGTCCTGAAATCATCACTTGTAACTCCGTTCTTGTTCCCCTTTCGCATGCCATCATCTCCATGCTTGTTCTTGCTCCAATGTTCATCCTTCTCCAAGCTAGGCCCTTCATTTGTAAGCAAAACAAATGTATCCAATTTAGGCAGCATCATATTCTCATGAACATTAGAATCATTACCAAGAAACGAAAGTACCTGGTAATTTAGTTGGCGTGCACGGGCTCTAGTAATTGGTCCAGTATATATAGCAGCAGGGGCTGTGGGTGTAACAATTGTATTGATGTCCTCATCATATCGAGACTGAGGTGACATCTCTCCTTATTGATATTTTGCATGACCCACGTGAGACATGGCTACTACCTAAAGCCGGAATTCTATGTGTGAATAGGTATGAAGAAGACCACCTCGGAGATGCTCGAGATGGTGGACAAGCCCTCAAGTACATGGACGAAGGAGCACGACGAAAGGAACCAGAGGCAGCTCCCAGGACCCGGACATTCGGCCCCTAGCGCAGACATCCGGCCCCTGAAGACAGCAACAACATCAACCCAACAACATAGAATCTACAGGGCGCGAACATTCGGCCCAGCCCTAGACATCTGGCCTGATGACCACAGACATTCGGCCCCTCCTGTCGAGAGAACATCCAGAATCGGCCGAAGCCAGCTCGGACATCCAGCCCCCAGCCCGACGTGAAGGCATGGACATCCGGCCCCAAGCCCGGACATCTGGCACCTGCCTGTGTGCAGAGAACAGGCTAAAGGCCCATGTATCTGTCGGGGTACACAAACAGGGGTGTATGTTTCCTCCTGACTTGTGCACCGACAAGCCTCCGGCGCAACAACAACAAAGCAAGCTGCACCAAGTATCCAAGACAAGACCAAATTGGAGAGATAGCTCTTTGAGAAATGAAAGGGCGGATCAAGAAGACCAAGACAACCCGAAGGAACAAGATATCATTAAGGGAAAGACCTCCCTTACTGGGAAGGCGAGCCTCGTCAAGTCGAGGTCACCCCAAGGAAAAGTCCCAAGACCTCCCCGGCAAGCGTTGCAGGGGAGCCGATGGTCTGCTTCCCCGCCAAGGCTCCGCCGCTCCACCTCACAGCGACACAAGTCACTTATCGATGCGGTGTCAAGCCCCTAAGTGATTAAGTGGCTGCCATTTGGCACATGGCAGCCATTTCTGAGGAAGAACACCCCTAAATGACACCCGTCTAGGGGCGTGTCACGCAGGCAGACGAGAAGGTGGTTGAATGGCACGGAAAGGCTTGCCGGGCTACATCCACGACATGACACTAAGTGGTGCATTTAATGCACCTTGTCCTTTCTACAGAGTTATGTATGATAGCACTGTGGCTATCTAATCACTAGATAATAACTGTTTTGCCATTGTGGTAACCCCTTGATTTATAAAAGGAGGACCGAGGCAACCTTAGAAAGGATCCAGACCCTTGTACAATCATACATGTGTAGGTGCTCTCCCCGAGGCAATCTTGCCGGGCTTGAGCGCTGCGTGTTCGTCATGGTCCTCCATCCAATCCACCAAAGCAGTAGTAGGGTTTTACACCTCACGGCGACCCGAAACTGGGTAAACACCACTTGTGCCACCGCTGCCGCGTTGCTACGGTCTATGCTCTTTGTGCAACGTGCCCTTCCCCCTCGCTAAACCACAAGGGGGCAATGGCCCCATAGGTGATAGTGTTGAACCACAACATCTTCGGTGCGCCAGGTAGGGGGAGGCTCTTGTGCGCATTCGAGGTCGTAAACATCGCATCAAGCTACACCGACATCAGAATCGACGCTCACATCGTCAGCGGATCCTAAGGAAAGAGCCGACGCCACCCCCTCAGTCCGCCTTGTCTAGACCCCGTCGCCTACGCCCACCAAAGCCGAGACGACGGTGGGACATGGAGGTAGAGGCAGTGCGAAGGTCACGGGCCGCCCGGGCGGCATGGCCTCTACACTGTCCCCGTCTAAAGGAGAAGAGCGAGGCACGCGACGATGCTGTCCTCCTGGCTGGTTCCTACCAAGCATGCCATGTGACCAAGAGAATCATCAAGGCGGGCGAAAAGCGGGGTATGGTCTCCTCCTCCTCCCTTATTTTTGCTCATCCACGACAGAGCCGCACAGGGGGCGAAATTTTCAATGTCACGGAGCCCACGCGGAACTCGGTTCAGCACTTGCCCTGCCAAGGGAGAGTCCTGAGGAAAGCGTTGGTGCAAATCCGTTGATTGACGCCCCGGCAAGTACACTCTAGCGGGGCTATCCATGCTAGTGTGACTTTTTATGCCCATGGCCGTGATGTCGTTGACAACGAAGGGAGAGAGGAAAGAGGAACCAACCATCCCTTTTCGTCGTACATTATCGCCCGCAAATATTCGATCACCCCCTTTAGCCCTTGCCTGGGGTCGACATGCAACTAACAAACTGCCAAGTCTCTTTTTTGCGTGTTTTTCTGTCATTAACCTTTGCAGACATGAGGCCAACACGCAAATGCCGTCCCGTCGGGATATGCGGGCATGATGAACGACCATGGTTAAAGGGGAAGGGAAGCGTGAACGAAAGCCAAGTCCACGTGTTCGCTGCTTTTTTCTCTCCAGAGTCCACATTTGCTTATCCCTCAGATAACAAGGATGTTCCGTATGAAGAAATCTTTCGTGTGGTGGCACCTTGCCGGATTCATCTGCGCCTCCACTCTGTTTCGAGCCTGCTCACAGAGCAGGTGGCTACATCAAAGATACCCAAGAAAAAAACTGCCAGGGTATGTCTTCACTAGCTAAATGCTAAGGATCCGTTCCTCGCAGCAATCACGGCAACACACCATTGGCGAGGAACCAAAACACACAAAAAGAAACTAACCATACGAACATCCATGGATAAAACACAAGAGGGATAGCATGCATTTGAAATTAAGTAAACACCAGTTTAGCACGAGCAAAAGTAGTATGAGATCTAAACACAAGACATGCATAATGTTTTGTTACAGGGCAACACGGCGAAGCGAGTGATTCAGGGCCGTATTTGGCGGCCTTATGAAGCCCTGGGGATGGAGAGCACCTTGTTGGCAAAAGGGGCAGCCTTCTTGATGTAGGGCGGAACCCTAGGGGCCGATCTTTCACGTTTGGAGAGGATCCCTACGAGGAACACGAAGAACGCGCGGAAGAACACGAGGGAAATCACGAGGGAAAATGAGAGAAACACTCAACCAACACGAATATGATCACACATGTGCTAGGTCCAAGGAACACAAAGAGATTCACGGTCCAAATCCAACAAAGGACGATACAAGTGGCAGTAGCTCATCTCCGAGAGGAGGTCTTGAATCCACGAGGGTTCTTCCTGTAAAGGGGTCTTGAATCCATGGTGGATCTTCTCCGAAGAGGCCGTGGTCTCTCACGAGGAGGAGATCCGTATGGATGAGCAAAGCTCTATCTCAAATGAGCTAATCATTTGCTAATTATAACTAGGAGGAGGGAGTGGTCTATTTATAGTCTAAGCCACGAAGGGGTAAGTGGGAAAGAGGTTACATGGGCTTCGGCCCGAGTCTTTGCACACAGGCAGGACGGAAGTTCCGGGCGGGGCCGGAAGTTCCGGGCTCCGGAAGTTCCAGGCAGGTTCCGGCCGGGTTCCGGGTTATCCAGAGAGTTGGCGCACTCGGGGCTGGCCTGGACTCCGAGGGCCGGAGGTTTCGGGAAGGCCGGAGGGTCCGGGGGCCGGAAGTTCCGGGCTGAGGCCAGAAGTTCCGGGCTTTCCAGAAGCTTGTCCCTGCTTCTTCTTCCTTTTCCTCTTCCATGCTTGGCCTTGGTCCTTGGATCCTCCATGGTCGTCTCGGTTGTACCTGAGTGTATGCAAGGTCCATGCATGAGGTAGTAGCCATGTCTCACATGTGGAAAGTGATGGTTCAAAGAGGAGTGAGTTCACCTTGTGCCCAATGGCGTATTGTCGAGGTCTAGCCATATGTCCTCTTGGGGCTTGGAGGGTAGTCGGAGTAGATGGGGATGAACGTGGGATGCTCCGCATCATCTCCCCCCCCCCCACCTTGGGAAAGATCCGACCTCGGATCGTGATCCTCATCACCATGGAAACGGTTGTCGTGGACAGACTTGTAGTTGGACGAAGTTGAAGACATGGCGCAATCCAAGTAGTCCAAGGTGTCACCGAAGTGATAGACATGCAAATAGAGCAAACACAAGCGATACTCAGAAATACGATGGTTAGCGCACACAAAGTGTCCATCATGTAAGAATGAGTCTGTGCGGCAAGATAGTGCGTGGCAAGACACATGATGCTTATCAAGATGATCTAGAATTATATGCAAAGCATTCATGGGGTAATTAGCATGGTGCACAAAGCGCCAAATGCTACCATTGTGCAAAATGATGTCTTAATGGGATGGTTTATCAAGAGCATGAACATGGTAATTGGTGCTCAATGTGATTAAGTTGTCATGCAATTGATGATGGGCAATATGATGTATGAATATGCCATTAAGGAAGATCACAACAAATTTTCTAAGGAAGTGCACAAGCTCATATATCATGGATGACATTGGAATATAAGATGCAACAAGGCAATCATAATGTGAGTCAATCCATGCATGGGGTGCAAACTTGTGGTGAGTATGATATGTCCACCAAGCATGACATGTATGAGCACAATCAACAAATATGGAGGTGTTGGTGTACCAATGCTCGATGTCGTGGCAAGAGTGGAGGTTTGAAGGTTCATCCAATAAGTGCGAGCGCTCCTCAATGTGAAGGTCCATAGAGCCAATCTCCAATGTCGCTCCTCCGTCCATGAGATGTATCATGTAGACAACAAGAAGGAAACAACAATGAAGGAGTGACCCATCCAATATGCGTATTTGAGGATGGCTCAAAGAGAAGGAGTTCACCTTTATAAGAATGTCGAAAATGTTGGTGTCGCACATCGTGTATGCCTTCACATAACCAATATGTCTCATGACGGTAATGCCTTGTGAAACCTTCAAAACGAAAGAACATGGCAAACACTCGGAAAAACAAATGAGGTTATCGGAAGTGCAAAACCTATCATTCGCGTGGTAATATACCCAACAAGTGTATGCATCATGCTCATCATAAGAAGGTACAAGGGAGCATTGCATAGTATGGAGGCATATGATGCGAGAACAACCAAATGCAATAGGCTCAATCAAACAAGCATGCATCACAAGTAAGGTGTCAAAGTCTCCAAGATCAATAAGCATAGTATAGTTGCACTCCATACAAGTGGATATGAAAGAGGCAACTAATGGACACAAGAGACAATGATCAAGATATATCATGTGAGAGGCATGAGCATATATGTCATCAACCCAAGAAAGCGAGTAAGAGTGGAACATGGGTGATGCAACATAGCAAGCAATCATAGCGATCAAGTCAAGCAAGCTAGTAGTGCGAAGAAGCAACATACTAGAGGGAATCATGGCAATCATGTCATGTGTGAAAATAGTGGGCATGAGTAATTCACATGACATAGCATAAACATGAAAGCAAGATATGAGGACAATAGCATGAATGTATTGGTGAGAAGCCATATGTAAGTAGCAACGGGACATCTTGACTCTCCCAACACAACAAGCGTCAATAGCATGGGGCCCATGATAAATATGGCAATAGCAACAAGGATCTCAACCAAGAATGCAAATACACATAGAAGTAGCATAATGGTGAATCTTGGGTATATGCAAGCAAGGGTCACAATTGCATGGCAAAGGCATAGGACAAGTGATATATATCCCATAGCCGTGTGAGAACCAAGTAGAAGAGACGCGCGTAGTCCTTGCACAAAGGGGACGGTGGTAAGGATAGTCCACGGGATCCCAATTCATCGTTACTCTCAAGAGCTCGTTTCGTCAACTCTTGGGATTGAGAGGTTGACGAGTATATGTGAGTACCTACACAAAACAAAGGCAAAGGAAAAATTGTGTGTGCGTGGTATATGTATACATCATCCATCATGATGCGCACATGCATGTGTCGGTTAGCACAAAATATCCAATGCTCAAATAAATGAGATGCGCGATATAGAAACATGTCATCCATCATGATAGGTTTGTTATTATGTATAGCATAATGGAGACTCAAAGGATGTAATGCATCATGATAAATATCTAGAGCATTGTTATTCATGGAATGCATATTGTGCACGCAATTATGGGAATCGTGCAAAATATGGAATGCATCAAAATCTCCTAATATGTATGAGGAAACTATGAGGGTCTCCTCATGAGCATGAGTAGCAACATCACATGGAGAATATTGACAACATCCAAAACAAAGCATATTTGGAACAATGTGATCATGGCATGGCATAGTAGATGAATTGTGCAAATCATGTAAAGGGAGCATGGCAATATCATCACATGAAAAACAAAAGCCAATGACCATCATCTCGTCATCTATGCCATAAGTGCAAATAGGATTTATTTTAATGGGGCATGCATAGTTACTATGTTGAGATTGTAATGATGCAATATGGGAGATCTCACTCATAGCATATGACAAGTTCAATGGGTTGTCAAACATGAAGTGACCAATAGAATTTCCACATGATATCCTATGAAGCATAGCATCACAATTAGGAAAATCAACATGCTCATCATCATATTCATCATAAATAGGTAAGTCAAGGCATGAAGAAGTCTCACTAGCATGAAGCATGGGAATAGGTGGGTCAACATCATGGAAGCAATGATTGGTAAGATAGTCCGCTAGTGGCACAAGAGAAGCACCATCACCTATGTTACCTTTGGAGCGTCGCTCATGTGTTGTAGGTGAGGTGTTGAAGATCCACTCGTTGTCATCTTCATCTTGATGGAACCATGTGGGGGGTGCATCATTATCCACCATGACCATCGTCGTCTCCATTGGAGGGATGGACTCGTCGAGGGTAAGCATGTCGTCATGTAGGAGACCTAGCACCAAAGAAGAAAACACACTAGGAGTAGAGGTTAAGTCATTAGAAATCATAGTGGCCTCACGTGCCCTCTCAACTACCTCACTATCTAAGTGTTGTGGCTCACTCACTCCCTCAAAGATGCTCTCACTCATATTGTTGGTGGAGTCACTCAAATGGCACTCAACCTCACATAGGATATGTGGCATGCTCTCATGTGTGGGGCCAGTGGTGGTCACACTCATCCTCTCATAGGAAATGCTCTCAATGTCACGTTGGTGGAGTCACTCATGTCACTCATGGGGTAGTGGCTCTCCTCACATGCCACTTGGGGCATCTCAACATATGTGGGTGTCGGAGAGATGTAGGTGCAAATGTCTCCATGCGCGGTCGCGTAGCTTGACTTAGAGTATGAGTCCAATGTGGGCGCCGTCTTCATGTTGTTGAAGAGGTTCACGCTCATCGCCGTGGTCGAAGGGGATGGCCCTTGCTCGACCTTCTTGTCGCCGTCTTGTTGTTGGAGGCCCATATGATGTGGCACCTCGTAGCTCATCTCCATGACCGAAGGGAATTTCCCATGTTCGGTCGTCTTCCTTGAGGGGCTTCCGAAGATGGAAGTGTCGCCCTCGCTCGTAGGTAGTCGCCTTGGACTTGATGTAGTCGATGTAAGCGTACACGTGGGAAGTAGGCAAAGTTGCCGTACGTCCAAAGGCGAAGATGCCTTGATAGCACTTGGCGAAGATGCCAAAGTGGTTGTTGTAGCCGTAGCGCCGTCTTGGTGGTGGTCGTCTCGCAGTCTTCTCTTTTTCTCATGAAGCTTGGACTTGGCGTGAAGTAGGGATTGTTGGGACTTGTGCATTTGCGCTTCTGGAGCATCTTCATGATGATGGTGTCGTTGTCGTGCTTGAGATCGGTGGCGTTCATCGTCGTCGTGCACATGTTGCTTGGAGGTGACTTGCCCTTCATGATGATGTTGATCACGAACATGATGGTGGTCGCCATGTAGATGTGGACGAGGACGATTTGCACTTGCATCATTGCCGCGCTCCGAAGACTTGTGGCTTGAATGTCGCCGCCTTGAAGATGAGGAAGGGGAAGAAGACTTGATCAAGGCTCTAATCTCCTCCATCCTTGCATCTTGCTCCTCTTTATGTGCGGAAAGCTTCTTGTCGATGTAGTCCCTTTTCCTTGCTTCGGAGTGACGAATGTCGATGGAGATGTTCTCGATGCGCTCTCGCAATCGTGATTGTGCGCCCTTCATTTGTCGTTGTAGATCGAAGATGGACGCTTTGGAGATGTAGTTATTCACGCCATCGTTGTTGTCATAGACCAGAGAGGAAATGCCTTGCCTATCCATCACAAGACTTGAGCAAATATGAGTGGGAGAAAGAGAAGAACTATACCAAATGTACCTTGACCGATGTTGAATATGGATCAATGATCACTCAAATGTGTAACAAGGAAATAGCACAATTGGTACCAATTCTTGTCGGTTCTCACACCTACACAAGTAAAGCTTATGGTGGAGCTCGGTGAGGATAGTGGCACAAAAATTTGATGCAAAATGTTAGCAAGAGTCAATAATGTTGAAAGAGATTCACAAATTCACAAGCGAAACAAGTAGACCAATAGCAATGTATGGCACACGGAAACACACACACACACACGGATAGATAAATGGGGTCGTGCAACCAAGGAATGAGCACAAAATGTGGAATCGACGGAAAACGCTCGTGTTGCACAACTCAAGAGAGACGCTAGCACGATTGCTCAATAGGCGGATATGACACTTGTGCACAACCTATAAGATGCAAATGGATAAACTTCTATCCCAAGTATGCTATGTATGTATGGTTCCCGGTGTTTCTCTCAAGATGATCCAAAATGATCGGATATGACAATCTTATGTGCAATGTGGTATGATGCTATGGCACTTGCTTACAAGCTTCTTTGCTCTCTTTCTTTTGCTTAAAAGCTTTATTTCTTTTTTTGTATGGCCACTTTTGCACAATGCACAAACCAATATAGCAATTGTGTATATGCGGGGACAAACTTGTGACACACGATATGATACAAATATATGAACCACGATGATATGGTATGTATGCTATGGGAAGTATGATCACTCATGTGCACAAGTCACGTTGCTGACAATACTCAAATGGCTAGTCTCTATAGGCAAGTAACACAAAATGGGCTAGGGGTTATCAATTCAATTTGCAAGGGGAATATACAATGGAGGGATACCACGATACCAAGATGATATGGGGTTACCGTCCGGCGATGATGGGTGGCGGTGTTCTTGATGTAGAAACCAAGATGATGGAGTCTCGTACCTAAGTAGCCGAAACACCTTAGGAAACGGAAAAACTGCAAACTCAAAATCTCAAACGTCAAATGTCAAAATGGTGGTAGCGGGAACGCGGTGGTGGTTTGCACTTGGCAAAGCGGAAGTATTGGTGGAAACCCGAGTAGCCGAAGTTGACCGGGTTATGGTGGTGGAAGCGTATGATGGGCTATACATGGAGTCAAAGTTGAAAGCATGTCACTAAGTAGCCGAAACACCTTAGGAGACGCAACTCTCAACACAACAAAATTGGGTTAAGTTGGGGTGGCGGAAGTGTATAGTGGGCAAGCCTATGCGAAAGTTATGGTGATGGTTGATGAAGAAGCAAGCGTCCGTAAGTAGCCTAAACACCTTAGGAGACTCAAGTCACTACTCAAAATACCTCAAATGCTATGGGTAACAAAATGGGTTAGGTTGCGGAAGTCGGTGGTGGCAATGCGAATGTTATGGTGGAAGGCCTAGGAAAAGATGCCAAAGTTCCAATCATTTGATGGAGATAAAAGGTGGTAAAACTAACGTGAGAACCTCGGGCACGTCGATTGCTTCAAAACGAGCAAAAGAACACTCAAATTGGAGTTCGGAGCGAAAAATTATGATGAAAAAGGTGAAAGAGGCGGATGCTGAAATTTCGGGGAAAGTTTCTGGTTAGGCCGGAAGTTCCGGGGTTAGGGCCGAAAGTTCCGGGCTATGGAAGTTCTGGGGGTGGCCGGAAGTTCCGGGGGTCGCGGAAAAAGTCTAGGGACTTTGGGTAAACTCTCTATTTAGCCCGGAAGTTCCGGGGTAAGGACGGAAGTTCCGGGGTACGGAAGTTCCGGGGTATGCCGGAAGTTCCGAGGGTCGTGGAATTTCTTCCGGGACGAACCCTAAATTCCAGATCTGATAATGGACGCGGAAAAACACGATTTCCCGGGGCAAAATTGAGACGATTTCGTGGATGGAAATGCGGCAAAAGAAGGGGAATGCTAGATCCACTCATAACACAGCGAATCCATGGATCAAAATCAACAAAACATCATCAAAACCAACAAATCACAAAAAAATTTGGGGCTATTTTTGGTGGGATTTTCGGATTTAGGACGAAATCAACAAAATCAAGCTAGAAAACAAAGGGTAGGGGCTCCAAAAACGTGATCAACGTGGCTCATGATACCAAGATGATATAGGGCGGAACCCTAGGGGCCGATCTTTCACGTTTGGAGAGGATCCCTACGAGGAACACGAAGAACGCGCGGAAGAACACAAGGGAAATCACGGGGAGAAACGAGAGAAACACTCAACCAACACGAATATGATCACACATGTGCTAGATCCAAGGAACACAAAGAGATTCACGGTCCAAATCCAACAAAGGACGATACAAGTGGTGGTAGCTCATCTCCGAGAGGAGGTCTTGAATCCACGAGGGATCTTCCCGCAAAGGGGTCTTGAATCCATGGTGGATCTTCTCCGAAGAGGCTGCGGTCTCTCACGAGGAGGAGATCCGTATGGATGAGCAAAGCTCTATCTGAAATGAGCTAATCCTTTGCTAATTCTAACTAGGAGGAGGGGGTGGTGTATTTATAGTCTAAGCCACGAAGGGGCAAGTGGGAAAGAGGTTACCGGGCTTCGACCCGAGTCTTTGCACGCAGGCAGGCTGGAAGTTCCTGGCGGGACCGGAAGTTCCGGGCAGGTTCCGACCGGGTTCCGGGTTATCCAGAGAGTTGGAGCGCTCGGGGCTGGTCTGGACTCCGGGGGCCGGAGGTTCCGGGCAGGCCGGAGGGTCCGGGGGCCGGAAGTTCTGGGCTCAGGCCGGAAGTTCCGGGCTTTCCAGAAGCTTGTCCTTGCTTCTTCTTCCTTCTCCTCTTCCATGCTTGGCCTTGGTCCTTGGATCCTCCATGGTCGTCTCGGTTGTACCTGAGTGTATGCAAGGTCCATGCATGAGGAAGTAGCCATGTCTCACATATGGAAAGTGATGGTTCGAAGAGGAGTGAGTTCACCTTGTGCCCAATGGCGTATTGTCGGGGTCTCATCATATGTCCTCTTGGGGCTTGGAGAGTAGTCGGGGTGTACATGGGGATGAACTTGGGATGCTCCGCATCACTTCTCGACGGTAGCGGAAATATCAGTGCCTGTCGGCAGCCTCCTGAAGCCATCGGCGAGGTTGAAGTCCGGATGACGGAAGGCGATGTTGCTCAAGACCATGAAGAGGGCATTTGGGGCAAGCTCTCGGGACTCACTTGCAAAATGAGCATCTCTTTCTTCCTCGTGCGTCCTCAGCCCTTCGATCAATCTATCGAAGAAGTGCGCTAGCTTGACACTTGGGTTCTCGTGCCTGTCAACCGATAAGGCTGGGCTCTCCATATCCATCGTAGTAATCTGGGTAGTGAGGCGCTCGGCAATGTCGACCAGGTTTTTGATCCAAAGATCACGCTGCTGAACCTGGTTCACCATTTTGTCCTCCACATCCTTCTAGAGGATCTCCGTATTTTCCAAGCCCCTTATCAGCTGCTTCTCATGAACCCTAGCAGACTCAACTGTGTTCTCTAAAGTGCCAAGCCTTGCCTTCGTACCAGTAATGGTGCCGTTAGCGGTATCAAGGTCCTGGACCTTGGAGGAGAGTTGCGATTGCACCTCTTTCAGAAGGACCTCTACCTTCTATGCCTCATCCTTAAGGGCCGCAGCTTTGGCACCCTCGGCAAGCTCCTTTGTCAGTTTCGCCACCTGTTGGTCAAGATCAGCTTTGGCAATGGATGCAGCGGCAAGGTCATCAACAACCTTCTTCAACTAGGTAGCGGAGTCAAGGGTGAGCGCGCCAAGGGCCACCTTGTGCTTGTCTTCCAGCTCCTTGGTGTGTTGTTGGATGAGGGTCTCCATCTCTCCATCCTTGTTGCGAAGGATGGCCTCAAGGCTCTTTTCTCGGGAAGAGATATCTTTCTCTCTAGCGTCCAGAAGCTCTACGCACTCCGCCAGACAGGATTCTCGGGCAGCGTCATCCTCTTTCTCCATGGTGATCATCTCCTGTTTCCGCAGAAGAATATGGAACTGCTTGCTATGCCACTTTCCCAACTCGTTGCCCTTGTCCCTTAGCTTCCGATCCATGTTGTTGGTGGAGTTTCACTGCTCCTTGAGCACCAACCACTTCTGGTGGTACCTGTTTTGCATCTCCTTGATGCCCGTTGCCACCGACTCTAGGAAGGGCAGGTCCAGAACTACGTTGATTGAGTCACCAGCCTCTTCAACATGCTGTGACAACGGTGCCATGATATGTTGGATCTCTTCGTCAAGATCATTGCTTGCTGCCATAGACGAGCCAAGGGCTCCAAGTCCAGGTTGTGCGAGGGCCAGTGCCAGACTGCTCAAAGATGGCTGTGGGGCTGCAGCCAAGGCACCAAATTGGGAAGGAGGGCTCATGGTCTAAGGGGGGACCTTCTCCTCAACCACCACATCTAGTCCCGGCACGCTGCCAGGGGCCTCCTCTGGGACCTCTCGGATACCCCGATAGTGTGTTCTTGAACCTCCGCGATAGCAATTTTGGCCGCCTCTTTAGCAGCATCCTTGCCGATGCTGGCCACCTCTTTCAGCAGTTCTGGTTCCTCGACCACCGGGGCTGCAAAGGAGATCATCAAACAATGGCAAGGAAATAATATGCGTCAGAAGGCCAGAGACTTGAAGCAAAATGATGAAGGTAACAGAAAACGGAAGGACGAGCAAGTTACCCGAAGTCATTTGCCGTGGATGGGCTTCGGTTTCCCCGACTTCGTCAGTTGCCGAGATGCGACCACCATCCTCGCCCTTGGTTACCATCTCATCAGCTTGAGCCAGCCCTTCTGTGGAGGCCCTCGCCGGAGATACCTCGACTTGAGTATCAGGAAGGATGGACCCCTCTTGCAGAGCCTCGCCAGGGGGAATCTCCCCTTCTTTGGAGGTGAGGCATGTTCCTCCATGCCACCCTTGGCGGAGGAGACCTGTCCCACACTTGCGTGCTAGGGGCTGGGCTGGGGGCTTGATGCTGGATCGTTCTTGCTGCTTCCCGCCAAGCCTGTGACTTCCGAGGGCCCCGACGACTCCACTGGATGGGCTGTTTGGTCTGGTGGATGAGGGTTTCTTCCTCCTCTTCTTCCCTGTCAAAGGCAGCAAATAATATTGAATCGGCAAGTCAACCAATGCGCAAGACACCAACGGAAGGGAAATCATTTTCCTTACTCTGAGTCCATAAGCATGCAGCCCAGCATGAACCCCATAGATGGTGGGGGTGCTCTGCTCTCTTCGGGGATGGGGGGTAGTGCTTCCCGGCAACCTCATGCCCTGCTGAGGTGCTAGGGGTTCCAGCGAGGATAAGCTGTGTGAGGAGCTCGAGTCTGATTGGGAGCTGGAGTGGACTCCTGTGACTGCCTGTCGCTTGGCCGGAGGGGTCTTGGCCTCGGAAAGGCGAGAAGAATGCAAGCGCTCCACGTCCAGCTTGTCACTCTTGGAGGCGATCTTCTTCACCTTCCTGACGACAGGCGCAGGAGCAGGAGCCATTGTTCCCCGACTAGCCACCCACCTACGAGGGCTCTGATCCAAGTCTGGCTCTGGGGCTTATGGGCCCGCTGAGAGCCCGTCCTCCTTGGGCTGCTCCACCGCCTCGGCCTCGTCCCCTTCCTGGGCTTCCACTGCTGCGGCATACAAGGCTTCAATCCCGGTAGGTTCAGTCCCGGCAGGATCGTCCCCGGCAATCTCTTCTGTGGCGTGCGCCTCACTCCTATCGTGGGAGGAGCCCCGTCTTCGGCCTCCCCTTCCTCTTCCTCCTCCACCCTTCCGGGCCTTCCATTCTCGGTGGCCCGGAACGCTTTGTCCTCCTCAATCTGCCTCCTGATAAACTCTGACTCTTCCTTGGAGGTGCGCTTGAACATGTTGTTCTCCACCCTGGTAGCCCTGTCCACCAAGTTGGCAGTCCACTCAAGCTTTGCGTCAAGCTCCGATAATTGCCAATCACTCGCAACCCCATAAGCATTCCAGTCGGGCATCCACTTCAAAATCTGATTAGAGGCAGAGTTGACATTCAGCGGAACAACCCCAGCCGACAATTTGAACGGCCCAAGGCTACCGAACAGTTGTTCGCAAGGCTATCCATGGCCATAAATCGACAGGTTGTTGATGAGGCCTAGATACAGGCGCATCATATCAGCAGTATCTCCATACCGCCACACAAATCTATCCCATTTCTGCAGTGGCGCGATGTGGCATCAAAGAAAATTGGCTCCCACCTGTTCGATGGTTAGCCCGACAACTTTGAGATGGGCAATTCTGTTCAACATCGGGTGAAGCCTGTCGTCAGTAAGGCCTAATTTCCACCATTCATTGCCACGCACGATGCACTCCACCCGCGCCTAGCAATACTCTAGAGCATCCTCATCCTGGATCCAACACCAGTCCGCCCGCCATTCCTCCTATCTGCCTCGCTGCTGGACAAGAAGATAATCCCAAATCTCCCTCCTCTCTCGGGGAATCCAACTTATATTTCCTGAGCGATGGGCCTTGCTTTCCATCCTCGGGACGAAAAAGTTCCTAAACAGATCCACATTGGGGGTGACCCTGACAAAGTTCTCGCACAGATGGGCGAAGCCATGCACGCCATCGCATTTGGTGTAAAATCTAAGAGTTGGAACCCATACACCAGTATCATCGCCTCAAAGAAATCTGAGAAGGGGGCAGTGGCCGCAGAGGAAATATGCGCAGAAAGATTGATATGAATTTGGCAGATCCTTCTTCCCCTCAGGCAAGACCACAGGCGCACCATGCCCCTTTGGAACTTCCCTCCCCTACATATATCCATACCTTGTGACCAATGTGTCACTATCCAAGCTTGACGGGAAGAATGCCACGTCTCCGCGTCGCTTCTTATCCAGCTCCGCTGCTCTCTTCTTGTTCCCCTCCACAGCCATCTCCTTCATGGTGGTCTCCCTCTTCCCTTGGCAGCGGGTTTATTTCCCACCCTCAGGAGCTATGGAGGGGATGGAAGGTCAGGTAAGGTTTCGAATGTGAATGCAAGCTCGGCGCGGTCCCGTGGCTTGAGAAAGAAGATAGTGGAGAGAGAAACGGGTGTGAATGAGCCGCGCCCTTTCACGTTTTTCCCTTTTATGAGCAATAGGCGTAGAAGGGGCGAATCTTCGCTACTTTCCTCAGAAAGTTACCGTTTTACATTAACTGCTACAGTTCCATGACCCCACGACCTGCGGTAATTACGTCGGGTGGATGTTGGTTTGACTAATCATCACAACCCCTGCACGCACATCATTTCCTTCACACGTGTCTGTGCACTATTTAGGGTCTAACCCAACGTGCCCGGCAACACGTATGGCTCAGGTCCGGAGGCTTGTATCGGGGTACACAAACAGGGGTGTATGTTTCCCCCTGACTTGTGCACGGATAGGTAAGCCTCCGGCGCGGCAACAACAAAGCAAGCTGCACCAAGTAGCCCACACAAGACCAAATTTGAGAGATAGTTCTATGAGAAATCATAGGGTAGATCAAGAAGACCAAGACAAGCCAAAGGAACAAGATATCACTAAGGAAAAAAGCCTCCCTTACCGGGAAGGGGAGCCTGGTCAGGTCAAGGTCACCCCAAGGGCAAGTCCCAAGACCTCCCAGGCAAGGGTTGCCGGGGCGCCGACGGCTTGCTTCCTTGCCAAGGCTCAGCCGCTCCACCTCACATTGACGCAAGTCACTTATTGGTGTGGTGTCGAGCCCCCAAGTGATTAAGTGGCTGCCATTCGGCATGTGGCAGCCATTTCTAAGGAAGAACACCCCCTAAATGACACCCGTCCAGGGCGTGTCACACAGGCAGACGAGAAGGTGGTTGAATGGCGCGGCAAGTCTTGCCGAGCTACATCCACGATGAGACACTAAGTGGTGCATTTAATGCACCTTGTCCTATCTGCAGAGTTAGGTATGATAGTACCGTGGCTATCAAATCACTGTTTAATGATTGTTTTGCCATTGTGGTAACCCCTAGACCTACCAAAGGAGGACCAAGGCAACCTTAGAAAGGATCAGATCCTTGTACACTCATACGCGTGTAGTTGCTCTCCCCGAGGCAACCTTGCCGTGCTTGAGTGCTACGCATTCGTCACGGTCCTCCATTCAATCTACCAAAGCAGGAGTAGGATTTTACGCTTCACAGCGGCCTGAATCTGGTTAGGAATTGCCTATGCCACCGGTGCCGCACTGCCCAACGATCTCTTCTCTTTGTGCAATGTGCCCTTCTCCCTCGCTGAACCAAAAGGGGCCAACGGCCCCATAGGTGACTGTGTTGAACCACAACAGTATCCCTCCTTACCCCTCTTACCTCGTGGACTACAATACATAGACCTCTCCCCTCTCCATCTAGGGTTAGAATTGTGATAGCTCAAGATTGAGATAGAGCTTTGCTCATCCACTTATCCCTACTCCTATGGAGACCAAGACCTCCTTGGAGAAGATCCCCCAAGTGGATTCAGGACCCCCTTGTGGGAAGATCTAATGACCCACAAGTATAGGGGATCAATCATAGTCCTTTCGATAAGTAACAGTGCATAATCCAATGAGGAGCAGAAGGAAATGACAAGTGGTTTTCAGCAAGGCAATTTCTGCTCCATTATTTTTCATATATCCCAAAACAATTCTCCGTAAATTTTCAACTCATTTGGAGATGTGTAGAATAGGTAACTCTGACGTAGCTTTTTCAGGTCCAGAATTCCAGCTGCCAGTATTCTCCCTCTTTGTGTAAACCTTGCATATTATGAGAGAAAAGGCATTACAATTACTCCAAAAATCATTATTATGCATAAAAACATTGTAAATAATAGTAGGTAAACATGATGCAAAATGGACGTATCAACTCCCCCAAGCTTAGACCCCGCTTGTCCTCAAGCGAAATATAGAAATCGAGAATCATGTCCACATGCTGAGAGAGAGAGAGAGAGACATAGAAGCATCATGCATATTATTATAACAGCAGCAAACTTTATGATATAACTTTATCACATAACTTCTCATGAGCAAGTAACAATTCATCACAGCATCGAAGTATAAAGCATAAACTCTATTGAAAACCAACAAACTATGTTCTCAGTCAATTTTGCAACTACAATTTATTATCTTTTCAGGAAGGGTCACATATCACAGCCTTTTGGCAAGTCCACATACTCAACCTTCATATAGTCTTCTATGATTGCTAACACTCATCGCACACCCATGAGCAAAAAATTTCAACCAGACACATAGAAATATAGGGGCTTATAGTTTCGCCTCCCAACGTATTCACCTCAAGGGTGATGTCAACAATAATAACTCCTGCTCACTCATATCCAACTGGATATATGTGCCTAGATATTTCCTCACCACATGATGCTTGCAAAAGAGAAAATAAAAAGGAATAGGGAAGAATACTTTACTCTTGCATAAAAGTAAATACATAAAAGTAAAGGATAGGCCCTTCTCAGAGGGAAGCATAGGTTGTCATGCACTTTTTGGTTTGTATGCTCAATCTCTCAGTGCAAAAGAACGTCACATTATATTGCCCCTTATGATAGCAACCTTTATTATGCAGTCTGTCGCCTTTATTATTTTTCCATCACAAGTTCGTACAATGCTCAATTTTCTCTTACACTAAATGATCCAACACATTTAGGAGCAATTTTTTATTGCCTTATTGCATCGATGACAGCTTACTTGAAGGATCTTACTCTATCCATAGGTTGGTATAGTGGGCTCTCAAAACAAGATTTGGGTTTAAGGGTTTTTGGATGCACAAGTAGTATCTCTACTTAGTGCGGAATTTTTGGCTAGCAAAATAGGGGGCAAGCACCACATGTTAAAGGATCTATGACAATATAACTTCTGTGTGAATATGAACAAGCAAAAATCATTACATTGTCTTCCTTGTCCAATGTCAACAGTTTTGGCATAAAATATTTTGATGGGGGCTCACAATCATAAAATATGTTCAAGATAGTATATTTGCATGTGAATCTTCTCTTCCCTTATTAATTCTTTCACGAATTGCATCATTGACCTATGCTATGTTTGCCAATCTCCAATAAATTTTACCAATTATACTTTTCCTTATGTGATGTCATTACTTACCATAAGATTAGCATATGATATTTTCCATTACTCTTTTTCTTGATTTTTATTGAAACATAAAAGTAAAGAAAGCAAAACTCAAACTAAACTTTATTATATAGCTCGCACACGATTTCAAATATAAATAGATCACTAAGCAAAGTACTCGAAAAGGATCGAACTAAACTTTTATTCAACTAATTCAAAAGATAACTAAAAGATCGAACTAAGATAAATAAAGGAAAAAGAGGTGGGGTGATACGATATCGGGGCACCTCCCCCAAGCTTGGCACATGCCAAAGGGAGTGCCCATACCCGATACTCAAGTCTCCTCTGGCGGTGAAGAAGATGATGGTGGTAGTGGTGATGAGGTAGAGTCGATCTTATCCTTCAGGCTCAAAAGATATTCCAATCTACGAATGATGCTCCGGAGGGCAATGATGTGCTCTTGCAATAAAATATTTTCACGAGTGAGATATTTGTTTCGAACGCGAACCGTTTCAATGGTCTTAAGAGCTTCAATTTCAGTGGGGGTAAGATATTCATAGTATGGTTGAAGGATATCTTCTTCTTCTTCCTCCGTGGGCAAGGCCTGCTCTACTGATGGAGCTTGATCTCCAGTAGCTTCCTTGCTCTTGTCCCCCTTGAAGGCTTCCTTTGGTTCTTCTCTCTTTAGTTCCATCTTCATCAACTAGGCATCCTCTTCTACGTTGTTGGAGGAGGGAGAAGAGATGATGCCTGGCTTGAAAAACTTGGACAGAAATCAACAAGAAACAAGAACAGAAGATTTCTCCGTGATACAGTGGTCAATAGGTTCGAGGGGTATATAAAGATTTTTTATCTTGGGAAACAAGCAAACTGGAGAAAAACGGAGTCCTCGGTTGCCTTCCTAGCTGTTTATTACTTTCCTAATTTTTGTAATATTCCAAAACTGACAAAAAATATTTTGGCGGATTTTTTAGAGTCCGTTTACGTACCATATCACGTACCTCCTTTTATTCACGATTCTAGAGTGTTCCGGAAGGTTTCTTTTATGTGTTCCTCCTGTGTCATAGTTTGGATAATATTGCTTTCAACATCAATAGGCATACCTGAGATATAATGTTTAATTCTTTGCCCATTGACAACCTTCGGGTTAGTACCTTTGGCATTATTTATCATGATAGCTCCAGAGTGGTAAACCTCTTCGATAATATATGGTCCTTCCCACTTGGAGAGAAGTTTGCCGGCAAAGAATCTGAAATGAGAGTTGTACAAAAGAACATATTCTCCTACTTTAAATCCTCACTTTTGGATTCTTTTATCATGCCATCTTTTAACTTTTTCTTTGAATAGTTTGGCATTTTCATAAGCTCGGGTTCTCCATTCATCTAATGAGCTAATATCAAATAACCTCTTTTCACCGGCAAGTTTGAAGCGATAGTTGAGTTCTTTGGTTACCCAATATGCTTTATGTTCTAACTCAAGATGCAAATGACAAGCTTTTCCATAAACCATTCTATAAGGAGACATACCCATAGGATATTTATAAGCTATTTTGTAGGCCTAGAGTGCATCATCTAATTTCTTAGATCAATTCTTTTGGGACCTATTGACAGTTTTTTGTAATATTAATTTTATTTCTCTATTGCTAAGTTCAACTTCACCACTAGATTGAGGATGATAGGGTGATGCAATTCTATGGTTAAGATCGTACTTAGCAAGCATTTTACAGAAAGCACCATGAATAAAGTGTGAACCACCATTATTCATTAAATATCTAGGGACTCCAACCCTTGGGAAAATAACTTCTTTAAGCATTTTAATAGAGGTGTTGTGATCAGCACTACTAGTTGAATAACTTCAACCCACTTAGTGAATAATCAACAACAACCAGAATATGAGTATACCAATTAAAGGAAAGAAAATGTCCCATATAATCGAAACCCTGATAACCCACAAGTATAGGGGATCGCAACCGTTTTCGAGGGTAGAGTATTCAACCCAAATTTATTGATTCAACACAAGGGGAGCCAAAGAATATTCTCAAGTATTAACAGTTGAGTTGTCAATTCAACTACACCTGGATAACTTAGTATCTGCAGCAAAGTATTTAGTAGCAAAGTAGTATGGAAGTAACAGTAACAGTGGCAAAAGTATCGGTAGCTGTTTTGTAGTGATTGTAACAGTAGCAACGGTAAAGTAAATAATCAAAGCACAGTATGTGAAAAGCTCGTAGGCATTGGATCAATGATGGATAATTATGTCGAATGCGATTCCTCATGTAATAGTTATAACATAGGGTGACACAGAACTAGCTCCAGTTCATCAATGTAATGTAGGCATGTATACCGAATATAGTCATACATGCTTATGGAAAAGAACTTGCATGCCATCTTTTGTCCTACCCTCCCGTGGCAGCGGGGTCCTAATGGAAACTAAGGGATATTAAGGCCTCCTTTTAACAGAGTACCTGACCAAAGCATTAGCACTTAGTGAATACATGAACTCCTCAAACTATGGTCATCATTGAGAAGTATCCCGATTATTATCACTTCGGGGTTGTCGGATCATAACACATAATAGGTGACTATAGACTTGCAAGATAGGAGAAAGAACTCACATATATTTATGAAAACGTAATAGGTTCAGATCTGAAATCATGGCACTCGGGCCCTAGTGACAAGCATTAAGCATAGCAAAGTCATAGCAACATCGATCTCAGAACATAGTGGATACTAGGGATCAATCCCTAACAAAACTAACTTGATTACATGGTAAATCTCATCCAACCCATCACCGTCCAGCAAGCCTAGGATGGAATTACTCATGCATGATGGTGAGCATCATGAAATTGGTGATGGAGGATGGTTGATGATGATGACGGTGACAAATCCCCCTCTCCGGAGCCCCGAACGGACTCCAGATCAGCCCTCCCGAGAGATATTAGGGCTTGGCGGCGGCTCCGTATCGTGAAACGCGATGAAACTTTCTCTCTGATTTTTTTCTCCGCGAAAGCAAATATATGGAGTTGGAGTTGAGGTCGATGGACGCTCAGGGGGCCCATGAGGCAGGGGGGCGCGCCCAAGGGGAGGGGGCGCGCCCCCACCCTCGTGGACAGGGTGTGGGCCCCCTGATGCTATTTCTTTTGCTGGTATTTTTTACTAAATCTGAAAAGTTGCTTCGTGGATTTTCAGGTCATTCCGAGAACTTTTATTTCTGCACAAAAATAACACCATGGCAGTTCTGCTGAAAACAACATTAGTCCGGTTTAGTTTCATTCAAATCATGCAAGTTAAAGTCCAAAACAAGGGGAAAAGTGTTTGGAAAAGTAGATACGACGGAGATGTATCAACTTCCCCATGTTTAAACCTTTGCTTGTCCTCAAGCAATTCAGTTGACAAACTGAAAGTGATAAAGGAAAACTTTTACAAACTCTGTTTGCTCTTGTTGTTGCAAATATGTAAAGCCAACATTCAAGTTTTCAGCAAAGATTATGAACCAACCATATTCACAATACCACTTAGGTCTCATGTTTACTCATATCAATAGCACAATCAACTAGCGAGCAATAATAATAAATCTCGGATGACAACACTTTCTCAAAACAATCATAATATGACATAACAAGATGGTATCTCGCTAGCCCTTTCTGAGACCGCAAAACATAAATGCAGAGCACCTTTAAAGATCAAGGACTGACTAAAAATTGTAATTCATGGTAAAAGAGATCCAGTCAAGTCATACCCAATATAAACTAATAGAAATGCATGCAAATGACAGTGGTGCTCTCCATCGGGTGCTTTTTAATAAGAGGGTGATTACTCAACATAAAAGTAAATAGATAGGCCCTTCGCAGAGGGAAGTAGGGATTTGTAGAGGTGCTAGAGCTCGATTTTGAAATAGAGATGAATAACATTTTGAGCGGTATACTTTCACTGTCAACGTAACAACTATGAGGTCTCGATATCTTCCATGCTACATACATTATAGGCGTTTCCCAAATAGAATGGTAAAGTTTATACTCCCCCACCACCAACAAGCATCAAACCATGGCTTGCCCGAAACAACGGGTGCCTCCAACTAGCAACAATCCTGGGGGAGTTTTGTTGTAATTATTTTGATTTGATTTGATCTTTTGATCATGGGACTGGGCATCCCGGTTACCAGCCATTTTCTCGTGAATGAGGAGTGGAGTCCACTCCTCTTGAGAATAACTCAGCTAGCATGGAAGATACATACAACCCTAGTTGATACAAAATAGAATTTCATTTGAAGGTTTGGAGTTTGGCACATACAAATTTACTTGGAACGGCAGGTAAATACCACATATAGGAAGGTATGGTGGACTCATGTGGAATAACTTTAGGGTTTATGGAGTTTGGATGCATAAGCAGTATTCCCGCTTAGTACAAGTGAAGGCTAGCAAAAGACTGGGAAGCGACCAACTAAGAGAGCGACAACAGTCATGAACATGCATTAAAATTAAACAACACTGAGTGCAAACATGAGTAGGATATAATCCACCATGAACATAAATATCGTGAAGGCTATGTTGATTTTGTTTCAACTACATGCATGAACATGTGCCAAGTCAAGTCACTCGAATCATTCAAAGGAGGATACCACCCTATCATACCACATCACAACCATTTTAATAGCATGTTGGCACGCAAGGGAAACCATTATAAGCTCCTAGCTAATTAAGCATGGCATAAGCAACTATAATCTCTAATTGTCATCGCAAACATGTTTATTCATAATAGGTTGAATCAGGAACGACGAACTAATCATATTTACAAAAACAAGAGAGGTCTAGTTCATACCAGCTTATCTCATCTCAATCAGTCCATCATATATCTTCATTATTGCCTTTCACTTGCATGACCGAACGATGTGTATAATAATAGTGCATGTGCCTTGGACTAAGCTGGAATCTGCGAGCATTCAATTCAAGGGAGAAAACAAGGTAATATGGGCTCTGGGTTAAATCAACAATAATGCATATGGGAGCCACTAAACATTTTCATGATGGTCCTCTCCTCTCGACCTCCAAAGGAAAGAAATAAAACTATTTACACGGGAATGCTCCCAACAAGCAAAAAGAAGAACGAGAAATCTTTTTGGGTTTTGTTTTAATTACTACTACAAGCATGTAAATTAAACTAACTATTTTTTTGGTTTTTCTTAAGGTTTATCAAACACAAGAAGAAAACTAGAAAAATAAATTAAACTAGCATGGATAATACAATGAAAAAGTATGAGCACCGACAATTAGAGTGAGTGTGTGAACATGAATGTAATGTCGGTGAGAAATACGTACTCCCCCAAGCTTAGGCTTTTGGCCTAAGTTGGTCTATGGCCATGGATAGCCTGACTGATATCCAAAGTTGTAACTGGGGTCGTATTGAGATGCAGCAGCCAATGCCTCCTGAGCTGCGGCATGGCGGCGAGCTGCCTCCGTCCTCCTCTCGTACTCGGTTGCCTCCTCCCTGGTTACAACATATCTTCTTTTTTGCTTGATAATCAAAAAGGGCAGGAGCAGGGAGTGTAACATGGACAGCACGACGTTTGTCAAAGATTAGTCGATACTGGAGGAATTGTTCATTCCTCTCAAGAAAGTGATGGTTGACCATGGCATTGTAATCTAAATAAGTGGGAGGAAACTCCCTATCATCTTCATGTGGAGGTATACCAAGATAATTAGCCACACGGGTCGCATAAATCCCTCCAAATAAATCTCCAACTAAACCATTATTATGCAACCTACGTGCAACAATTTCCCCCAAGTTGTATTCTTTATCACCTAATACATCACTCTTGAGAACACAAAGATCAGGTACACACATGTGACATGCTTCATCTTTACCATTAATGCATCTACCAATGAAGAGAGCAAAATAATGTATAGCAGGAAAATGAATGCTCCCTATGGTAGCTTGTGTTGTATCTCTAGATTCTCCTACAGTGATACTAGCAAGAAAGTCGTTACATTCAGATTTACGGGGTTCATTAACATTGCCCCACTGCGGGAGTTTGCAAGCAGTAGTGAAATCTTCTAAGTCCATGGTATATGATTTATCATAAATATCAAACAAGACAGTTTGAGAATTACGCAAAGATGTAAATTTAAACCTTCTCACGAATGAATCAGTCAAATAGTAGTACTGAGGACACTTATCTTGCATGAAGTCCTCAAGATCGGCATTACGCACATACGCATCAAATTCATCCTTAATGCCTGCATTAACCATGAACTCTTCTGACGGACATTCACAAGGCCGCACGTGAGCTTCCCTTGGTGGTTCATCGTCCTGCTCACGCATCACGAGCCTGGGTCCTTTCTTTGTTGAAGAAACACCTTGGTACATTTTCCTAGACATATTTCTTCCTCTGAAAAATTTCTGAAATTTTTAGTAACTCAAAATGAAAGTGAATCAAACTCAATAAGATTGATAGCAACTACTCCCACAAGTGCCTAGAGCCTATATCATGCATTAGAATTACTTGGGACCTCATAAATTTGACATGGAAGCTCAAGAACAGGGTCACCTAGGCAGCAAAAATTGCAATGAATAAAGCACTAGAACAAAAACTAATTGGACCAATGGAGGAGTCACATACCAAGGAACAATCTCCCAAAGCAGTTTTGTTAATGGAGCTTTGAGCAAGGAGATCGAAAATCGCAGCAAAATGAGCTAGAACTTGTGCTTGAGCTGGATGGTGATTTTTTGGGAGGAAGATGGAGTGTGTGGGTGTAGGAATAAGTGGAGGAGGGCCACCGTGGGCCCACGAGGCAGGGGGCGCACCCTGGACCCTCGTGGCCAGGTGTTTGATCCCCCTGTTGTGTTCTCAGTGCCAAATGTTCTTAAATATTCCAGAAAAAATCATACTAAATTGGCAGGGCATTTGGAGAACTTTAATTTTCTGGATATTGTTTTATTGCATGGATAATTCAGAAAACAGACAGAAAATACTATTTTTGCTTTATTTAAACTAAATAACAGAAAGTAAAAAGAGGGTACATAAGGTTGTGCCTTCTAATTTCATCCATCTCATGCTCATCAAAAGGAATTCACTAACAAGGTTGATCAAGTCTTGTTAACAAACTCATTCCGAATAACATGGAACCGGAGAAAGTTCGAATAACACTAGGTTACCTCAATGGGGATATGAACATCCCCAATAATAAGAATATCATATTTTTTCTTGACAGTGGGAAGAGGAAATTCAAAGCCTCCAATAATAATTGATGGAAATTTTCCAATAGAATTGATAGTGTGAACTTGAGGTTGTTTCCTTGGGAAGTGTACCGTACGCTCATTACCATTAACATGAAAAGTGACATTGCCTTTGTTGCAACCAATAACAGCCCCTGCAGTATTCAAAAAGGGTCTACCAAGGATAATTGACATACTATCGTCCTCGGGAATATCAAGAATAACAAAGTCCGTTAAAATAGTAACGTTTGCAACCACAACAGACACATCCTCACTAATACAGACAGGTATAGCAGTTGATTTATCAGCCATTTGCAAAGATATTTCAGTAGGTGTCAACTTATCAATTCAAGTCTACGATATAAAGAGAGAGGCATAACACTAACACCGGCTCCAAGATCACACAAAGCAGTTTTAACATAGTTTCTCTTAACGGAGCATGGTATAGTTGGTACTCCCGGATCTCCAAGTTTCTTTGGTATTCCACCTTTGAATATTAGTTAAGCGCATACGTAAGAAGATAGGTCTAATCATTTCAGCAAAGCACTCAAAATCCTCATCATCCTTTTTCTTGGATGGCTTAGGAGGAAAAGGCACGGGTTTCTGAACCCATGGTTCTCTTTCTTTACCGTGCTTCCTAGCAACAAAGTCTCACTTATCATAACGTTGATTCTTTGATTGTGGGTTATCAAGATCAACAGCAGGTTCAATCTCTACATCATTATTATTGCTAGGTTGAACATCAACATGAACATTATCATTAACATTCTCACTAGGTTCATGTTCATCACCAGATTGTGTTTCAGCATCAAAAATAGAAATATCATTGGGATTCTCAGGTGTGTCTACTACAGGTTCACTAGAAGCATGCAAAGTCCTATCATTTTTTCTTTTCTTCTTTTTAATAGAACTAGGTGCATCTAAATTATTTCTCTAAGAATCTTGCTCAATTCTCTTAGGGTGGCCTTCAGGATACAAAGGTTCCTGAGTAATTTTACTAGTTCTAGTAGCCACTCTAACAGCAAAGTCATATTTATTATTTAATTGATCGAGAAAATCACTTTGAGCTTTAAGTACTTGTTCTTCTTGAGTAGTAACCATAGAAGCATATTTACTAATGAGTTTAAGTTCACCTTTAACTCTAGCCATATAATCACTCAAACGTCCAGTCATGTAAGCATTACTCTTTAATTCTCTACCAACATAAGCATTAAAGTTTTCTTGTCTAGCCATAAAATCATCAAATTCATCCAAGCATTGGCTAGCAAACATAGTAGACGGGATTTCAACTTTATCATATCTATAGAGAGAATTTACCTTTACTACCCGTGTCGGGTTATCAAGACAAAGTGTTTCTTCAATAGGTGGTATATTAAGACCATGTATTTCTTCAACAGTAGGTAAATTCTTAACATCTTCAGCTTTAATACCTTTCTCTTTCATAGATTTCTTTGCCTCTCTCATATCTTCAGGACTGAGAAATAGAACACCTCTCTTCTTCGGAGTAGGTTTACGAATTAGCAGGAGTTGGCTCAATTGGCTCAGGAACTGGCTCAGGAATTGGCTCAATTGGCTCAGGAATTGGCAAGAGTCCAATTATTTTCATTAGTCAACATATTATTCAATAAAAATTCAGCTTGGACGACTGTTCCTTCCCTGAAAACACAACCAGCACAACTATCCAAGTAGTCCTTGGAGGCATCGGTTAGTCCATTATAAAATATATCAAGTATTTCATTTTTCTTAAGAGGATGATCATGCAAAGCATTATGTAATCGGAGAAGCCTCCCCCAAGCTTGTGGGAGACTCTCTTCTTCGATTTGCACAAAATTATACATTTCCCGCAAGGCAACTTTTTTCTTATGACCAGGGAAATATTTAGCAGCGAAGTAATAAATCATATCCTGGTGACTACGCACACAACCGGGATCAAGAGAATTAAACCAAGTTTTAGCATCACCCATTAATGAGAATGGAAATATCTTAAGGATATAATAGTAGCGAGATTTCTCATCATTAGTGAACAGGGTAGCTATATCATTCAATTTAGTAAGATGAGCCACAACAGTTTCAGATTCATTGCCATAAAAAGGATCAGATTCAACCAAAGTAATTATCTCAGGATTGACAGAGAATTCATAATCCTTATCAGTAACAAAGATAGGTGAAGTAGCAAAAGCAGGGTCATATTTCATTCTAGCATTTAGAGATTTCTGTTTCCATTTAGCTAATAATTTCTTAAGATCAGATCTATCATTGCAAGCAAGAATAGCCCTAGAAGTTTCTTCATCCATAACATAACCCTCTGGAACAATAGGCAACTCATACTTAGGGGGAGAACCTTCATCATCACTATCTTCAATAATATCATCTTCAATAATTTCTTTCTCTCTAACCCTAGCAAGTTGTTCATCAAGAAATTCACCTAGTGGCACAGTAGTATCACGCACAGAAGTAGTTTCATCATAAGTATCATGCATAGTAGAAGTGGCATCATCAATAACATGCGACATATCAGAATTCATAGCAGTAGAAGGTTTAGGTGTCGTAAGCTTACACAAAATAAAAGGAGAATCTAGTGCAGAGCTAGATGGCAATTCTTTACCTCCCCTCATAGTTGAGGGATAAATCTTTGTTCTTTCGTCTTTCAAGTTCCTCATAGTGACCAGCAGATATGAATCCCAAGTGACTCAAAGAATAGAGCTATGCTCCCCGGCAACGGCGCCAGAAAATAGTCTTGATAACCCACAAGTATAGGGGATCGCAACAGTTTTTGAGGGTAGAGTATTCAACCCAAATTTATTGATTCGACACAAGGGGGGCCAAAGAATATTCTCAAGTATTAGCAGTTGAGTTGTCAATTCAACCACACCTGGATAACTTAGTATCTGCAGCAAAGTATTTAGTAGCAAAGTAGTATGGAAGTAACAGTAACAGTGGCAAAAGTATTGGTAGCAGTTTTGTAGTGATTGTACCAATAGCAACGGTAAAGTAAATAAGCAAAGCACAGTATGTGAAAAGCTCGTAGGCATTGGATCAGTGATGGATAATTATGTCGGATGCGATTCCTCATGTAATAGTTATAACATAGGGTGACACAGAACTAGCTCTAGTTCATCAATGTAATGTAGGCATGTATTTCGAATATAGTCATACGTGCTTATGGAAAAGAACTTGCATGGCATCTTTTATCCTACCCTCCCGTGGCAGTGGGGTCCTAATGGAAACTAACGGATATTAAGGCCTCCTTTTAATAGAGTACCGGACCAAAGCATTAGCACTTAGTGAATACATGAACTCCTCAAACTACGGTCATCACCGAGAAGTATCCCGACTATTGTCACTTCGGGGTTGTTGGATCATAACACATAGTACGTGACTATAGACTTGCAAGATAGGATCAAGAACTCACATATATTCATGAAAACATAATAGGTTCAGATCTGAAATCATGGCACTCGGGCCCTAGTGACAAGCATTAAGCATAGCAAAGTCATAGCAACATCAATCTCAGAACATAGTAGATACTAGGGATCAAACCCTAACAAAACTAACTTGATTACATGGCGAATCTCATCCAACCCATCACCGTCCAACAAGCCTATGACGGAATTACTCACGCACGGCGGTGAGCATCATGAAATTGGTGATGCAGGCTGGTTGATGATGACGACGACGACGAATCCCCCTCTCCGGAGCCCCGAATGGACTCCGGATCAGCCCTCTCGAGAGAGATTAGGGCTTGGCGGCGTCTCCGTATCGTAAAATGCGATGAAACGTTCTCTTTGGGTTTTTTCTCCGCGAAAGCAAATATATGGAGTTGGAGTTGAGGTCGGGGGACGTCCAGGGGGCCCACGAGGCAGGGGGCGCGCCCAGGGGAGGGGGCGCGCCCCCCACCCTCGTGCATAGGGTGTGGGCCCCCTGACGCTATTTCTTTTGCCAGTATTTTTTATTAAATCTGAAAAGTTGCTCCGTGGATTTTCAGGTCATTCCGAGAACTTTTATTTCTGCATAAAAATAACACCATGGCAGTTCTGCTGAAAACAACGTCTGTCCGGGTTAGTTTGATTCAAATCATGCAAGTTAGAGTCCAAAACAAGGGCAAAAGTGTTTGGAAAAGTAGATACGACAGAGACATATCAAACCCCAAACATCAAATGGTTCAACATCAAGAGAATAATTCATGGACATTTCTTGACGCATACCGATATTACCAATTCTTTGGGATTCATCACAAGATAAACTATACTTACGGGAATCCTTGAAGAGAGTAGGCCAATAAAACCAGATTGTAATACCTTGTGAGCAGTTCTATCTCATGCATGATGTCCTCCATAAGCTTCGGAGTGACATTTCCGTAGGATTTGGTCCTGTTCATGCTTAGGTACACAATGTCTAATAATACTATCTACCCCTTCTTTATAGAGATGTGGGTCATCCCAAAAGTAATGTCTTAAATCATAAAAGAATTTTTTCTTTTGTTGGTATGTGAAACTTGGTGGTATGTATTTAGCAACAATGTAATTAGCATTGTCAGCATACCAAGGAGTGTTATGAGAAACATTTTTGCATCTAGTTCTTCATCAGGAAAACTGTCATCAATAGGTAGTGGGTCATCAAGGATATTTTCTAACCTAGAAAAGTTATCATCTACGGGGTTCTTAGCTCCTTTTCTATCAGTAATATGTAAATCAAATTCTTGTAGCAAAAGAACCCACCTAACGAGTCTAGGTTTAGCATCTTTATTTTCCATAAGAAATTTTTTAGCAGCATGATCAGTGTGAACAGTTACTTTGGAATCAACAATATAAGATCTGAATTTATCACAAGCAAACACAACTGCTAAAAATTCCTTTTCAGTAGTAGCATAATTTCATTGAGCAATGTCTAGTGTTTTACTAGCATAATGAATAACATTTAATATTTAATGAACTCTTTTCCCTAGAATAGCACCAACAGCATAATCACTAGCGTCACACATAATTTTAAAAGGGAAGTTCCAATCAAGTGGTTGTACTATAGGTGCAGAAGTTAAGGCTTTCTTAAGTATTTCAAAGGCTTCTACACAATCATCATAAAAAACAAATGGAACATCCTTTTGTAAAAGATTTGTAAGAGGCCTAGAAATTTTAGAGAAGTCTTTAATAAACCTCCTATAGAAACTAGCATTACCAAGGAAACTACGAATACCTTTAATATCTTCAGGACATGGCATTTTCTCAATTGCATCAACTTTAGCTTTATCCACCTCAATACCTCATTAAGAAATTTTATGCCCCAAGACAATACCTTCATTAACCATAAAGTGGCACTTCTCCGAATTTAAGACAAGATTATTTTGCTCACATCTCTGCAAAACTCGATCAAGGTTACTTAAGCAATCATCAAAAGAAGTTCCGTAAACAGAAAAATCATCCATGAAAACCTAAACAATCTTTTCACAAAAATCAGATAATATAGCAGTCATACATCTTTGAAAGGTAGCAGGTGTAGTGCATAAAGCAAAAGGCATACATCTATAAGCATAAGTTCCAAAGGGCAAGTAAAGGTGGTTTTCTCTTGATCGGTTGTGAAACAGGTATTTGAGAAAACCAGAATATCCATCAAGGAAGCAAAAGTGTGTGTGCTTAGACAGTCTTTCTAGCATTTGATCGATAAAATACAAAGGGTAATGATCTTTTCTAGTTGCTTTATTTAATTTTTGAGAAGCAATTACCATTCTATAGCCAGTAACAATTCTATGTGGAATAAGTTCATTTTTATCATTAGGAACAACAGTAATACCTCCCTTTTTTGGGACACAATGAATGGGACTTACCCATCTACTATCAGCTATGTGATAAATATACCTGCTTCAAGAAGCTTTAATATTTCAGTTCTTACCACTTCTTTCATCTTAGGATTCAAACGTCATTGGTGATCAACAGTGGGTTTAGCATCAAGTTTCATACTAATCTTGTGCTCACATAGAGTGGGACTAATGCCCTTAAGATCATTAAGAGTATACCCAATAGTAGATCGGTGCTTCTTCAGAATTTACAATAATCTTTCTTCATCATGTTATGAAAGGTTAGCACTAATAATAACATGATATATCTTTTCTCATCAAGATTAGCATATTTCAAAGTGTTTGGCAATTTTTTTAATTCAAACACAGGATCACCCTTAGGTGGACGAGGACCTTCTAGAGTTTCAATAGGTAAATTGTGTTTGAGTAGAGGTCGTTGTTCAAAGAAGATTTTATCTATTTCATTTGTTTCATGCATAAGCATATCGTTTTCATGTTCTAGCAAATATTGTTCTAGTGGATAAGTAGGTGGCACGGCAATAGACGCAAGACCAATTATTTCATCCTTACTAGGTAATTCTTTCTTATGATGTTTTCTTCTAAAATTTCAAAAAATAAAATCATGAGACTCATCACTAAAACTAACACCGACAGTTTGTTTCTCACAATCTATTTTAGCATTAACTGATAGAGGCAAAGGTGTCCCGTCTTTCGATGAGATGATGGATATCGCTTTGGTGGAAGTTGACTTTGACGATCCGACTACGAACGTGCGAGGACGTCGCGCCTTAGCAATCGCTAAACCAACTCCGAGAGGTTATTGACCACGCCAGAGCACGATCAACCTGACCACGAGGGTCTGTTTCCTGCGAGCAAACGAAGAACAAGCAAGAAACTAAGATTGCAATCTGGATATTGCGAATATAAGATGAAAGCTTTATTGATCAAGGTGGGGTTCTGTGACGCCTTTGTCTGGTCGTTGAACACAAACGAAGTACGCGAAGTTGCAGCTATGGCGAACTTTTAATCTAAACAAAACCCAAAGTCTAAACGATGCCCTAAGGGCTGTATATATGGAGGAAGAGGGGGGGAATTTCGTGGCCCTTGGTGGAGGGGTCCGAAATCAACCCTATCTCTTGTTTCCCCACACATACGGACTCTAAAAATAGCCTATACTTATGTATTTCGAAATTACATGGGCTTGGCCCAATAATAAGGTGACGCAGCACCTAAAATAGCCTCGGGACGAAATTTATGAAGTGGCATCTTGTATATTTCGTCCAAGGCTTCATGCACACATTATGGTGGCTTCAAAGTCCTGAAATCATCACTTGTAACTCCGTTCTTGTTCCCCTTGCGCATGCCATCATCTCCATGCTTGTTCTTGCTCCAATGTTCATCCTTCTCCAAGCTAGGCCCTTCATTTGTAAGCAAAACAAATGTATCCAATTTAGGCAGCATCATATTCTCATGAACATTAGAATCATTACCAAGAAACGAAAGTACCTGATAATTTAGTTGGCGTGCACGAGCTCTAGTAATTGGTCCAGTATGTATAGCAGCAGGGGCTGTGGGTGTAACAATTGTATTGATGTCCTCATCACCGTATGTGTGGGGAAACAAGAGATAGGGTTGATTTCGGACCCCTCCACCAAGGGCCACGAAATTCCCCCCTCTTCCTCCATATATACAGCCCTTAGGGCATCGTTTAGACTTTGGGTTTTGTTTAGATTAAAAGTTCGCCATAGCTGCAACTTCGCGTACTTCGTTTGTGTTCAACGACCAGACAAAGGCGTCACAGAACCCCACCTTGATCAATAAAGCTTTCATCTTATATTCGCAATATCCAGATTGCAATCTTAGTTTCTTGCTTGTTCTTCGTTTGCTCGCAGGAAACAGACCCTCGTGGTCAGGTTGATCGTGCTCCGGCGTGGTCAATAACCTCTCGGAGTTGGTTTAGCGATTGCTAAGGCGCGACGTCCTCGCACGTTCGTAGTCGGATCGTCAAAGTCAACTTCCACCAAAGCGATATCCATCATCTCATCGAAAGACGGGACACCTTTGCCTCTATCAAGTGGTATCAGATTTCCAGGTTGCTCGGTGAGATTTTACAGTTTTTTGTAGTTTAGATCGAGTCTGTTCTTCATACCTATAGTCCACGAAAAAGCCACAAAAAAAAATTAGGGTTAGTTCATCATATCCGAACCAATCTGAGCCTTGCATAATCTTTTTAGGGTTTTGCTTTGTTGAATTTGCGGTTGCATCGTCGTGTCTAGTTGCTGGTCTTAGAGTCTAGTCTTTTAGAGTTTCGAGTTCTGGTCATAAGTTGTCACGCCGCCGCCGCACCATCATCATCGCCCCTGCCATCTACCACCACCGCACCGAATCCGTATCCATATACCACCACCAATCCGTGTCCATATACCACCACCGATCCATATCCATATACTACCACCGCTACCACCACCGCTGCCATATACCACCACCATATATCCACCACCAATCCGAGTTCCTTGCTTATTAGGTTTACCTCGAACAAAGAAGGGGAGGGATAGCATATTTGTTGTCGTGGATAGATTCTCGAAAATGGCACACTTTATACCATGTCATAAAAGCGATGATGCTGTTAATGTTGCTGATTTGTTCTTTCGTGAAATTATTCGCTTGCATGGTGTGCCAAATACTATTGTTTCAGATCATGATACTAAATTTCTTAGCCACTTTTGGAGATGTTTATGGGCTAAGTTGGGGACTAAACTGCTTTTTAGTACTACTTGTCACCCCCAAACTGATGGACAAACTGAAGTAGTCAATAGAACGTTGTCTACTATGCTTAGGGCTGTTTTGAAGAATAATAAGAAAATGTGGGAGGAATGCTTGCCTCATATTGAATTTGCTTATAATCGTTCATTGCATTCTACTACTAAGATGTGCCCTTTTGAAGTTGTGTATGGTTTCCGACCTCGTGCACCTATTGATTTGTTGCCTCTTCCATCTTCGGAGAAGGTTAATTTTGATGCTAAACAACGTGCTGAATTGATTTTAAAAATGCATGAGTTAACTAAGGAAAACATTGAGCGTATGAATGCTAAATATAAACTTGCTGGAGATAAGGGTAGAAAACATGTTGTGTTTGCACCTGGAGATCTTGTTTGGTTACATTTGCGTAAGGATAGATTTCCTGATTTGCGCAAATCAAAGTTAATGCCACGTGTTGATGGTCCCTTTAAGGTGTTAGAGAAAATAAATGATAATGCATATAAACTTGAGCTACCTGCAGATTTTGGGGTTAGTCCCACTTTTAACATTGCAGATTTGAAGCCTTATTTGGGTGAGGAAGATGAACTTCCGTCGAGGAAGACTTCATTTCAAGAAGGGGAGGATGATGAGGACATCAATACAATTGTTACACCCACAGTCCCTGCTGCTATACATACTGGACCAATTACTAGAGCTCGTGATAGAGGCGAAGGTGTCCCGTCTTTCGATGAGATGGTGGATTTCGCTTTGGTGGAAGTCGACTTTGACGATCCGACTACGAACGTGCGAGGACGTCGCGCCTTAGCAATCGCTAAACCAACTCCGAGAGGTTATTGACCACGCCGGAGCACGATCAACCTGACCACGAGGGTCTGTTTCCTGCGAGCAAACGAAGAACAAGCAAGAAACTAAGATTGCAATCTGGATATTGCGAATATAAGATGAAAGCTTTATTGATCAAGGTGGGGTTCTGTGACGCCTTTGTCTGGTCGTTGAACACAAACGAAGTACGCGAAGTTGCAGCTATGGCGAACTTTTAATCTAAACAAAACCCAAAGTCTAAACGATGCCCTAAGGGCTGTATATATGGAGGAAGAGGGGGGGAATTTCGTGGCCCTTGGTGGAGGGGTCCGAAATCAACCCTATCTCTTGTTTCCCCACACATACGGACTCTAAAAATAGCCTATACTTATGTATTTCGAAATTACATGGTCCTGGCCCAATAATAAGGTGACGCAGCACCTAAAATAGCCTCGGGACGAAATTTATGAAGTGGCGTCTTGTATATTTCGTCCAAGGCTTCATGCACCCATTATGGTGGCTTCAAAGTCCTGAAATCATCACTTGTAACTCCGTTCTTGTTTCCCTTGCGCATGCCATCATCTCCATGCTTGTTCTTGCTCCAATGTTCATCCTTCTCCAAGCTAGGCCCTTCATTTGTAAGCAAAACAAATGTATCCAATTTAGGCAGCATCATATTCTCATGAACATTAGAATCATTACCAAGAAACGAAAGTACCTGGTAATTTAGTTGGCGTGCACGAGCTCTAGTAATTGGTCCAGTATGTATAGCAGCAGGGGCTGTGGGTGTAACAATTGTATTGATGTCCTCATCATCCTCCCCTTCTTGAAATGAAGTCGTCCTCGACGGAAGTTCATCTTCCTAACCCAAATAAGGCTTCAAATCTGCAATGTTAAAAGTGGGACTAACCCCAAAATCTGCAGGCAGCTCAAGTTTATATGCATTATCATTTATTTTCTCTAACACCTTAAAGGGACCATCAGCACGTGGCATTAACTTTGATTTGCGCAAATCAGGAAATCTATCCTTACGCAAATGTAACCAAACAAGATCTCCAGGTGCAAACACAACATGTTTTCTACCCTTATCTACAGCAAGTTTATATTTAGCATTCATGCGCTCAATGTTTTCCTTAGTTAACTCATGCATTTTTAAAATCAATTCAGCACGTTGTTTAGCATCAAAATTAACCTTCTCCGAAGATGGAAGAGGCAACAAATCAATAGGTGCACGAGGTAGGAAACTATACACAACTTCAAAAGGGCACATCTTAGTAGTAGAATGCAATGAACGATTATAAGCAAATTCAATATGAGGCAAGCATTCCTCCCACATTTTCTTATTATTCTTCAAAACAGCCCTAAGCATAGTAGACAACGTTCTATTGACTACTTCAGTTTGTCCATCAGTTTGGGGGTGACAAGTAGTACTAAAAAGCAGTTTAGTCCCCAACTTAGCCCATAAACATCTCCAAAAGTGGCTAAGAAATTTAGTATCACGATCTGAAACAATAGTATTTGGCACACCATGCAAGCGAATAATTTCACGAAAGAACAAATCAGCAACATTAACAGCATCATCGCTTTTATGACATGGTATAAAGTGTGCCATTTTCAAGAATCTATCCACGACAACAAATATGCTATCCCTCCCCTTCTTTGTTCGAGGTAAACCTAAAACAAAGTCCATAGATATATCCTCCCAAGGAACACTAGGTACAGGCAAAGGCATATATAAACCATGAGGATTGAGTCGTGACTTAGCTTTTTGGCATGTAGTGCAGCGAGCAATAAAACGCTCAACATCCCGTCTCATCTTTGGCCAAAAGAAATGTGTAGCAAGTACGTCCTCCGTCTTATTCACGCCAAAGTGTCCCATTAATCCTCCTCCATGCGCCTCCTGCAACAACAAAAGACGAACGGAGCTAGCTGGAATGCATAGCTTGTTAGCACGAAACACAAATCCATCGTTAACAACAAACTTGTTCCACATTCTTCCTTCTTTACAATTCTGCATTACATCTTTAAAATCAGCATCATGCACATATTGATCTTTGATGGTCTCCAAACCAAATATTTTGAAGTCAAGTTGTGAAAGCATAGTATAGCGACGAGACAAAGCATCAGCAATAACATTTTCTTTTCCCTTCTTGTGTTTAATGACATAAGGGAAAGTCTCAATGAATTCAACCCATTTAGCATGTCTACGATTCAGTTTAGCTTGACTTTTAATATGTTTCAATGATTCATGATCAGAATGTATAACAAATTCTTTGGGCCATAAATAATGTTGCCATGTTTCTAAAGTCCGAACAAGAGCATATAATTCTTTATCATAAGTAGAATAATTCAGACTAGGCCCACTCAATTTTTCAGAAAAGTATGCAACAGGTTTGCCATCTTGTAATAACACACCTCCTAATCCAATTCCACTAGCATCACATTCAAGCTCAAAAGTCTTATTAAAATCAGGAAGTTGGAGTAAAGGAGGATGTGTCAACTTATCTTTCAATACCGTGAAGGCTTCTTCCTGTGCGGTACCCCAAAGAAAAGGCACATCTTTCTTTGTAAGCTCATTGAGAGGTGCAGCAATGGTGCTGAAATCTCTCACAAAACGCCTATAGAATCCAGCGAGGCCAAGAAAACTCCTCACTTGTGTGACCGTTTTGGGCTGCGGCCAACTCTCAATAGCTTCAATCTTGGCTTTATCAACTTCAATTCCCTGTGGAGTAACAACATAGCCAAGAAAAGATACTCGGTCGGTGCAAAAGGTGCACTTCCCAAGGTTACCAAACAAACGTGCATCACGTAGAGCAATAAAAACAGCATGTAAATGTTCCAAATGTTCTTCCAAAGATCTGCTATAAATCAATATGTCATCAAAGTAAACTACCACAAATCGTCCAATGAAAGCACGTAAAACTCCGTTCATTAATCTCATGAAAGTACTAGGTGCATTAGTTAACCCAAAAGGCATGACTAACCACTCATATAATCCAAACTTAGTTTTAAATGCTGTTTTCCATTCATCTCCCAATTTCATACGAATTTGATGGTAGCCACTACGCAAATCAACTATGGAGAATATTGTAGAGCCACTCAATTCATCAAGCATATCATCTAGCCTAGGAATAGGATGACGATAACGAATAGTAATATTATTAATGCCTCTACAATCAACACACATACATGATGTACCATCCTTTTTCGGCACTAGAATAATAGGAACAGCACAAGGACTAAGGGATTCGCGTATATAACCTTTGTTGAGAAGCTCTTGTACTTGACGCATAATCTCCTTCGTCTCCTCTGGATTGGTACGGTATGGTGCACGGTTTGGCAGTGAAGCACCGGGAATTAAGTCAATCTGATGCTCAATCCCTCGAATAGGCGGTAATCCTGGTGGCACGTCTTGTGGAAAAACGTCAGCGAACTCCTGCAAAATGTTAGTGACAGCAGGAGGCAAAGAGGAAGGCACGTCCTCGAATGAAAATAATGCCTCTTTGCACACAAAAGCATAGCAAACAGATTTGCTGAAATCTAGCTCATCAATATCAGATTTGGTGGCAAATAAACATGGACTTTTCAATTTAATTTCAGAAGCAACACTAGATGGTTTATTATTAGGCTTCATTTGTTGCTCAAATTCTTTTGCCACAATCTGATTTTCACTCTTATTCTTCTCCTGTTGTGCTTTATTAGCTCTATTAATATCATCTTTCAAAATGGAATCAGGAGTCATAGGAAGCAAAGTAATATTTTTATCCTTATGAACAAGAGTATGGTGATTGTTTCTACCATGGTGTACAGAATTTTTATCAAATTGCCATGGTCTACCAAGTAATAAGGAACATGCTTGCATAGGTACCACATCACAATCAACATAATCAGCATATGTAGAGATACTAAAATGCACACGAACAGTACGTGTTACCTTAACCTTGCCGCTGTTGTTGAACCATTGGATGTAGTAAGGATGTGGATGTGGTCTTGTGGTGAGAGAAAGCTTCTCCACAATCTCCATGCTAGCCAAGTTGTTGCAGCTCCCTCCGTCTATGATGACGCGCACAGAACGTTCCTTCACAACTCCCTTGGTATGGAACAAATTGTGCCTCTGATTTTGCTCAGCTTGTGTGACCTGCACACTCAAAACACGTTGAGCAACTAAACATTCATACCTGTCAGCGTCTTCAGGAGCCATGTATTGCGTCTCATGATCAGAATCATCTCCACCATGTTCTTCACGTATAATAAGAGCCAAAGTCTCCTCATCATAGTCACTAGCGGACTCATATCCACCATCCGCGGTAGCAATCATCACACGCGGAGATTTGCATTCTCTCGCATAATGACCTCCTCCCTTACAACGACGACAAATAATATCACTTGTGTGCCCTGTTGATGCCATGGAAGAAGAAGAACGCTGTGCAGGCCCCGCAGGTGCGCTCTTGGCAGATAATGGTGGTTGTGCCTGTTTTCTTGTATCACGGCTGGAGGTGGCACCGGATGGAGGTGCTGGTGCAGTTGAAGTAGAAGATGCACGCGGTGTCCATGATGAAGGTCGGCCTGCAGAAAAGTTAGTTCGCCCCAATGCTTGTCGATCCTGCACTTCACGTTCAGCTTTACAAGCAAGATGGAATAAACGAGTGATATTAGTATACTCCTTATAGTCTAGATTGGTCTGAATCTCTCTATTTAATCCACCCAGAAAACGTGCAAGCATAGCTTCATTCTCCTCAACAATACCACATCTAATCATGCCAGTTTGTAATTCCTGATAATATTCTTCTACAGAATTTTTCCCTTGTCTTAAACGCTGCAATTTTTGAAGCAATTCACGTTGATAATATGGTGGAACCCAACGCGTACGCATAGCAGTTTTCAAAGCAGCCCAAGTAGTTGGAATAGGATATAATCTACAATGTTCAGACCACCATACACATGCAAAACTAGTGAAAGCACAAACAGCAGCAGCAACTCGTCTCTCCTCAGGATATTGTAAACATGTAAATCGTTGTTCAGTTTCTAACTCCCAAGTAAGATATATATCAGGAACATATCTACCCTCAAATGGTGGAATATTCAATTTCAGTTTAGGAATATGGACATCATCTCGTACCTGAGGTGGTGGTGCAGGCCTACCATTACGAATATATACCTAAGGTCGACCTGCTGGTGGTGGTGCTGGTGGCTGCTCGTAGATCTGATTTTGATCAACCTCATCCTCATAATCGCCCGCATACTCATCATCCTCCTGGGTACCAGCAGGAGCAGTAGCAGGAGCCAAAGAAACACCAACAGCAGTAACAGTGGCACCAGAATTTTGTCCTGGCACAATAGGAACACGTTGTGCTCGTCCATACTGATGCGGAAGGGGGCGTAGTTGTTGTTGTTGCAGAGGTGCGACAGGTGCAGCCGGTGGTGGAAGACGCGCAAGCAGTTCATTAAATCTGTTATCGAGCTTTGTTTCGAACGTCTTCTCAAGGCCAGTGATCTTCTCCATGGCCTCTTCAAAATTGTTCAGCACATCTTGTACCTGTTCAGTCATCATTTGCTGAAACTTATCATGAAGCTCCTTGTTCGATAAGTTCTCCCAGTCAATCTCGTCAGCTTGTGATCCTGGCATGGTTAGCAGCAATAGAAACACACAAGAATATGATCCTACAGACTACGAACAAGTGGTGGTGGTGGGTGTCACAAATCCGTCAAGCAAATCTCAAATTCTTACCAGTTCTTACCCAGCAGCAGGTGGTGATCAGCAACCGTTGTAGTCAAAAACTCTCAAAGCTTGGATAGAGCGATTACCAGGGAGAGTCAAACACACGACGTAGATGTATGTGGAGCTGGGAAGGCTTATAGTATGGTAGCAAAAAGGGTCAGCAATAATCAATTCAGAGATGCAAAGTTGAATAAACGCTCAACGACGGTACTGTGCTGGTCCTAGGCTAGACTGTGCTAGAGACGCGAGCCTAGAACACCAACAAAATCACGGCGCGGCACGTAAACAAGGGAAAAGCACACTCTGAATTTTTTTTTCGCTCTTTTTTTTTT
>NC_041393.1:309509974-309581831 GCF_002162155.2 Triticum dicoccoides | reverse complement strand
CACTATAATGGCGAGTGTCTCAAAACTCTTCCTAGGTCAAACTGACAGGATGGGCACGAAATTTTTTTTTTCGACCAAATTTTTTTTTTTCGACTGCCCGGATCCAAAAACTGGAAACAGGTCAAAAAAAAACTTCCTATAATGGCACCTGTCTCAAAACACTCAGAAACACCTAAAAATAGGATAGCCAATTTTTTTTTCGAAAAATGCGTTTTCGAAAAATTTTGGGCCTAAACGGAGCGTGGCTACCCGACTCTTTTTTTTCCGAAACCTACTCCGGCAAGGAAACACGAATCGGAATCTAGATGGATCTCGAAAACAAACCTAATATGCAAGGAACTCGGATTGGTGGTGGATATATGGTGGTGGTATATGGCAGCGGTGGTAGTATATGGATATGGATCGGTGGTGGTATATGGGCACGGATTGGTGGTGGTATATGGATACGGATTCGGGAGCGGTGGCGGATAAGCGGTGGTGGTAGCTGGCAGGGGCGATGATGATGGTGCGGCGGCGGCGTGACAACTTATGACCAGAACTCGAAACTCTAAAAGACTAGACTCTAAGACCAGCAACTAGACACGACGATGCAACCGCAAATTCAACAAAGCAAAACCCTAAAAAGATTATGCAAAGGCTCAGATTGGTTCGGATATGATGAACTAACCCTAATTTTTTTTGTGGCTTTTTCGTGGACTGTAGGTATGAAGAACAGACTCGATCTAAACTACGAAAAACTGTAAAATCTCACCGAGCAACCTGGAAATCTGATACCACTTGATAGAGGCAAAGGTGTCCCGTCTTTCGATGAGATGGTGGATTTCGCTTTGGTGGAAGTCGACTTTGACGATCCGACTACGAACGTGCGAGGACGTCGCGCCTTAGCAATCGCTAAACCAACTCCAAGAGGTTATTGACCACGCCGGAGCACGATCAACCTGACCACGAGGGTCTATTTCCTGCGAGCAAACGAAGAACAAGCAAGAAACTGAGATTGCAATCTGGATATTGCGAATATAAGATGAAAGCTTTATTGATCAAGGTGGGGTTCTGTGACGCCTTTGTCTGGTCGTTGAACACAAACGAAGTACGCGAAGTTGCAGCTATGGCGAACTTTTAATCTAAACAAAACCCAAAGTCTAAACGATGCCCTAAGGGCTGTATATATGGAGGAAGAGGGGGGAATTTCGTGGCCCTTGGTGGAGGGGTCCGAAATCAACCCTATCTCTTGTTTCCCCACACATACGGACTCTAAAAATAGCCTATACTTATGTATTTCGAAATTACATGGGCCTGGCCCAATAATAAGGTGACGCAGCACCTAAAATAGCCTCGGGACGAAATTTATGAAGTGACATCTTGTATATTTCGTCCAAGGCTTCATGCACCCATTATGGTGGCTTCAAAGTCCTGAAATCATCACTTGTAACTCCGTTCTTGTTTCCCTTGCACATGCCATCATCTCCATGCTTGTTCTTGCTCCAATGTTCATCCTTCTCCAAGCTAGGCCCTTCATTTGTAAGCAAAACAAATGTATCCAATTTAGGCAGCATCATATTCTCATGAACATTAGAATCATTACCAAGAAACGAAAGTACCTGGTAATTTAGTTGGCGTGCACGAGCTCTAGTAATTGGTCCAGTATGTATAGCAGCAGGGGCTGTGGGTGTAACAATTGTATTGATGTCCTCATCATCCTCCCCTTCTTGAAATGAAGTCGTCCTCGACGGAAGTTCATCTTCCTCACCCAAATAAAGCTTCAAATCTGCAATGTTAAAAGTGGGACTAACCCCAAAATCTGCAGGCAGCTCAAGTTTATATGCATTATCATTTATTTTCTCTAACACCTTAAAGGGACCATCAGCACGTGGCATTAACTTTGATTTGCGCAAATCAGGAAATCTATCCTTACGCAAATGTAACCAAACAAGATCTCCAGGTGCAAACACAACATGTTTTCTACCCTTATCTCCAGCAAGTTTATATTTAGCATTCATACGCTCAATGTTTTCCTTAATTAACTCATGCATTTTTAAAATCAATTCAACACGTTGTTTAGCATCAAAATTAACCTTCTCCGAAGATGGAAGAGGCAACAAATCAATAGGTGCACGAGGTAGGAAACCATACACAACTTCAAAAGGGCACATCTTAGTAGTAGAATGCAATGAACGATTATAAGCAAATTCAATATGAGGCAAGCATTCCTCCCACATTTTCTTATTATTCTTCAAAACAGCCCTAAGCATTGTAGACAACGTTCTATTGACTACTTCAGTTTGTCCATCAGTTTGGGGGTGACAAGTAGTACTAAAAAGCAGTTTAGTCCCCAACTTAGCCCATAAACATCTCCAAAAGTGGCTAAGAAATTTAGTATCACGATCTGAAACAATAGTATTTGGCACACCATGCAAGCGAATAATTTCACGAAAGAACAAATCAGCAACATTAACAGCATCATCGCTTTTATGACATGGTATAAAGTGTGCCATTTTCGAGAATCTATCCACGACAACAAATATGCTATCCCTCCCCTTCTTTGTTCGAGGTAAACCTAAAACAAAGTCCATAGATATATCCTCCCAAGGAACACTAGGTACAGGCAAAGGCATATATAAACCATGAGGATTGAGTCGTGACTTAGCTTTTTGACATGTAGTGCAGCGAGCAATAAAACGCTCAACATCCCGTCTCATCTTTGGCCAAAAGAAATGTGTAGCAAGTACGTCCTCCGTCTTCTTCACGCCAAAGTGTCCCGTTAATCCTCCTCCATGCGCCTCCTGCAACAACAAAAGACGAACGGAGCTAGCTGGAATGCATAGCTTGTTAGCACGAAACACAAATCCATCGTTAACAACAAACTTGTTCCACATTCTTCCTTCTTTACAATTATGCATTACATCTTTAAAATCAGCATCATGCACATATTGATCTTTGATGGTCTCCAAACCAAATATTTTGAAGTCAAGTTGTGAAAGCATAGTATAGCGACGAGACAAAGCATCAGCAATAACATTTTCTTTTCCCTTCTTGTGTTTAATGACATAAGGGAAAGTCTCAATGAATTCAACCCATTTAGCATGTCTACGATTCAGTTTAGCTTGACTTTTAATATGTTTCAATGATTCATGATCAGAATGTATAACAAATTCTTTGGGCCATAAATAATGTTGCCATGTTTCTAAAGTCCGAACAAGAGCATGTAATTCTTTATCACAAGTAGAATAATTCAGACTAGGCCCACTCAATTTTTCAGAAAAGTATGCAACAGGTTTGCCATCTTGTAATAACACACCTCCTAATCCAATTCCACTAGCATCACATTCAAGCTCAAAAGTCTTATTAAAATCAGGAAGTTGGAGTAAAGGAGCATGTGTCAACTTATCTTTCAATACCGAGAAGGCTTCTTCCTGTGCGGTACCCCAAAGAAAAGGCACATCTTTCTTTGTAAGCTCATTGAGAGGTGCAGCAATGGTGCTGAAATCTCTCACAAAACGCCTATAGAATCCAGCGAGGCCAAGAAAACTCCTCACTTGTGTGACCGTTTTGGGTTGCGGCCAACTCTCCATAGCTTCAATCTTGGCTTTATCAACTTCAATTCCCTGTGGAGTAACAACATAGCCAAGAAAAGATACTCGGTCGGTGCAAAAGGTGCACTTCCCAAGGTTACCGAGGCGAGGGTCCCGATCTTTCAATGAGATGATGGATATCGCTTTGGTGGAAGTCGACTTTGACGATCCGACTACGAACGTGCGAGGACGTCGCACCTTAGCAATCGCTAAACCAACTCCGAGAGGTTATTGACCACACCGGAGCACGATCAACCTGACCACGAGGGTCTGTTTCCTGCGAGCAAACGAAGAACAAGCAAGAAACTAAGATTGCAATCTGGATATTGCGAATATAAGATGAAAGCTTTATTGATCAAGGTGGGGTTCTGTGACGCCTTTGTCTGGTCGTTGAACACAAACGAAGTACGCGAAGTTGCAGCTATGGCGAACTTTTAATCTAAACAAAACCCAAAGTCTAAACGATGCCCTAAGGGCTGTATATATGGAGGAAGAGGGGGGGAATTTCGTGGCCCTTGGTGGAGGGGTCCGAAATCAACCCTATCTCTTGTTTCCCCACACATACGGACTCTAAAAATAGCCTATACTTATGTATTTCGAAATTACATGGGCCTGGCCCAATAATAAGGTGACGCAGCACCTAAAATAGCCTCGGGACGAAATTGATGAAGTGGCGTCTTGTATATTTCGTCCAAGGCTTCATGCACCCATTATGGTGGCTTCAAAGTCCTGAAATCATCACTTGTAACTCCGTTCTTGTTTCCCTTGCGCATGCCATCATCTCCATGCTTGTTCTTGCTCCAATGTTCATCCTTCTCCAAGCTAGGCCCTTCATTTGTAAGCAAAACAAATGTATCCAATTTAGGCAGCATCATATTCTCATGAACATTAGAATCATTACCAAGAAACGAAAGTACCTGGTAATTTAGTTGGCGTGCACGAGCTCTAGTAATTGGTCCAGTATGTATAGCAGCAGGGGCTGTGGGTGTAACAATTGTATTGATGTCCTCATCATTAACGGTGTTCAAGAAAGGTCTACCAAAAATAATGGGACAAAAATCATCTTGTGGGGAACCAAGAACTGGAAAATTAGTAGGGTATTTTACTTTCCCACACAATAGTTCAACATCTCTAACAATCCCAAGTGGTATGATAATATCTCTATTAGCAAGTTTGATAGTAACTATGTCTCTATTTCAGCGGGTGTTATGCCATCCATAATTAATTGATATAAAGTAAAAGGAATAGCACTCACTCTAGAACCTATGTCACATAAACCATGATAACAACGATCTCTTATTTTGACTGAGTCAACATGCATGCCAACAACAGGTCTATGTTTATCTTTTTCATCGGGTTTGACAATTCTAGCAGCTTCATCACAGAAGTAAATAACATGCCCATCAATATTTTCTACCAAGAGATCTTTAACAATAGCAACACTAGGTTCTACTTTGATTTTTTCTGGAGGTCTAGATACTTTGATATTACTTTTGTGAACCATGGTTGAAACCTTAACATGTTCCTTTATCCTAACAGGGAAATGTGGTTTTTCAATATAAGAAGTAGGCACGATTAGATCAACATTGTAAATAATAGTTTCTTATTTAGCTATTACCTATTCTTTAATTTCTTCTTTGATAGGTGGATGATATTTAAAGTTTTAACCCACTTCTCCTTAGGGAGATCAACATGAGTAGCAAAAGATTCACAAAAGGAGGCTACTATCTCAGAGTCAAGTCCATATTTAGAGCTAAACTTGTGGAAAGCATCGGTATTCATAAAAGATTTAACACACTCAAACTTAAGCTTAATACCTGACTCTTTAACTTCGCCGAGTTCCTAATTTTCAGAGTTCGTTTAATTCTTTCTAAAAGATCCCACCTGAATTCAACAGTCTTCTTCATAAAAGAACTAGTACAAGAAGTATCGAGCATGAATCGATCATCATGAGAAAGTCGCGCACAAAAATTCTGAATAATGATTTCTCTTGAGAGCTCATGATTGGGGCATGAATATAACATTGACTTAAGAATCCACCAAGATAGAGCGACACTTTCTCCTTCACGAGGCCACACATTATATATATAATTCCGATCACGATGAATTAGATGCATAGGATAATTTTTTGGTGAAATTCCAATTTCAATAGATTCCAGTTCCAAGATCCAATATCATCGCATAGCCTATGCCATGCCAATTATTTTCCCTTCAAAGATAAAGAAAACCTTCTTCTTAGCTTCATCTCCGGGCAAACCTGCAAGCTTAAATAATCCACAAATTTCATCCACATAAATCAAGTGCATATCAGGATCTCCAGTCTGTCTCCTGCATAAGGATTAGCTAACAGTTTTTCTATCATACCCAAAGGAAATTTGTAAACAATATATTCAGTATGTGCAGTAGGTTGAGGGGCAACTAACTATGTTCCGGTCGAGGTGAATATAACCTGAACAAACCCCTCAAAGGATGGTTCTCCATAGTAATAAGTGACAATAAATTTCAGCACATAGTACATATTTTTCCTTACGAATTTCCACTTACCAAGAGTGCTTCACTCCCCGGCATCAGCGCCAGAAAAGAGTCTGGATGACCCACAATTATAGGGGATCAATCATGTTCTTTTTGATAAGTAAGAGTGTCAAACCGAACGAGGAGTAGAAGGAAATGACGAGTGGTTTTCAACAAGGTAATTTCTGCAAGCACTGAAATTGTCGGTAACAGATAGTTTGATAGCAAGATAATTTGTAATGAGCAGGTAATGATAATGGTAAGTAAAGTGTAGAAATATAGCCCAATCCTTTTGTGGCAAAGGACAGGCCAAAATGGTTTCTTATAATAGGCAAAGTGTTCTAGAGGGTACACGGGAATTTCATCTATTCACTTTCATCATGTTGGTTCGATTCGTGTTCGCTACTTTGATAATTTTATATGTGGGTGGACCGGTACTTAGGTGCTATTCTTACTTGAACAAACGTCCTACTTATGACTAACCCCCTCGCAAGCATCCGCAACTATGAGAAAAGTGTTAAGATAAAATCTAGCCATAGCATTAAACTTGTGGATCCAAATCGGCCCCTTACTAGCGCATAAACTAGGGTTTAAGCTTTTGTCACTCTATCAACCCATCATCTAATACTACTCCCAAATGCATTCCCTTAGGCCCAAATATGGTGAAGTCCCATGTAGTCGACGTTCACATGACACCACTAAGGGAATCACAACATACATATCATCAAAATATCAAACACATATCAAGTTGACATGATTACTTGCAACAAGATTTCTCCCGTGACCTCAAGTACAAAAGTAACTTGTCACAAATGATAATCATGCTCAAGATCAGAGGGGTATTTTTTTTGTGAATGAATTATTGTATTACTCCAAAAACTTAAGCATTACAATCAAATTCAAAAACTTCTAAAGCGCCGGGAGGGCCTGATCCAAACCAAACAATAGTGCGGCGTTTGGATCTCCCAAAGTTTGCCATAAGTGACTAGATTTATTTTGGCTACGATGAATATGAGTAATACAAGAATCCCGTTCCTCCTTGCTCCTTTTGATATCCTCTACCAAAAAAGCGTACTTTGATCTGTTGCTTACACTACTCTTGATCATCATGACTGCCTCGAGACAATCACTTTCAATATCTAGTGGCAGGGAACACCACTACAGCTCCAAAGCTATACCTTCCTAAAGGGCTAGAAGTTCAGATTCCAGTGCATCATTGCATGAAAATATTTACCTGCATGCACTGAATACAATCGAACACTCGTGGTCTCTCAGAACCATACCTGCTCCTGCTTCATTGTTGAGGAAGGAACCATCAACAATTAATTTATTTCAGCCAATAACAAGCCGCGACCGCAAAATATTAGCAGATTGTGGCCTATTATTGCATACTGGATCCACATGTGGGAAACACATAGTGGTGACTAGTTTTCCTTTGATTGAATCAAAAGGGTCTACACTAATGGAGTAGAGAGTGTCAAGGTAGTTGCTCAAAAACCTCTTAGACACATCAACTAGGGGAGCTGGTTTTCAATGCACAATCTCGTTCCTAACATACCACATCCTCCAAAACAACAACATGACATGTACTCTCATTTCTTCATTTATAGTATAGAAAAACACTGAGAACCACTCTTCCCCGATCATACTAATGGAGTGTAAAGCTGGGAGTGACCAATCCACGAGCAATGCATTCCATAGTTGCCGCACATTAGGGCAGGAGCAGAAGACATGGAAGGTATCTTCCTCTTCCAGACCGCCAATCGAGTAAGTGATGCTCACTGCCATGTTTCTTTTCATGTTGTTTCTCCAAGTTGCCAAAGTGCTTGTTGCTAGTCTCCAACCAAAAGAGGGGACTTTTGAGGGGCCCAGTGCAGACCAAATAGCTTTCCATATTTCTTGCCCTCCTGTGAGTTGGTACTCGAAGAACTAATTGATGCACTATGGAGTTCCTCATAAGCCAGCCTATAAGTGCTTTTGACGGAGATTTGTCCACTTTTTTAGGTGCCCATCCAAGAAAGTCGGAACCAAGCCTTGGGGAAGGTCAAATCTTTTTGATTTCCATAATGCCTACAGGGAGAAAAATTGCTGCAATTTAACATCGTCCCAACCTCCATTATGGTCCAGACGCTCTAAAACCCAGCAGAAAGGACATCTCCATTTTGGTCTTATTAGGCCACCCGTGGGAACACGAGTCCATCTATCACGCCATATTCAAACATTCTGGCCATTTGCAATTCTCCAAACAAGAACTTTCTTTAATAAATCAAGACCATGACTAATAGCTTGCCAAGTGGAAGGAGGATTACCCGAGAAAACAGTGTCCTCCAGAAGCCCGTTGGGATAATATTTTGCTTTTAAGACCCGCGCACACAAGCTATATGGAAATACCAGGAGACTCCATACCTGACTTGCAAGCAAAGCTTGGTTAAATAGGCAAAAATCTCTGAAACCTAGGCCTCCATGTCCTTTTGTCCTAGTCATTTTAGTCCAAGCATACCAGTGGGTTTTCCTTTTACCGTCCTCTAAACCCCAAAAATAATTCCGCTCCATCCGATTTAGATCATCACAAAACTCTAAAGGGAGTTTAAACACACTCATGATGTAGGTGGCAATGGACTAAGAAAGTGATTTAATCAGTACTTCCTTACCAGCTTGGGTTGGGTGCCCATCAAAAGTAAATAATCTCTTGCTAAGTCTAACTTGCAGGTTTTGAAATTTTCCTTTAGACATCCTATCATCTAGAGTTGGCAAGCCCATGTACTTCTCCTCAAACGCAGCAGATGTAACATGTAGAATAGCCTTGACTGAATCATGTACATGCTCGGTACAAGAATTACCAAACAGGAGTGAACATTTATCTGGTTTTATCATTTGTCCTGTAGCAAGTCCATAAGCCTCTAGAGTACTTCTGACATGAGATGCTTGCTAATCACAAGCTTTAAAAAATAATCATGTGTCATCCACAAAAAGAAGATGAGATACACCAGGAGCTCCTCTTGTTATTTTTAGTGGAGATAAATCACCAGAATCAATTCCCTTGTTGACAAGAGCAGATAATCCGTCAGCAACAAAAAGAAATAAAAAATATGGGGATAATGGGCCACCTTGCCGAAGGCCACATGTCTATGCAAATGAATCCAAGATAGCTGCATTCAATTTTACATAGTATCTCCCCGAAGTTACACAAGTCATTATCCAATCAACCCAACGATGAGCAAAGCCAATCTTTTGCATCATTTGGCTAAGGTTCTCCCAGTCAACCGTATCATACGCCTTTGATAAGTCAAGTAGTAACAGTTCAAGCATACTAATCAAAGCAATCACGTCTTCTCAAAATAACATGGCAAAAGAAAGTTCATCCCTACAAAATCATATAGTTAGGCTATGCTTCATTTTTGTCACACAAAGATGTTCCCAACTTCTATACCCCCGATGACAAGCCAAGCAATTGTTTCATACTTAAATAATCTCAAACCTTTTCAACCTTCACGCAATACATGAGCGTGAGCCATGGATATAGCACTATGGGTGGAATAGAATATGATGATGGGGATTGTGTGGAGAAGACAAAAAAGGAGAAAGTCTCACATTGACGAGGATAATCAACGAGCTATGGAGATGCCCATCAATTGATGTCAACATGAGGAGTAGGGATTGCCATGCAACGGATGCACTAGAACTATAAATGAATGCTCAACAAAAGAAAACTAGTGGGTGTGCATCCAACTTTCTTGCTCACAAAGACCTAGGGCATTTGAGGAAGCCCATCATAGGAATATTCAAGCCAAGTTCTATAATGAAAAATTCCCACTAGTATGAAAAAGACAACTTATGAGACTCACTATATGAAAAACATGGTGCTACTTTGAAGCACAACATATGAGACTCACTACATGAAGAATAAGGTGCTACTTTGAAGCACAAGTGTGCAAAAAGAGATAGTAACATTGCCCTTTTTATTTATTTTCCTTTTTTTCTTTTTCTTTTTTTTGGACTTTTTTTGGCCTTTTTTTTCTTTGGGCAATGCTCTAATAATGATGATCATCACACTTCTATTGATTACAACATATGAATTACAACTCGAAACTAGAACAAGATATGACTCTATATGAATGCCTCCGGCGGTGTACCGGGATGGTGCAATGAATCAAGAGTGACATGTATGAAAAATAATGCATGGTGGCTTTGCCACAAATATGATGTCAACTACATGATCATGCAATGGCAATATGACAAAAGTAATGTATGTCAATATATCTCGGAACGGTGGAAAGTTGCATGGCAATATATCTCGGAATGGCTATGGAAATGCCGTAATAGGTAGGTATCGTGGCTGTTTTGAGGAAGATATAAGGAGGTTTATGTGTGATAGAGCGTATCGTATCACGGGGTTTGGATGCATCGGTGAAGTTTGCACCAACTCTCAAGGTGAGAAAGGGCAATGCACGGTACCGAAGAGGCTAGCAATGGCGGAAAGATAAAAGTGTGTATAATCCATGGACTCAACATTAGTCAAAAGAACTCATATACTTATTGCAAAAATTTATAAGTCATCAAAAATCAAGTATTACGCGCATGCTCCTAGGGGGATAGATTGGTAGGAAAAGACCATCGCTCGTCCCCGACCGCCACTCATAAGATGCACAAGCCAGGTACACTTCATGTTTCAAATTTGCTACACAACTTTAACCATACGTGCATGCTAAGGGACTTGCTAACTTCAACACAAGCATTCTTTAAATTCATAATCACCCAAATAGCATGACTTTAATATCACTACCTCCATATCTCAAAAGAATTATCAAGTATCAAATTGATCATAGCGTCCAATTCACTTCCTATGATAGTTTTTATTATACCCAACTTGGATGCTCATCATTCTAGGACCAAATTTGTAACCATAGCAAATACCATGCTGTTCTAAAAGACTCTCAAAATAATATAAGTGAAGCATGAGAGACTAGCAATTTCTTCAAAATTAGGACACCACCATCCTCTAAAAGATATAAGTGAAGCACTAGAGCAAAAACTATCAAGCTCAAAAGATATAAGTGAAGCACATAGAGTATTCTAGCAAATTCTAATCAAATAGGCTTCTCCAAAAAGGTGTGTACAGCAAGGATGATTGTGGTAAACTAAAAAGCAAAGACTAATATAATACACGACGCTCCAAGCAAAACACATATCATGTGGCGAATAAAAATATAGCTCCAAGTAAAGTTACCAATGAACATAGACGAAAGAGGGGATGCCTTCTCGGGGCATCCCCAAGCTTAGGCTTTTGGCTATCTGATGTAGGGCAGAACCCTATGGTGACGATCTTTCACGTTTGGAGTGGATCCTATGGGGAATCACGAAGAACACGCGGAAGAACTAGAGGGAAAACACGGGGAGAATGAGAGAAACACTCAACCGACACAGAATCAATCACACGAGTGCTAGATCACCGAAAGCAAAAGGTATCACATGATCCATAATCAACAAAGGTAAGGATACAAAGAAACCATTCTTCTCCGTACGGAGGTCTTGATGGTCTTCCCTAGAAAGGGGTCTTGAATCCGCTCGGGGGATCTTCTCCGAAGAGGTCATGAGCTCCAAGGAGAAGTAATCGAGTGGATGAGCAAGGCTCTCACACAAATATGAGCTAAACCAATGCTACCTTAACTAGGAGGAGGTGGAGGAGTATATATAGTCTAGGGCCACGAAGGGGTAAGTGAGGGCGAAGGGGTACATGGGCTCGGCCCGTTACACTATGCGCAGACAGACCGGTTGTACCGGACATGGGAGCGGTTGTACCGCTGGTAACTCATGCAGGGCGGAAGTACCAGACGAGGAAGGCGGTACTACCGCTGGGGTCAGGTGCTGGCTTCTGCAGATGGACGTCGGGGCTCCAGCGGTTGTATCGGTTGCTGGGCCGGTAGTACCGGTCTTTTGGGAATTACCGGTACATCCGGTGCTGTACCGGCCTTGCACCGCTTGATCACAGAAAGGAGGCCGGTTGTTGGGAGGTAGTCGGCCGGTTGTTCCGCCCGGGCGGTTGTTGGGCGGTTGTACCGGTCCTTCCAGGCTGGGCAGAATGCCTCCTTGATCTTGATGTCCATCTTGCACCGTTCCTTCTCCTTGGTTGCTTACATGGTACCTGAGAACGCAAAGCGTCTCCATTTGAGGTAGTAGCCATGTCTCAAATGGGTCAAAGGGAAGTTCAACAAGGAGAGAGTTAACCTCGGATTGGATGGCATGTGCTCGAGCTCTTGTCATGGGTCCTCTTGGAGCTTGTGTGGCCGAAGTAGTGTCCATGGGGATGATGGAAGGATGCTCCGCATCACTATCCTTGAATATCTTGGGGTGCCTTGGGCATCCCCAAGCTTAGGCTCTTGCCACCCTTTATTGCATAGTCCATAAAAGCTTTACCCAAAACTTGAAAACTTCACAACACAAAACTCAACAGGAAATCTTATAAGCTCCGTTAGTGAAAGAAAACAAAACCAACACATAAGGTACTGTAATGAACTCATTCTTTATTTATTTTGGTGTTAAACCTACTGTATTCCAACTTCTCTATGGTTTATAAACAATTTTACTAGCCATAGATGCATCAAAATAAGCAAACAACACACGAAAAACAGAATCTGTCAAAAACGGAACAGTCTGTAGCAATCTGTAACTAACGCAAACTTCTGGAACTCTAAAAATCCTACCAAAATAGGACGTACTGGAAAATTTGTACATTGATCAGCGGCAAAAAGAATTAATGCAAAAACACGTTTCTGTGATTTATTGAATTTTTTCTCGTGAGCGCAAAGTTTCTGTTTTTCAGCAGAATCAAATCAACTATCATCATAGTTTATCCTATAGGTTCTACTTGGCACAAACACTAACTAAAATATAAAAACACATCTAAACAGAAGGTAGATGCAAAATTTATTACTAATCAGGAACAAAAACAAAGAACACAAAGAAAATTGGGTTGCCTCCCAACTAGCGCTATCGTTTAACACCCCTAGCTAGGCAGAAAAGCAAAGATAGATCTAAGTAGTGCCATCTTTGGCACTTGAAAAGGAAAAATAGGATCTCCTTTCTATGGCATTCATCCTTCTATTCAGGTTAAGAACATTTCCATTAATGGATGAAGTAAGATTTAGCACGTTACGGAAATTTGCATCTAAGCTAGACTTCATTTCTTTGATAATTTCATTTTTGATAAAAGCACAAGAGAGTAGTTGATTCAACTTTATCATTTAAAGGGTGCCCAAATATGGTTTTCATTTTTTCATAGGTATCTATAGCATCCCCTTCAAGAAAACCTCGTTAAAAAATAGAATCTAGAACTTGTTTGAAAGAAGCGGGCAAGCCAACATAGAAACTTTTTAAGTAAACATCAATTTGATATTGTGGCACATAGCTAGCCCGAATCCTTAATAACCTATCCCAAGCATCTGTTAAACATTCATCAAGCAAATAGCGAAAAATTTCGGAGTCATCTTCATCAAAATCATTTAAGCTCTCATTGGTGACCCCGGTGGGTCTTTCCATAGCATCATTGTTTATGAGCTTAGAGAGGATAGAGGGGTTATCCAAGGCACTAGAACTCGGGAGAGATCCCTTAGTTCTTTTTGATTTAGCCATGGCAACGGGAAGGCAAACAAAAAGGAGAAGAGGAGATTGGGAAAGAGAGGGCGAATAAAACGGCAAGGGTGAAGTGGGGGAGAGGAAAACGAGAGGAAAATGGCAAATAATGTAAATGCGAGGGAGATGGGTACTTGGTATGTCTTGACTTGAGCGAAGACCTCCCCGACAACGGCGCCAGAAATCCTTCTTGCTACGTCTTGAGCTTGCGTTGGTTTTCCTCGAAGAGGAGAGGGTGATGCAGCAATAGTAGCGTAAGTATTTCCCTTGGTTTTTGAGAACCAAGGTATCAATCCAGTAGGAGGCTCCTCAAAAGTCCCACGCACCTACACAAACAAACTGAGAACTCGCAACCAACGCGATAAAGGGGTTGTCAATCCCTTCACGGCCAGTTGCAAAAGTGAGATCTAATAGAGATAGTATGATAAGATAAATATATTTTTGGTATTTTATAATATAGATGCAAAAAGTAAAGATGCAAATAAAAGTAGATTGGAAGCAAATATGATAAGAGATAGACCCGTGGGCCATAGGTTTCACTAGAGGCTTCTCTCAAGATAGCATAAGTATTATGGTGGGTGAACAAATTACTGTCGAGCAATTGATAGAAAAGCGAATAATTATTAGATTATCTAGTCATGATCATGTATATAGGCATCACGTCCATAACAAGTAGACCGACTCCTACCTGCATCCACTACTATTACTCCACACATCGACCGACTCCTGCCTGCATCTAGAGTATTAAGTTCATAAGAACAGAGTAACGCCTTAAGCAAAATGACATGATGTAGAGGGATAAACTCATGCAATATGGTATAAACCCCATCTTATTATCCTCGATGGCAACAATACAATACGTGCCTTGCAACCCTTTCTGTCACTGGGTAAGGACACCGCAAGATTGAACCCAAAGCTAAGCACTTCTCCCATGGCAAGAAAGATCAATCTAGTAGGCCAAACCAAACTGATAATTCGAAGAGACTTGCAAAGATAACTCAATCATACATAAAAGAATTCAGAGAAGATTCAAATATTATTCATAGATAAACTTGATCATAAACCCACAATTCATTGGATCTCGACAAACACACCGCAAAAAGATATTACATCAAATAGATCTCCACAAGAGAGGGGGAGAACATTGTATTGAGATTGGAAAAGAGAGAAGGAGCCATCTAGCTAATAACTATGGACCCGTAGGTCTGTGGTAAACTACTCACAACTCATCGGAGGGGCAAGGATGTTGATGTAGAAGCCCTCCGTTGTTGATTCCCCCTCCGACAGAACGCCGGCGAAGGCTCAAAGATGGGATCTCGCGGATACAGCAAGTTACGGCGGTGGAAATTGTGTTTAGGGTGGCTCCTGGATGTTTTCGGGGTACGTAGGTATATATAGGAGGAAGAAGTATGTCGGTAGCCGCCCGAGGGGCCCACACGACAGGGGGCGCCCTCCTATCTCGTGGCCGCCTCGACTGCTTCTTGACTTGCACTCCAAGTCCTCTGGATCATGTTCGTTCCAAAAATCATGCTCCCGAAGGTTTCATTCCGTTTGGACTCCGTTTGATATTCCTTTTCTTTGAAATACTGAAATAGGAAAAAAAAACAGCAATACGGGCTAGGCCTCCGGTTAGTAGGTTAGTCCCAAAAATGATATAAATGTCTAAAATAAAGCCCATAAACATCCAAAAGGGGTAATATAATAGCATGGAACAATAAAAAATTATAGATGCATTGGAGACGTATCAGTGAGCTCCTGCACTATCGCTCCATCGATGACCTCTACGAGGAGTGGCTCGCTCACATCATCGAGCTCGTCAGCACCGCAGGGGGCTATCCTACGTCGTCCGTCTCGCTGCCTCGCCCTCTGTCATGCATGGGTGATGCGGCTCAGGGAGTGCCTCCGCCACCTCCTCCCCAAGAAGGCGCTCTGGCTCCAAGGCGCGCGGCCCCTGGCCGTGACCCACCACGTCCGATGCCCGCGCGGCAAGAAAGAAGCTGCCAAGAAATTCCTTGGCCTCAAGAAGGCACTCACGTGCTCCCTGCACCGGCATGGCAAGACTGCATCCCTGCACCAGCACGCCAAGACCCCGCGCTGCCCCTGGCGGCGGCGTGCGGGAACCATCAACAACAAGCCCTGCGTCAGCAAAAGCTTCCGGTGGCCACCGCATGCTGCCGCGCCTTGACCACCAAGCTGCGCAGCGTCGCCTGGCCAGGCAAGTTCAAGCCGGATCTGCCTCCTCGCTATGATGGTACCGCCGACCCCACGGAGTTCCTGCAACTATACGAGCTGGGCATCGAGGCGGCCAACGGAGAAGAAAAGTTCATGGCGAACTGGTTTCCCATGGCGCTCACAGATGGTGTCCGCATGATGTAGGGCGGAACCCTAGGGCCCGATCTTTCACGTTTGGAGTGGATCCTACGGGGAGACACGAAGAACGAGCGGAAGAAAACAAAGGGGATCACGGGGGAAAATGATAGAAAACACTCAACCAACAAGGAATCAATCACACAAGTGCTAGATCACCGAAAGCAAATGGTAACACATGATCCAAAATCAACAAGGGCAGAGGATACAAAGGAACCGTTCTTCTCCGTAAGGAGGTCTTGATTGTCTTCCCTTAAAGGGGTCTTGAATCCTCTTGGGGGATCTTCTTCGAAGAGGTCATGAGCTCCGAGGAGAAGTAACCAAGTGGATGAGCAAGGCTCTCACACAAAATATGAGCTAAACCATTGCTACCTTAGCTAGGAGGTGGGAGAGACCTATTTATAGTCTTAGTGCAAATAGAGGTCAAAGTGAAGGGGTACAAGGGCTCCAGCCCGCGGGCGCGGTCACTCAGGTGCCGGACATCCGGAAGACGTCGGATGTCTAGAGGCTCGGGACGGTCCGGACATCCGCAGGTCTCGGGCGTTCGTAGATACGTCTCTGTCGCGGGTGCGTCGGACGTCCGGAGAGGGCCGGTCGTCCAGAGCTTCGGGACGGTCCGGACGTCCGATGACTGTCGGTCGTCCGTAGATTTGGCTCGGGTGCTTGTCGCCCGGTCGTCCGGTTCGCCTCGGACTTCCGTAGATTTGGTTCGGGTGGCCAGGTACCGGACGTCCAGAGAGCTCGGTCGTCCATGTCCTGGGACTCGTCGGACGTCCGGACTTGGTCGGTCGTCCGACGCCTGTAGCTTCGAAGGCAACTCTTCTTCTTCTCGATCACGCTTGGGGTCCTCGCCGTCTTGGCTCTTGTATGTATCTGTTCCATGGCTCATCTCCAAGCACCTGATCACACAAAGGGTTTCCGAATGAGGTAGTAGCCATGTCTCATGAGTTGGAAGAGGGAGTTCGGAGAGGAGCGAGTTCCCCTTATCTTCAATAGCCTTAGCTCGAGCTCTTGTCATGGGTCCAAGTGGTGTTGAGGGAGATGTAGGTACGTCCATGGGGATGAGCGAGGGATGCTCCGCATCATCTCCCCCCCCTTGGGCGAGTCCGACCTCGGATCAAAAGCTTCATCTCCATGGTATGGCGTGAGGTCCTTGACGTTGAAGATGTCGCTCACATTGTAATTCTCTCGTGGTAGGTTGATCTTGTAGGCGTTGTCGTTGTAGCGTGCTAGCACCTTGAAGGGTCCATCGGCTCATGGGAGAAGCTTGGACTTGCGTTCGTGGGGGAAGCGGTCCTTTCGAAGGTGTAGCCACACGAGATCGCCAATGTTGAATATCATGGGTTGCTTGTTGACGTTGAGCTTGGTCGCTAGTCGTTGTACTTGGCGCTCGATGGTATGCCTTGTATCCTCATGCATCTTCTTGATGTAGCTTGCTCGTGCACTCGCATCCATGTTGGTGCGCTCTTGTAGAGGAAGAGGTAGAATGTCCAATGGTGACAACGGGTTGAAGCCGTAGACGACCTCGAAGGGGGACTTGCCGGTAGTTGAATGTCTTGCACGGTTGTAGGCGTACTCGGTGATGGGTAGACATGCTTCCCACTCCTTGATGTTCTTATTGATCAACACGCGAAGTAGAGTGGAGAGTGTATGGTTCGTCACCTCCGTTTGGCCGTCGGTTTGAGGATGGTATGCCGAAGAGAAAAGAGCTTTATCCCTAGCTTGGCGCATAGCGTCTTCCAAAAGTAACTCAAGAACTTCACGGCACTGTCCGAGACAATCGTCTTTGGCACTTCATGAAGTCGCAAGATTTCCCTACAAAAGAGATTGGCAATATGTGAAGCATCGTCTATCTTGTTGCAAGGAATAAAATGTGCCATCTTAGAAAATCGGTCCACAACAACAAAGACAAAATCCTTGCCATTTTGAGTTCTAGGCAAACCAAGTACAAAATCCATGCTAATGTGTTCCCAAGGTTGATAAGGAATAGGAAGGGGCATGTAAAGACTATGGGATTGAGCTTTAGACTTAGCTTTTACGACATGTAGAGCAACGGTTGGTGAAGCGTGAGACGTCACGGAACATCTTGGGCCAAAAGTAGTTCTTGGAGAGCGTGGCGAATGTCTTGTCGCGTCCAAAGTGTCCCATGAGTCTGCTTCCATGAGCCTCTTGCAAAAGGAGCAAACAAAGAGAAGACTCGGGAATGCAAAGTTTGTTTGCTCTCATAAGATAATCATCCTTTATGTAGTATAGTTCCCAAGACGTTTGTGTCAAACACTTAGCATAAGGAGTAGCAAAAGAAGGATCATGCTCATACAAGTCTTTTATGTGCTCAAAGCCAATAACATTCAACTCAAGTGTAGTGACAAGTGTGCATATGCATGAAAGTGCATCCGCAACTACATTTTCCTTACCATTAATGTACTTGATCGCATAGGGGAAAGATTCAATAAATTCACTACATTTGGCATGACGCTTGTTCAACTTAGTTTGACCTTTTAAGTACTTAAGAGTTTCATGATCGGTGTGTATGACAAACTCATGAGGTCTAAGATAATGTTCCCACACATGTAGCACATGCACTAATGCATACAATTCTTTGTCATAGATGGGATAGTTAAGTTGAGCACCGGAGAGTTTTTCACTAAAATAAGCAATGGCTCGTTTTTCTTGCATCAAAACTCCGCCAATTCCGGTACCACTAGCATCACAATGAACCTCAAAAGTTTTCTCGAAGTTGGGCAAAGCAAGAATTGGAGCATGAGTAAGCAAAGACTTGAGCTCATCAAAAGCGGTGGATTGCAAAGATCCCCAAACAAAAGGAGCATTCTTCTTACTCAAAGATTTGCAAAGGAGCGGCAATGGTGCTAAAGTCTTTCACAAAGCATCGATAAAATCCTGCGAGACCAAGAAAACTACGCACTTGTTGCAAATTGGTGGGTTGGGGCCAAGTTTTAATTGCCTTAATCTTGGATTCATCAACACGGACACCCTTGGAAGAGACAACAAAACCCAAGAAAACCACTTTGTCAACACCAAACGTGCATTTTTTCAAGTTTGCATAAAGGCGTTCCTTGTGAAGGGTTTGCAAAACAGTCCTAACATGATTAATATGCTCTTTCATGGTTTTGCTAAACACAAGAATATCATCGAAGTAAACCACAACAAAGACTCCAATATAAGGGCGAAGCACATGATGCATAATGATGTAGGGTGGAACCCTATGTGGACGATCTTTCACGTTCGGAGGGATCCTACGGGGAAATCACGAAGAACACACAGAAGCACAAAGGGGAAACACGGGGAAAACGAGAGGAAGAATCACTAAACCGACATAGAATCAATCACACGAGTGCTAGATCACCGACAACATAGAGTAACATAAGATCCACGATCAACTAAGGTAAGGATACATAGGAACAGTTCTTCTCCGTACGGAGGTCTTGATGGTCTTCCCTAGAAAGGGGTCCTGAATCCGCTTGGGGGATCTTCTCCGAAGAGGTCATGAGCTCTGAGGAGAAGTAGCCAAGTGGATGAGCAAGGCTCTCACACAAAATATGAGCAAAACCTATGCTGCCCGTACCAGGAGGTGGGGGCGTCCAATTTATAGTCTTAGTGCAAATGGAAGTCAAAATGAAGGGGTACAAGGGCTCCAGCCCGCAGGTTCGGTCACTCAGGCGTCCGACATCCGGAAGGCGTCGGACGTCCGGAGGGCCGGGACGGTCCGGTCGTCCGGGCGCGCTCGGACGTCCGGTGTTTCAGCTCTGGTGTAGGCGCGTCGGTCGTCCGTAGATGGTCGGACGTCCGGAGCTTCTGGAGGGGCCGGACGTCCGGAGGCTGTCGGTCATCCGTAGATTTGGCTCGGGTGTTGGTCGTCCGGAGCATCTCGGACATCCGTAGATTCGGTTCGGGTGGCCTGGTACCGGACGTCCGGAGGGTCCGGTCGTCCGTGTCCTGGGACTCGTCGGACGTCCAGACAGGGTCGGACGTCCGATGCCTGTAGCTTCTGCTGCATCTCTTCTTCTTGTCCGTCATGCTTGGGGTCCTCGCCGTCTTGGCTCTTGTATGCAGTTGTTCCGTGGCTCGCTTCCAGGCACCTGATAACACACATAATTTCCGAATGAGGAGGTAGTAGCCATGTCTCGCGAGTAGGGATAGGAAGTTCGGAGAGGAGCGAGTTCACCTTATCTTCAATAGCCTTAGGTCGGGCTTGTGTCATGGGTCCAAGAGGTGTTGAGGGAGATGTAGGCATGTCCATGGGGATGAGCGAGGGATGTTCCGCATCATCTCCCCCCCCCTTGGGAGAGATCCGACCTCGGATCAAAAGGTTCATCACCATGGAAAGGTGCGAGGTCCTTGACGTTGAAGATGTCGCTCACGTTGTACTTGCCTCGTGGTAGGTCGATCTTGTAGGCGTTGTCGTTGTAGCGTGCTAGAACCTTGAAATGTCCATCGGCACGAGGTCGAAGCTTGGACTTGAATTCGTTGGGGAAGCGGTCCTTGCGAAGATGTAGCCACACTAGATCACCAATGTTGAATATCATGGGTTGCTTGTTGATGTTGAGCTTGGTCGCTAGTCATTGTACTTGGCGCTCGATGGTGTGCCTTGTATCTTCATGCATCTTCTTGATGTAGCTTGCACGAGCACTTGCGTCGAGGTTAGTTCGCTCTTGTAGAGGAAGAGGTAGAATGTCCAATGGGGACAAAGGGTTGAAGCCGTAGACGACCACGAAAGGGGACTTGCCGGTCGTGGAATGTCTTGCACGGTTGTAGGCATACTCGGCGATGGGTAGACACGCCTCCCACTCCTTGATGTTCTTCTTGATCAACACGCGAAGTAGAGTGGAGAGTGTACGGTTCATCACCTCCGTTTGGCCGTCGGTTTGAGGATGGTATGCCGAAGAGAACAATAGCTTGATTCCGAGCTTGGCACATAGGGTCTTCCAAAAGTAACTCAAGAACTTGACGTCACGGTCCGAGACAATCGTCTTTGGTACTCCATGAAGTCGCAAGATTTCCCTACAAAAGAGATTGGCAATATGTGAAGCATCGTCTATCTTGTTGCAAGGAATGAAAGGTGCCATCTTAGAAAATCGGTCCACAACAACAAAGACGGAATCCTTGCCATTTTGAGTTCTAGGCAAACCAAGTACAAAATCCATGCTAATGTCTTCCCAAGGTTGATAAGGAACGGGAAGGGGCATGTAAAGACCATGGGATTGAGCTTTTGACTTAGCTTTGCGACATGTAGAGCAACGGTTGGTGAAGCGCGAGACATCACGAAACATCTTGGGGCAAAAGTAGTTCTTGGAGAGCGTGGCGAAAGTCTTGTCGCGTCCAAAGTGTCCCATAAGTCCACCTCCATGAGCCTCTTGCAAAAGTAGCAAACGAAGAGAAGACTCGGGAATGCAAAGTTTGTTAGCTCTCATAAGATAATCATCCTTTATGTAATATTGTTCCCAAGATGTGTGTGTCAAACACTTAGCATAAGGAATAGCAAAAGAAGGATCATGCTCATACAAGTCTTTTATATGCTCAAAACCAATAACATTCAACTCAAGTTGAGTGACAAGCATGCATATGCGTGAAAGTGCATCCGCAACTACATTTTCCTTACCCTTAATGTACTTGATCACACAATGAAAAGATTCAATAAATTCACTCCATTTTCCATGACGCTTGTTCAACTTAGTTAGGCCTTTTAAGTACTTAAGCGTTTCATGATCGGTATGGATGACAAACTCATGAGGTCTAAGGTAATGTTCCCAAACGTGTAGCACACGCACTAAAGCATATAATTCTTTGTCATAGATGGGATAATTAAGTTGAGCACCGGAGAGTTTTTCACTAAAATAAGCAATGGCTCATTTTTCTTGCATCAAAACTCCGCCAATTCCGGTACCACTTGCATCACAATGAACCTCAAAAGTTTTCTCAAAGTTGGGCAAAGCGAGAATCGGAGCATGAGTAAGTAGAGATTTGAGCTCATCAAAAGCGGTGGATTGCAAAGATCCCCAAACAAAAGGATCGTTCTTCTAACTCAAAGCATGTAAAGGAGCGGCAATTGTGCTAAAGTTTTTCACAAAGCGGCGGTAAAATCCTGCAAGACCAAGAAAACTTCTCACTTGTTGCAAATTGGTGGGTTGGGGCCAAGTTTTAATCGCCTTAATCTTAGTTTCATCAACATGTACACCCTTGGAAGAGACAACAAAACCCAAGAAAACCACTTTGTCAACGCCAAAAGTGCATTTTTTCAAGTTCGCATAAAGGCTTTCCTTTCGGAGGGTTTGCAACATAGATTTAACATGATTAATGTGCTCTTTCATGGTTTTCCTAAACACAAGGATATAATCAAAGTAAACCACAACGAAGACTCCAATGTAAGGTCTAAGCACATGATGCATAAGATGCACGAAAGTTCCGGGTGCTTCCGACAAACCCATAGGCATCACTAACCACTCATATAAGCCAAATTTTGTTTTGAAAGCGGTTTTCCATTCATCACCTTCTTGAATGCGCATTTGATAATAGCCACTTTTAAGATCAATTTTGGAGAAAAACTTGGCTCCGCTAAGTTCATCAAGCATATCATCTAAGCGAGGAATGGGATGCCTATATCGAACGGTAATGGCATTTATGGGTCTACAATCGGAACACAAGCGGAAACTTCCATCTGGCTTAGGCACAAGAATAACGGGAACGGCACATGGGCTTAAGCTTTCACGTACATGACCGTTGTCGATGAGTTGTTGTACTTGCCGTTGAATCTCCTTGGTTTCTTCGGGATTGACACGGTATGGAGCTTTGTTTGGAAGTGGCGCTCCGGGGATGAGGTCGATTCGATGCTCAATGCCTCGTAGTGGAGGTAGACCCGGAGGTAGCTCATCAGGGAAAACATCTTTGAATTCCTGCAAAAGAGATTGAAACACTAAAGGTAGCTCATGAGAGGTGTTAGTTGTTGGCTCTCCATCTTTGCACACAAGGACGAAGTGCAGCACACTCGATGGGTTCTCACACACTTCTCTTATCTCACTTTTGGTGGCAAATAGGATGAGGTTTTTTCTCTCTAGGCGAAGAGGCGCTCAAATTTGGCTTGTGGCTCTCACTCACTTTTGGGTGTGTCACTTTTTCACTCATCTTTCCATGATTGGTGGATTGCTTGTCGGCGATCACTTGACTAGGAGACATAGGTCGTAGCACATATTCCTTCCCTTGCATTTTGAAGCTATAATGATTGGTGCGCCCATTGTGGATGACACCACGGTTGAATTGCCATGGTCGACCAAGAAGTAGGTGGCAAACGGTCATTGGGACCACATCACACTCCAAAGTGTCTTCATAAGCACCAATTTTGAATGATACTTGGACCGTATGCTCGACTCGTATAGTGCCGGAGTCACTTAGCCATTGAACCTTGTAGGGGTGCGGGTGCTTCCTCTTGACCAGTTGAAGCTTGGAACATAATTCTTCACTTGCCAAGTTGTGACAACTACCTCCATCGATGATGACCTTGACGGACCTTCCATTGATTCCGGACTTAGTGTGGAAGATGTGGCATCGTTGGTCTTCTTCTTGTTGATGTTGAAGTGTCAAGACTTTGGGGACAACGAGAGCGGGGCTCGAATCCTCATCACAAAAGACTTGATCATCTTCATCCTCGTTCACGCGCCGGTGCATGGCCAATTGCTCAAGGGCTTCCATCTCCTCTTCACTCATTGAGTCATATGTGCCGTCGTCGTTGAGGATCATGGTACGCTTGTTCGTGCATTGGTAGGACTTGTGGCCTCGGCCGCCGCAAGTGAAACACTTGGAGGAGCTTGTTTTGATGGTCTCATCGGTTGGAGTAGATGATGAAGCACGCGGCTTGAAGTTGCTTGTCGTAGGAGGAAGACGACTTGAACTTGCCGAAGTTTTCTTGTAACTTGACTTGTCGTCATTGCTTGGAGAAGGCTTGGTCGATGTAGATGTTGGAGGAGTCATTGAAGCTTGGATGTTGGAGAAGCCGTAGGTCTTGGATGAGTACTTGGCGTACTTGAAGTCATCTTGCACTTGACGTTCCGCCTTGGTTGCTTGATGTACGAGCTCAATGAGGTTGGAATAGGGTTGGAAGTCGGCAATCTTCTTGATGGGATGATTGAGTCCATTCAAGAAACGTGCCATTGTTTGCTCATCATCTTCTGTGATATTGGCTCGAATCATGGCTATCTCCATTTCCTTGTAGTATTCTTCAACACTTTTTGTTCCTTGCTTGAGGAGTTGTAGCTTCTTGAAGAGATCGCGGTTGTAGTAGGTTGGTACAAAGCGTGCCCGCATGACATCCTTCATTTGAGCCCAAGTGGTGATTGGTGGTTCACCTCTTGCTTGACGTCGGTCAAGTACTTGTTCCCACCATATGAGCACATAATCTTGGAACTCAAGTGATGCCATAGCGATCTTCTTCTCTTCCTCATAGTTGTGCAAGCGGAAAATTTTGTCGACCTTCAATGCCCATGAGAGGTACTCTTCTGGATCATTGCTTCCATTGAACTTGGGCATTGTGAACTTGAGCTTGCCATAGCGTTGCTCTTCATTGTGTTGTTGGCGATGGTGATGGTGACGTGCTTGACGTGGAGGATAGTCATCCTCATGTTGCTCTTGGCGCGGATGAAGTCCATGATCAACTTGCTCTTGTTGAACTTGAGGTTGAGGTGGAGCTTGACGAGCTTGTTGAGGGCCTTGTGGAGCTTGACGTTGCACACGCGGTTGGTAGTTCCTCTCTTGGATTTCTTCTCGAAGGGCTTCCTCTTGATTGCGCCGCTCGTGATTGCGGTTGGCAATGGCTCGGCTCGAATCTCGAAGGGCACGTTGCGCCTCAAGAACTTGCGCTTCTCGTTGTTGTTGTTGAAGACATTGAGCCTCGGCATCTTGTTCCTCTTGGTGTAGACGCGCTCGTTCTTCCTCTTGGCGCTGTAGTCGTTGCCGTTCTTGAGCTTGAGCAAAAGCGACTTGGTTTGATTGAGGACGAGGGATTTGCTCATCCACTTGTTCTTGTGAATGCTTGTCATGTAGCGGGTTCCGAGATGCATGCCGGTCTTGACGCGGAGAGTGTTCGATGACGGTGTACTTGTGTCGGAGAAGGTGTCATCGGAGTGTCGACTTGAGCGGCTCCGTCTTGAGTATGAAGAAGTGGAAGGACGCCGGTTCCTCATCAAGGCGCGGATCTCATCCATTCTTGCATCCTTCTCTTGCTTTTGAGCGTCGAATTTGTTGTCGAAGTAGTCCCTCATTGCTTGTTGCTCTTGGTGCAATGCCTTTTGAGCTCCACATAGGTGGTTCTTGGTGACGAATGATGACATGTCGTCGTCGTTCTCGATGAGAGGTGTAGTGGTAGAAGAACTTGGCCTATCCATCATTTCAATGAAATGTAAGTGGTAGAAGGAAAAGAACGTGTACCAAATGTACCTTGACCGAAGTTGAAGGTGAATCAAGTTCACTCAAATGCGGACAATGAAATAGCACTGTTGGTACCAATTCTTGTCGGTTCTCACAACTAGACACGTAAAAGCTTATGGTGGAGCTTGGTTAGGATGGTGGCACAAAATTTGATGCAATAGTGAGTGAGCTTCAATAATGTTGGAAAAGATTCACAAATTTGCAAATGCAACAAGTAGACCAAGCTAGTATGGGTACACGGAAACACACATGCAAATAGATAAATGGGATTGTGCAAACCAAAATTGAGCCAAATGTGGAAACCACGAAATGCTCTTGTTGCACAATACTAGAGAGACGCTAGCACGAATGCAAAATAGGCGGATACGCAAACTTGTGCACAACCTACTAGGCAAAAATGCAACGATCTCTATCCCAAGTATGCTATATGTATGATATTTCGGTGCTATGATCGAAGATGATCGGATATGACAATCTTAATGTTGTATGATGCTATGGTTCTTGCTCAAAAGCTCTTTGCTTATCTTTCCTCTTTGCTTAAAAGCTTGGGTGGCTCTTTTACTTTTGAGCTCTTTTCTCATGCAAAACTTCACGAACCAAGGTAGCAATTGCGTATGCTATGACAACTTTGTGACACACAAGTTGATCTCAAGATATGCACCACTATTGTATGGTATGTATGCTATGGAGTATGATCACAAATTTGCACAAGTCACGTTGCCTGCAATACTCAACGGCTAGTCTCGATGGGTAAGCTACGCAAAAGTAGGGACAATGTGGGTATCAATGCAATTGCAAGGTATGACAAAGGTGTCGTCGAGGTTACTGTCCTTGCGATGATGAGACCCTTGCGAAGATGAGCCGTGGTGGTGATGACGTCAACCGTACCTAGATAGCCGAAACACAAAAGGATACGGGATCCACAACTCAAATTCTCAAGGACCAAAATATGGCATAATCGTCATAGGAGGTATCTTGGAAGATGTAGGTGTATGTGGGTTTGGAAGATGTGGTGGAATGTGGGGTTGTGGTGGTGGCCGAACTGTCAAACTTCAGTTTCGTCAGGGTTTCACGGATGTCCGGGCTTTTACGGTCGTCCGGACTTCGTCGAACGTCCGACCTTTTCCGGTCGTCCGGAGCCTGGGCGAAAATCGGGCTCGGGAAGAAGAACTGCGAGATTTCTGGGGAAGAAGAAGATGGTGAGGTCGAAATCGAGTGATATGGTGGATGGAAAAGGGTGGGGAGGGTGGGGAAAGCTAGATCCACACGCAGCAACACAAATCCATGGACCAAATCCAACAAAATCTCAACTCACAAACAAATCACAAAAAAAAATTGGGGCTATTTTTGGTGGGGAATTTTCGGAATTAGAACGAAAACAACAAAATCAAGCTAGAAAACACGGGGTAGGGGCTCCAAAAACATGATCAATGTGGCTCATGATACCAAGATGATGTAGGGTGGAACCCTATGTGGACGATCTTTCACGTTCGGAGGGATCCTACGAGGAAATCACGAAGAACACACGGAAGCACAAAGGGGAAACACGGGGGAAACGAGAGGAAGAATCACTAAACTGACATAGAATCAATCACACGAGTGCTAGATCACCGACAACATAGAGTAACATAAGATCCACGATCAACTAAGGTAAGGATACATAGGAACAGTTCTTCTCTGTACGGAGGTCTTGATGGTCTTCCCTAGAAAGGGGTCTTGAATCCGCTTGGGGGATCTTCTCCGAAGAGGTCCTGAGCTCCGAGGAGAAGTAGCCAAGTGGATGAGCAAGGCTCTCACACAAAATATGAGCTAAACCTATGCTGCCTGTACCAAGAGGTGGGGGCATCCTATTTATAGTCTTAGTGCAAATGGAAGTCAAAACGAAGGGGTACAAGGGCTCCAGCCCGCAGGTTCGGTCACTCAGGCGTCGGACGTCCGGAAGGCGTCGGACGTCTGGAGGCTCGGGACAGTCCGGTCGTCCGGGCGTGCTCGGACGTCCGGTGTTTCAGCTCTGGTGTAGGCGCGTCGGTCGTCTGTAGATGGTTGGACGTCCGGAGCTTCTGGAGGGGCCGGGCGTCCGGAGGCTGTCGGTCATCCGTAGAATTGGCTCGGGTGTTGGTTGTCCGGTCGTCCGGAGCGTCTCGGACATCCGTAGATTCGGTTCGGGTGGCCTGGTACCGGACGTCCGAAGGGTCCGATCGTCCGTGTCCTGGGACTCGTCGGACGCCCGGACAGGGTCGGACGTCCGATGCCTGTAGCTTCTGCTGCAGCTCTTCTTCTTGTCCGTCATGCTTGGGGTCCTCACCGTCTTGGCTCTTGTATGCAGTTGTTCCGTGGCTCGCTTCCAGGCACCTGATAACACACAGAGTTTCCGAATGAGGTAGTAGCCATGTCTCGCGAGTAGGGATAGGAAGTTCAGAGAGGAGCGAGTTCACCTTATCTTCAATAGCCTTAGCTCGGGCTCGTGTCATGGGTCCAAGAGGTGTTGAGGGAGATGTAGGCATGTCCATGGGGATGAGCGAGGGATGTTCCGCATCACATAAGATGCACGAAAGTACCGGGAGCTTCCGATAAACCCATAGGCATGACTAACCACTCATATAAGCCAAATTTGGTTTTGAAAGCAGTTTTCCATTCATCACCCTCTTGTATGCGGATTTGATAATAGCCACTTTTAAGATCAATTTTTGAGAAAAAGTTGGCTCCGCTAAGCTCATCAAGCATATCATCGAAGCGAGGAATGGGATGCTTATAGCGAACGGTAATAGCATTTATAGGTCTACAATCGGAACACAAGCCAAAACTTCCATCGGGTTTAGGCACAAGTATAACGGGAACGGCACAAGGGCTTAGGCTTTCACGTACATGACCGTTGTCGATGAGTTGTTGTACTTGCCGTTGAATATCCTTTGTTTCTTCGGGATTGACTCGGTATGGATCTTTGTTTGGGAGTTGCGCTCTGGGGATGAGGTAGATTCAATGCTCAATGCCTCATAGAGGAGGTAGACCCGGAGGTAGCTCATCGGGGAAAACATCTTGGAATTCCTGCAAAAGAGATTGAAACACTAAAGGTAGCTCGTGAGAGGTGTTAGTTTTGGGTTCTCCATCCTTGCACACAAGGACAAAGTGCATAACACTCGATGGGTTCTCACACACTTCTCTCATCTCACTTTTGGTGGCAAATAGGATGAGGTTTTTCTCTCTTGGCGAAGGGGCGCTCAAGTTTGGCTTGTGGCTCTCACTCACGTTTGGGTGTGTCACTTTCTCACTCTTCTCTCCATGATGGTTGGCTTGCTTGTCGGCTATCACTTGACTAGGAGACATAGGTCGTAGCACATATTCCTTCCCTTTCATCTTGAAGCTATAGTGATTGGTGCGCCCATTGTGGATTACACCACGGTCGAATTGCCATGGTCGACCAAGAAGGAGATGGCAAACGGTCATTGGGACCAAATCACACTCCAAAGTGTCCTCATATGCACCAATTTTGAAGGAGACTTGGACCGTATGCTCGACTCGTATAGTGCCGGAGTCACTTAGCCATTGAATTTTGTAGGGGTGCGGGTGCTTCCTCTTGACCAATTGAAGCTTGGAGCATAGTTCTTCACATGCCAAGTTGTGGCAACTACCTCCATCGATGATGACCTTGACAGACCTTCCATTGATGCCGGCCTTTGTGTGGAATATGTGGCATCGTTGGTCTTCTTCTTGTTGATGTTGAAGAGTCAAGACTTTGGAGACAACGAGAGCGGGGCTCGAATCCTCATCACAAAAGACTTGATCATATTCATCCTCATACACGCGCCGGTGCATGGCCACTTGCTCAAGAGCTTCCATCTCCTCATCACTCATAGAGTCATAGGTAACATCTTCGTTGAGGATCATGGTGCGCTTGTTCATGCATTGATAGGACTTGTGGCCTCGGCCGCCGCAAGTGAAACACTTGAAGGAGCTTGTCTTGACGGTCTCATCGGTCGGAGTAGATGATGAAGAACGCGGCTTGAAGTTGCTTGTAGTAGGAGGAAGACGACTTGATGTAGGGTGGAACCCTATGTGGACGATCTTTCATGTTTGGAGTGGATCCTACGGGGAATCACGAAGAACGCACGGAAGAACACGAGGAAAACACGGGGAGGAACGAGGGAAAATACTCAACCAACAAGGAATCGGTCACACAAGTGCTAGATCAAAGAACACAAAGAGATAAACGAGATCCAAAGTCAACAAAGGTAAGGATACAAAGGTAACCGATCTTCTCCGTGAGGAGGTCTTGAATCCACAAGGGGATCTTCCCACGAGGGGGTCTTGAATCCGATAGGATCTTCTCCGAGGAGGCCGCGGTCTCTCACGAGGAGGAGATCTGATGGATGAGTGAAGCTCTATCTCTAACTTGAGCTAAATCAATGCTAACCGTAACTAGGAGGAGGTGGAGGAGTATATATAGTCACGGGTGAATGAAAGGGTAAGTGGCGTCGGCCCAACACACTGGCAAACGCACAGGCGTCGGACGTCCGGAGGGCGTCGGTCGTCCGGAGCTTCAGGACGGTCCGGACGTCCGGAGATGTTGGACATCTGTAGTTTTGGCTCGGGTGCTGGTCGTTCGGTCGTCCAGTGGCTTCGGTCGTCCATGGCCCTGGAAGTCGTCGGACGTGCGGTGTCTGGCGGTCGTCCGGGCGCTGTAGGTAGCCTTGGCTACGGTCGATCTGGCTGGTGGAGTCTCCAGGCGTCGGACGTCCGGAGATCGTCGGTCGTCCGGAGGCTGTCGGACGTCCGAGCGCTGTAGCTTCCCAGCAGCTCTTCCTCTTGTTCCTCGCGCTTGGTGTCCTTGCCGTCTTGTCCAATGCTCGTAGCTGTTCCATGGCCTTCCTCTTGGTTGCTGGACATGCATAGCACACACGTTTGAGGTAGTAGCCATGTCTCACATGTGGAAAGTGACGATTCGGATAGGAGCGAGTTCACCTTGTGTCCAATGGCGCATAGTTGAGGTCTTGTCATAAGTCCACTTGGGGTTTGGAGAGTAGTCGGAGTGTACATGAGGATGAACATGGGATGCTCCGCATCATCTCCCCCCCCCCCTGGGAAAGATCCGACCTCGGATCGTGATCCTCATCACCATGGAAACGGTTGTCGTAGACGGACTTGTAGTTGGGCGAAGTTGAAGACATTGCACAATCCACGTAGTCCAAGGTGTCGCCGGAGTGATAGACATGCAAAAAGAGCAAACACAAGCAACACTCGGAAATACAATGGTTAGCGCACACAAAGTGTCCATCATGCAAGAATGAGTCCGTGCGGCAAGATTGGTTGTGACAAAGTGCATGAAGCTTATCAAGATGATCTAGAATGAGATGCAAAGCATTCATGGGAGGAAATGCAATCATTGTGCACACAAATGTGTTGTAAATATGATCAATGCAACCACGGTGCAAAATGATGTCATAGTGAGACGGTTTATCAATAGCATGAATATGGCAATGGATGCTCAATATGTGTAAGCTATCATGCAATTGATGGTCGACAATATGATCATGATGTATGAATATACCATCAAGGTAGATCACAACAAATTTGCTAAGGAAATGCACAAGCCCATATATCATGGATGACATGGAAATAGATGCAACAAGGCAATCATAATGTGAGTCAATCCATGCATAGGGTGCAAACTTATGGTGAGTATGATAAGTCCATCGAGCATGACATGTATGAGCACAATCAACAAATATGGAGGTGTTGGCGTACCAAAGCTCGATGTCGAGGCATGAGTGGAGTTTCAAAGGTGCATCCAATAAGTGCGAGCGCTCCTCAATGTGAAAGTCCATGTAGCCAATCTCCAATGTCGCTCCTCCGTTCACGAGATGTATCATGTAGACAACAAGAAGGAAACAACAATGAAAGAGTGACCCATCCAGTATGCGTATTTGAGGATGGCTCAAAGAGAAGGAGGTCACCTTTAGGAGTTTCTCAAGGATGATGGAGTCGCGCATCTTGTATGCCTTCACATAACCAATATGTCTCGTGGTGGTTGTCGGTGTCAAAACTGGCGGATCTCGGGTAGGGGGTCCCGAACTGTGCGTCTAGGCGGATGGTAACAGGAGACAAGGGACACGATGTTTTACCCAGGTTCGGGCCCTCTTGATGGAGGTAAAACCCTACGTCTTGCTTGATTAATATTGATGATGTGTGTTACAAGAGTAGATCTACCACGAGATCAAGGAGGCTAAACCCTAGAAGCTAGCCTATGGTATGATTGTTGTTCGTCCTACGGACTAAAGCCATCCGATTTATATAGACACCGGAGAGGGCTAGGGTTACACAGAGTCGGTTACAATGGTAGGAGATCTACATATCCGTATTGCCAAGCTTGCCTTCCACGCCAAGGAAAGTCCCATCCAGACACGGGACGAGGTCTTCAATCTTGTATCTTCATAGTCTTGGAGTCCGGCCGATGATGACAGTTCGGCTATCTGGACACCCCCTAGTCCAGGACTCCCTCAGTGGTACCGCCTTGTAAATCCTTCGAAATGAAAGAACATGACAAACACTTGGAAAAACAAATGAGGTTAACGAAGTGGCAAAACCAATCATTCGTGTGGTAAGATACCCAACAAGTGTATGTATCATGCTCATCATAAGAAATGACAAGGGAGTATTGCATAGTATGGAGGCATATGATACGAGAACAACCAAATGCAATAGGCTCAATCAAACAATCATTCATCACAAGTAAGGTTTCCAAGTCTCCAAGATCAATAAGCATAGCAAGTTGGCACTCAATACAAGGTGATATGAGAGATGCAACTAATGGAGACAAGAGGCAATGATCATGAAAAATCAAGTGAGAGGCGTCAATATCTATGTCATCAACCCAAGAAATCAAGTAATAGTGGAACATGGGTGATGCAACATAGCAAGCAATCATAACAATCAAGTCAAGCAAGCTAGTAGTGCGAAGATGCAACATACTAGGATGAATCATGGCAAGCATATCATTGGTGCAAATAGTGGGCATGAATAATTCACATGTCATAGCACAAGCATGAAAGCAAGATATGAGGCAAATAGCATCAATGTAATTGGCGAGAGACCATATGTAAATAGCAATGGGACATCATGACTCTCCCAACACAACAAGCATCGATAGCATGGGGCACATGATAAACATGGCAAAAGCAACAAGGATCTCCACAAAGCATGCAAATACACATAGGGTCAATCATGGGTAGATGCAAGCAAGGGTCACAATTGCATGGCAAAGGCATAGAAGCAACTATAACATGCAAAGTGAACACGGTAAAATGAGCATAAGGGGACAAATGGTATATAGCCCATAGCCGTGTGAGAGCCAAGTAGAAGAGATGCGCGTAGTCCTTGTGCGAAGGGAACGGTGGTAAGGATAGTCCAAGGGATCCCAAAGCATCGTTGCTCTCAAGAGCTCGTTTCGTCAACTCTTGGGATTGAGAGGTTGACGAGTATATGTGAGTACCTACACAAAACAAAGACAAAGGAAAAATTGTGTGTGCATGGTATATGTACACATCATCCATCATGATGCGCACGGGCATGTGTCTGTTAGCACAAAATAGCCAATGCTCAAATAAATGTGATGCGTGATATAGAAACATGTCATCCATCATGATAGGTTTGTTGTTAAGAATGGCATAATGGAGACTCAAAGGATGTAATGCATCATGAGAAATATCTGGAGCATTGTTATTCATGGAATGCATATGGTGCACGCAATTATGGGAATCATGCAAAGTATGGAATGCATCAAGATCTCCTAATATGTATGAGGAAACTATGGGGGTCTCCTCATGAGCATGAGTAGCAACATCACATGGAGAATATTGACAACATCCAAAACAATGCATATTCGAAACAATGTGATCATGGCATGTCATAGGAGATGAATTGCACAAATCATGTAAAGGAAGCATGGCAATATCATCACATGAAAAACAAAAGCCAATGACCATCATCTCGTCATCTATGCCATAAGTGCAAATGAGATTGATTTTAATGGGGCATGCATAGTTACTATGTTGAGATAGAAATGATGCAATATGGGAGATCTCACTCATAGCATATGACAAGTTCAATGGATTGTCAAACATGACGTGACCAAAAGAATTTTCACATGATATCCTATGGAACATAGCATCACAAATAGGCAACTCAACATGCTCATCATCATATTCATCATAAATAGGTAAGTCAAGGCATGAGGAAGTCGCACTAGCATGAAGCATGGGAATAGGTGGATCAACATCATGGGAGCAATCATTGGTAAGATAGTCCTCTAGTGGGACAAGAGAAGCACCATCACCTATGTTACCGTTGGAGCGTGCTCATGTGTTGTAGGTGCGGTGTCGAGGATCGTCTCGTTGTCATCTTCATCTTGATGGAACCATGTGGGGGGTGTATCATCGTCCACCATGGCCATCAGTTTTTCCATTGGAGGGATGGACTCATCGCGTATAGGCGTGTCATCATGTAGGAGACCTAGCACCAAAGAAGAAAACATACTAGGAGTAGAGGTTAAGTCATTAGAAATCATAGTGGTCTCACATGCCGTGTCAACTATCTCACTCGCTAAGTGTTGTGGCTCACTCACTCCCTCAAGGATGCTCTCACTCATATGGTTGTTGGAGTCAATCAAATGGCGCTCAACCTCACATAGGATGTGTGGCATGCTCTCATGTGTGGGGATAGTGGTGGTCACACTCATCCTCTCATAGGAAATGCTCTCAATGTCACGTATGGTTGAGTTACTCATGTCACTCATGTGGTGGTGGCTCTCCTCAGATGACAAATGGGGCAGCTCAACATATGTGGGTATCGGAGAGGTGTAGGTGCAAATGTCTCAATGTGCGGTCGCATAGCTTGACTCGGAGTAGGAGTCCAATGTGGGCACCGTCTTCATGTTGTTGAAGAGGTTCGCGCTCGTCATCGTATTCGAAGGGGATGGCCCTTGCTCGACCGTCTTGTCGCCGTCTTGGTGTTGGAGGTCCATATGATGTGGCACCTCGTAGCTCGTCTCCATGACCGAAGGGAGTTTCCCATGCTCGTCCATCTTCCTTGGGGGTCTTCCGAAGATGGAAGTGTCGCCCTCGCTTGTAGGCGGTCGCCTTGGACTTGATGAAGTCGTTGTAGGCGTACTCGTGGGAAGTAGGCAAAGATGCCGTACATCCAAACGCGAAGATGCCTTGATAGCACTTGGCGAAGATGTCGAAGGGGTTGTTGTAGTCATAGCACCGTCTTGGTGGTGGTCTTCTCGCGATCTTCTTTTGTGCTCATGAAGCTTGGACTTGGTGTGTTGGGACTTGTGCATTTGCACTTGTGGAGCATCTTCATGATGATGGTGTCGTTGTCGCGCTTGAGCTTGAAGGCGTTTGTCGTCGTCGTGCACATGATGCTTGGAGGTGACTTGCCCTTCATGATGATGTGGATCACGAACATGATGGTGGTCGCCATGTAGATGTTGACTTGGACGACTTGCGCTTGCATCTTGTTTGCGCTCCGAAGATGATTGACTTGGTCGCCGCGGCCTTGAAGATGACGAAGGGGAAGTAGACTTGATCAAGGCTCTAATCTCCTCCATACTTTCATCTTGCTCCTCTTTATGTGCGGAAAGCTTCTTCTAGATGTGCTCTCGCAATCTTGATTGTGCGCCTTGCACTTGTCGTTGTAGATTGAGGATAGACGCTTTGGTGATGTAGTTGTTCACGCCGTCGTTGTTGTCGAGGACCGGAGAGGAAATGCCTTGCCTATCCATCACAAGACTCGAGCAAATATGAGTGGGAGAAAGAGAAGAACTTATACCAATGTACCTTGACCGATGTTGACAATGAATCAAGTTCACTCAAATGCGGACAATGAAATAGCACTATTGGTACCAATCCTTGTCGGTTCTCACACCTACACAAGTAAAGCTTATGGTGGAGCTCGGTGAGGATAGTGGCACAAAAATTTAATGCAAAATGTTAGCTAGAGTCAATAATGTTGAAAGAGATTCACAAATTCGCAAGTGAAACAAATGGACCAATAGCAAAGAATGGCACACGGAAACACATGCACGGATAGATAAATGGGGTCGTGCAACCAAGGAATGAGCACAAAATGTGGAATCCACGGGAAACGCTCGTGTTGCACAACTCAAGTGAGACACTAGCACGATTGCTCAATAGGCGGATACGACACTTGTGCACAATCTATAAGATGCAAAATATATGGACTTTTATCCCAAGTATGCTATGTATGTATGGTTCCCGGTGTTTCTCTCAAGATGATCCAAGATGATCAGATATGACAATCTTATATGCAATGTGGTATGATGCTATGGCACTTGCTTACAAGCTTCTTTGCTCTTTCTCTTTTGCTTAAAAGCTTTATTTATTTTATTTTTTTGTATGGCCACTTTTGCACAATGCACAAACCAAGATAGCAATTGTGTATATGCGGGAACAAACTTGTCACACAAGATGTGATACCAATATATGCACCACGATGATATGGTATGTATGCTATGGGAAGTATGATCACTAATGTGCACAAGTAACGTTGCTGACAATACTCAAATGGCTAGTCTCGATAGGCAAGTAACGCAAAATGGGCTAGGGATTATCAATACAATTTGCAAGGGGAATATACAATGGTGTCGTCGAGGTTACCATCCTTTGCGATGATGAGTGGCGGTGTTCTTGATGTAGATACCAAGATGATGGAGACTCGTCCCTAAGTAGCCGAAACACCTTAGGAAACGGAAAAACCGCGAACTCAAAATCTCAAATGACAAATGTCAAATGGTGGTAGCGGAAAGCGGTGGTGGTTTTGCACTAGGAAATGAGGAAGTGGAATGATGGCTATACAAGTGTCTAAGTTGAAGTTGCCGTCCCTAAGTAGCCGAAACACCTTAGGAGACACAAGCCACAACTCAAACTAGCTCAAACAAAATAGGGTTAAGTTGGGGTGGAAGTGTATGGTGGGTAAGCCTATGCGGAAGTGGTGGTGGTGGTTGATGAAGAAGCAATCGTCCCTATGTAGCCGAAACACCTTAGGAGACTCGAATCACTACTCAAGCAACCACTAATGCTATGGTGAACAAAATGGTTAGGTTGCGGAAATCGGTGGTGGCTATGCAGATGATGTGGTGGAAGACCTAGGCAAAGATGCCAAAATTCACAAAATTTGATGTAGTCAAATGATGCTTGTGGTATTTTTGTGGGAAGGGGGATGTCAAGAGCTTCAAAACGAGCTAAAGAACGTCAAAATCGGAGTTCGGATGAATTAGTTATGGACAAAACAAAAATCAGCCGAAGTCAAAACCTACAGGTTACGGACGTCCGGGGCGTCGGACGTCCGGAAAAGTCGGAAATCTGTAATTTTGGTTCGGGTTAGGGGTTCCGGTCGTCCGGAAAAGGTCGGACGTCCGGTGCTTCATGGGGGTCCGGACGACCATAAATCATCGGTCGTCCGGAGGGTCGGGGTCAACGCGAGATGCGAGTTCGGGGGCGCGTTTTTGGGCGGAAAATGGAGATTTCGGGGTCAAAAGTAACGAGATTTCGTGGATGGGAGATGGGGAAACTTAGGGAGATGCTAGATCCACTTGAAACCAAGCAAATCCACGGATCAAAATCAACACAACATCATCAAAACCAACAAATCACAAAAAAATTTGGGGCTATTTTTGCTGGGGATTTTCGGGTTTAGGCAAGAACACACAAAATCAAGCTAGAAAAAGAGGGGTAGGGGCTCCAAAAACATGATCAACGTGGCTCATGATACCAAGATGATGTAGGGTGGAACCCTATGTGGACGATCTTTCACGTTTGGAGTGGATCCTACGGGGAATCACGAAGAACGCGCGGAAGAACACGAGGAAAACATGGGGAGGAACGAGGGAAAACACTCAATCAACAAGGAATCGGTCACACAAGTGCTAGATCAAAGAACACAAAGAGATACACGAGATCCAAAGTCAACAAAGGTAAGGATACAAAGGTAACCGATCTTCTCCGTGAGGAGGTCTTGAATCCACAAGGGGATATTCCCACGAGGAGGTCTTGAATCCGATAGGATCTTCTCCGAGGAGGCCGCAGTCTCTCACGAGGAGGAGATCCGATGGATGAGTGAAGCTTTATCTCTAACTTGAGCTAAATCAACGCTAACCGTAACTAGGAGGAGGTGGAGGAGTATATATAGTCATGGGTGAATGAAAGGGTAAGTGATGTCGGCCCAACACACGGGCGAACGCACAGGCGTCGGACGTCCGGAGGACGTCGGTCGTCCGGAGCTTCAGGACGGTCCGGACGTCCGGAGATGTCGGACATCCGTAGTTTCGGCTCAGGTGCTGGTCGTTCGGTCGTCCGGTGGCTTCGGTCATCCGTGGCCTTGGGAGTCATCGGACGTCCGGTGTCTGGCGGTCGTTCGGGCGCTGTAGGTAGCCTTGGCTGCGGTCGGTCTGGCTGGTGGAGTCTCCAGGCGTCGGACGTCCGGAGATCGTCGGTCGTCCGGAGGCTGTCGGACGTCCAAGCGCTGTAGCTTCCCAGCAACTCTTCCTCTTGTTCTTCGCGCTTGGTGTCCTCGCCGTCTTGTCCAATGCTCGTAGCTGTTCCATGGCCTTCCTCTTGGTTGCTGGACATGCATAGCACACACGTTTGAGGTAGTAGCCATGTCTCACATGTGGAAAGTGACGATTCGGATAGGAGCGAGTTCACCTTGTGTCCAATGGCGCATAGTTGAGGTCTCGTCATAAGTCCACTTGGAGTTTGGAGAGTAGTCGGAGTGGACATGGGGATGAACGTGGGATGCTCCGCATCGCGACTTGAACTTGCCGAAGTTTTCTTGTAACTTGGCTTGTCGTCGTTGATTGTAGATGGTTTGGTTGAAGTAGATGTTGGAGGAGTCGTTGAACCTTGGTTGTTGGAGAGACCGTAGGTCATGGATGAGTACTTGGCGTACTTGAAGTCATCTTGCACCTAACGTTCGGCCTTGGTAGCTTGATGTACGAGCTCAATGAGGTTGGAGTATGGTTGGAAGTCGGCAATCTTCTTGATGGGATGATTGAGTCCATTCAAGAAACGTGCCATAGTTTCGCTCATCATCTTCCGTGACATTGGCTTGAATTATGGCTATCTCCATTTCCTTGTAGTATTCTTCAACACTCTTTGTTCCTTGCTTTAGGAGTGATGAGGACATGACTACCTTGGATACGACCAAAAAAATTGCATACATGCATATTTGTCAGGTGATTTCTAGTGCAAACTATTTAATAATCTATTTATGTTATCCAGAACAAAAATACTTCACACACTTTTGTGTTTTGTCTAATTGCAGGTGTATGGGATATTTGTACAATTCACATATGAAGATAAGGGAGAAAGAGATGTTTAAGTGCTGTTAAAAAAGTTCTCTCACGTCACTTTTGGGCCAAGAGAAGATAGAGTCTAAGTCTCTCACGTTCTGGATTCAGATTCGGACTGCACAGACATACCTGACTCAAAACGCCAACAATTTTTTCATACGGACTCCGAATTGGTTGATTTCTTTTTTTGTTGGATTCTAGATTTTGTGCTCTTTCCAGACCAATTGGATTCACCTCCAAATTCGTCCGGAGCGTTGAGATATCGGCGAAACAATCAGACGCTGCAGCAGAATCCGAGTCAAACAACAAGTCCAAAGGTGTTGCATCACCTCCACTTGGGCCCATTGGCCTTGTACGACCTAGGGTTAGTTTTAGGATGCCTTGGGACGTCCTCCCACCTCCTAGGCCGCCACCCTTTGCTCCTATATAAGTAGATCCATGTAGTAGCTTTTTCCTTGGGATTTGTTTAGTTACAAGTTAGCCATTGCAACTTCGTGTGCTTCGTTTGTGTCCAACGACCAGACCAAGATCACTTTTCGGATCCCCACCATTATCAATACTTCTTACATATTCACAATATTCAGATTGCTTTTATCATATTCTTGCTTGTTCTTCGATTGCTTGCAGGAATAGACCTTCGTGATCAGGTTGATCGTGCTCCGGCGTGGTCAATAACCTCTCGGAGTTGGTTTAGCGATTGCTAAGGCGCAACGTCGTTGCACGTTTGTAGTCGGATTGTCAAAGTCGTCTCCACCAAATCGATAGTTATCATCTCATTGAAAGATTGGGACACCCCTGCCTCTATCAAGTGGTATCAGAGCAATGAGGACATGACTACCTTGGATACGAAAAAAAAATATTGCATACATGCATATTCATCAGGTGATTTCTAGTGCAAACTATTCAATAATCTATTTATGTTATCCAGAACAAAAATACTTCACACACTTTTGTGTTTTGTCTAATTGTAGGTGTATGGGACATTTGTACAATTCACATATGAAGATAAGGGAGAAAGAGATGTTTAAATGTTGTTCAAAAAGTTCTCTCACGTCACTTTTGGGCCAAGAGAAGATAGAGTCCAAGTCTCTCACGTTCTGGATTCAGATTCGGACTGCACAGACATACCTGACTCAAAATGCCAACAACTTTTTCATACGGACTCCAAATTGGGTGATTCGTTTTTTGTTGGAATCTAGATTTTGTGCCCTTTCCAGCCCAATTGGATTCACCTTCAAATTTGTCCGGAGCGTTGAGATATCGATGAAACAATCAGATGCTGCAACAGAATCCGAGTCAAACAACAAGTCCAAAGGTGTTGCATCACCTCCACTTGGGCCCATGAGCCTTGTACGACCTAGGGTTGGTTTTAGGATGCCTTGGGACGTTCTCCCACCTCTTTGGCCGCCACCCCTTCCTCCTATATAAGTAGATCCATCTAGTAGCTTTTTCCTTGGGATTTGTTTAGTTACAAGTTAGCCATTGCAACTTCGTGTGCTTCGTTTGTGTCCAACGACCAGACCAAGACCACTTTTCGAATCCCCACCATTATCAATACTTCTTACATATTGATAGAGGCAAGGTGTCCCGTCTTTCGATGAGATGATGGATATCGCTTTGGTGGCAGTCGACTTTGACGATCCGACTACGAACGTGCGAGGACGTCGCGCCTTAGCTATCGCTAAACCAACTCCGAGAGGTTATTGACCACGCCGGAGCACGATCAACCTGACCACGAGGGTCTGTTTCCTGCGACCAAACGAAGAACAAGCAAGAAACTAAGATTGCAATCTGGATATTGCGAATATAAGATGAAAGCTTTATTGATCAAGGTGGGGTTCTGTGACGCCTTTGTCTGGTCGTTGAACACAAACGAAGTACGCGAAGTTGCAGCTAGGGCGAACTTTTAATCTAAACAAAACCCAAAATCTAAACGGTGCCCTAAGGGCTGTATATATGGAGGAAGAGAGGGGAATTTCGTGGCCCTTGGTGGAGGTGTCCGAAATCAACCCTATCTCTTGTTTCCCCACACATACGGACTCTAAAAATAGCCTATACTTATGTATTTCGAAATTACATGGGCCTGGCCCAATAAAAAGGTGACGCATCACCTATAATAGCCTCGGGACGAAATTTATGAAGTGGCATCTTCTATATTTCGTCCAAGGCTTCATGCACCCATTATGGTGGCTTCAAAGTCCTGAAATCATCACTTGTAACTCCGTTCTTGTTCCCCTTGCGCATGGCATCATCTCCATGCTTGTTCTTGCTCCAACGTTCATCCTTCTCCAAGCTAGGCCCTTCATTTGTAAGCAAAACAAATGTATCCAATTTAGGCAGCATCATATTCTCATGAACATTAGAATCATTACCAAGAAACGAAAGTACCTGATAATTTAATTGGCGTGCGCGAGCTCTAGTAATTGGTCCCGTATATGTAGCAGTAGGGGCTGTGGGTGTAACAATGGTATTGATGTCCTCATCATCCTCCCCTTCTTGAAATGAAGTCGTCCTCGACGGAAGCTCATCTTCCTCACCCAAATAAGGCTTCAAATCTGCAATGTTAAAAGTGGGACTAACCCCAAAATCTGCAGGCAGCTCAAGTTTATATGCATTATCATTTATTTTCTCTAACACCTTAAAGGGACCATCAGCACGTGGCATTAACTTTGATTTGCGCAAATCCAGAAATCTATCCTTACGCAAATGTAACCAAACAAGATCTCGAGGTGCAAACACAACATGTTTTCTACCCTTATCTCCAGCAAGTTTATATTTAGCATTCATACGCTCAATGTTTTCCTTAGTTAACTCATGCATTTTTAAAATCAATTCAGCACGTTGTTTAGCATCAAAATTAACCTTCTCCGAAGATGGAAGAGGCAACAAATCAATAGGTGCACGAGGTAGGAAACCATACACAACTTCAAAAGGGCACATCTTAGTAGTAGAATGCAATGAACGATTATAAGCAAATTCAATATGAGGCAAGGATTCCTCCCACATTTTCTTATTATTCTTCAAAACAGCCCTAAGCATAGTAGACAATGTTCTATTGACTACTTCAGTTGTTCAATCAGTTTGGGGGTGACAAGTAGTACTAAAAAGCAGTTTAGTCCCCAACTTAGCCCATAAACATCTCCAAAAGTGGCTAAGAAATTTAGTATCACGATCTTAAACAATAGTATTTGGCACACCATGCAAGCGAATAATTTCACGAAAGAACAAATCAGCAACATTAACATCATCATCGCTTTTATGACATGGTATAAAGTGTGCCATTTTCGAGAATATATCCACGACAACAAATATGCTATCCCTCCCCTTCTTTGTTCGAGGTAAACCTAAAACAAAGTCCATAGATATATCCTCCCAAGGAACACTAGGTACAGGTAACGGCATATATAAACCATGAGGATTGAGTCGTGACTTAGCTTTTTGACATGTAGTGCAGCGAGCAATAAAACGCTCAACATCCCGTCTCATCTTTGGCCAAAAGAAATGTGTAGAAAGTACGTCCTCCGTCTTCTTCACGCCAAAGTGTCCCATTAATCCTCCTCCATGCGCCTCCTGCAACAACAAAAGACGAACGGAGCTAGCTGGAATGCATAGCTTGTTAGCACGAAACACAAATCCATCGTTAACGACGAACTTGTTCCACATTCTTCCTTCTTTACAATTCTGCATTACATCTTTAAAATCAGCATCATGCACATATTGATCTTTGATGGTCTCCAAACCAAATATTTTGAAGTCAAGTTGTGAAAGCATAGTATAGCGGCGAGACAATGCATCAGCAATAACATTTTCTTTTCCCTTCTTGTGTTTAATGACATAAGGAAAAGTCTAAATGAATTCAACCCATTTAGCATGTCTATGATTCAGTTTAGCTTGACTTTTAATATGTTTCAAAGATTCATGATCAGAATGTATAACAAATTCTTTGGGCCATAAATAATGTTGCCATGTTTCTAAAGTCCGAACAAGAGCATATAATTCTTTATCATAAGTAGAATAATTCAGACTAGGCCCACTCAATTTTTCAGAAAAGTATGCAACAGGTTTGCCATCTTGTAATAACACACCGCCTAATCCAATTCCACTAGCATCACATTCAAGCTCAAAAGTCTTATTAAAATCAGGAAGTTGGAGTAAAGGAGCATGTGTCAACTTATCTTTCAATACCGAGAAGGCTTCTTCCTGTGCGGTACCCCAAAGAAAAGGCACATCTTTCTTTGTAAGCTCATTGAGAGGTGCAGCAATGGTGCTGAAATCTCTCACAAAACGCCTATAGAACCCAGCGAGGCCAAGAAAACTCCTCACTTGTGTGACCGTTTTGGGTTGCGGACAACTCTCAATAGCTTCAATCTTGGATTTATCAACTTCAATTCCCTGTGGAGTAACAACATAGCCAAGAAAAGATACTCGGTCGGTGCAAAAGGTGCACTTCCCAAGGTTACCAAACAAACTTGCATCACGTAGAGCAATAAAAACAGCACGTAAATGTTCCAAATGTTCTTCCAAAGATCTGCTATAAATCAATATGTCATCAAAGTAAACTACCACAAATCGTACAATGAAAGCACGTAAAACTTCGTTCATTAATCTCATGAAAGTACTAGGTGCATTAGTTAACCCAAAAGGCATGACTAACCACTCATATAATCCAAACTTAGTTTTGAATGCTGTTTTCCATTCATCTCCCAATTTCATACGAATTTGATGGTATCCACTACGCAAATCAACTTTGGAGAATATTGTAGAGCCACTCAATTCATCAAGCATATCATCTAGCCTAGGAATAGGATGACGATAACGAATAGTAATATTATTAATGCCTCTACAATCAACACACATACGTGATGTACCATCCTTTTTCGCCACTAGAATAAGAGGAACAGCACAAGGACTAAGGGATTCGCGTATATAACCTTTGTTGAGAAGCTCTTGTACTTGACGCATAATCTCCTTCGTCTCCTCTGGATTGGTACGGTATGGTGCACGGTTTGGCAGTGAAGCACCGGGAATTAAGTCAATCTGATGCTCAATCCCTCGAATAGGCGGTAATCTCGGTGGCACGTCTTGTGGAAAGACATCAGCGAACTCCTGCAAAATGTTAGTGACAGCAGGAGGCAAAGGGGAAGGCACGTCCTCGAATGAAAATAATGCCTCTTTGCACACAAAAGCATAGCAAACAGATTTGCTGAAATCTAGCTCATCAATATCAGATTTGGTGGCAAATAAACATGCACTTTTCAATTTAATTTCAGAAGCAACACTAGATGGTTTATTATTAGGCTTCATTTGTTGCTCAAATTCTTTTGCCACAATCTGATTTTCACTCTTATTCGTCTCCTGTTTTGCTTTATTAGCTCTATTAATATCATCTTTCAAAATGGAATCAGGAGTCATAGGAAGCAAAGTAATATTTTTATCCTTATGAACAAGAGTATAGTGATTGTTTCTACCATGGTGTACAGAATTTTTATCAAATTGCCATGGTCTACCAAGTAATCAAGAACATGCTTGCATAGGTACCACATCACAATCAACATAATCAGCATATGTAGAGATACTAAAATGCACACGAACAGTACGTGTTACCTTAACCTTGCCGCTGTTGTTGAACCATTGGATGTAGTAAGGATGTGGATGTGGTCTTGTGGTGAGAGAAAGCTTCTCCACCATCTCCATGCTAGCCAAGTTGTTGCAGCTCCCTCCGTCTATGATGACGCGCACAGAACGTTCCTTCACAACTCCCTTGGTATGGAACAAATTGTGCCTCTGATTTTGCTCAGCTTGTGTGACCTGCACACTCAAAAACGTTGAGCAACTAAACATTCATACCTGTCAGCGTCTTCAGGAGCCATGTATTGCGTCTCATGATCAGAATCATCTCCACCATGTTCTTCACGTGTAATAAGAGCCAATGTCTCCTCATCATAGTCACTAGCGGACTCGTATCCACCATCCACGGTAGCAATCATCACACGCGGAGATTTGCATTCTCTCGCATAATGACCTCCTCCCTTACAACGACGACAAATAATATCACTTGTGTGCCCTGTTGATGCCATGGAAGAAGAAGAACGTTGTGCAAGCCCCGCAGGTGCGCTCTTGGCAGATAATGGTGGTTGTGCCTATTTTCTTGTATCACGGCTGGAGGTGGCACCGGATGGAGGTGCTGGTGCAGTTGAAGTAGAAGATGCACGTGGTGTCCATGATGAAGGTCGGCCTGCAGAAAAGTTAGTTCGCCCCAATGCTTGTCGATCCTGCACTTCACGTTCAGCTTTACAAGCAAGATGGAATAAACGAGTGATATTAGTATACTCCTTATAGTCTAGAATGGTCTAAATCTCTCTATTTAGTCCACCCAGAAAACGTGCAAGCATAGCTTCATTCTCCTCAACAATACCACATCTAATCATACCAGTTTGTAATTCCTGATAATATTCTTCTACAGAATTTTTCCCTTGTCTTAAACGCTGTAATTTTTGAAGCAATTCACGTTGATAATATGGTGGAACCCAACGAGTACGCATAGCAGTTTTCAAAGCAGCCCAAGTAGTTGGAATAGGATATAATCTACAATGTTCAGACCACCATACACATGCAAAAACTAGTGAAAGCACAAACAACAGCAGCAACTCGTCTCTCCTCAGGATATTGTAAACATGTAAATCATTGTTCAGTTTCTAACTCCCAAGTAAGATATATATCAGGAACATATCTACCCTCAAATGGTGGAATATTCAATTTCAGTTTAGGAATATGGACATCATCTCGTACCTGAGGTGGTGGTGCAGGCCTACCATTACGAATATATACCTGAGGTCGACCTGCTGGTGGTGGTGCAGGTGGCTGCACGTAGTGCTGATTTTGATCAACCTCATCCTCATAATCTCCCACATAATCATCCTCCTCCGCATCAGCAGCAGGAGCCACAGAAGTATCAACAACAGCACCAACAGTTTGGCCAAACGCAAGAGGAACACGACTCGCTCGGCGAAGGTCTGTTTCGCGATGTGGAGGTAGTTGTTGTTGTTGTTGTTGGAGAGGTGCGTTAGGTGCAGCGGGTGGTGGTGGTGGAAGACGCGCGAGCAATTCATTAAACTTGTTATCGAGCTTTGTTTCGAACGTCTTCTCAAGGCCAGTGATCTTCTCCATGGCCTCTTCAAAATTGTTCAGCACGTCTTGCACCTGTTCAGTCATCATTTGCTGAAACTTATCATGAAGCTCCTTGTTCGATAAATTCTCCCAGTCAATCTCGTCGGCTTGTGATCCTCGCATGGTTAGCAGCAATAGAAACACACAAGAATATGATCCTACAGACTACGAACAAGTGGTGGTGGTGGGTGTCACAAATCCGTCAAGCAAAACTCAAATTCTTACCAGTTCTTACCCAGCAACAGGCGGTGATCGGCAACCGTTGTAGTCAAAACTCTCAAAGCTTGGATAGAGCGATTACCAGGGAGAGTCAAACGCACGACGTAGATGTATGTGGAGCTGGGAAGGCTTATAATATGGTAGCAAAAAGGGTCAGCAATAATCAATTCAGAGATGCAAAGTTGAATAAACGCTCAACGACGGCACTGTGCTGGTCCTAGGCTAGACTGTGCTAGAGACACGAGCCTAGAACACCAACAAAATCACGGCGCGACACGTAAACAAGGGAAAAGCACACTCTGGATTTTTTTTTTCACTCTTTTTTTTGCGCTCTTTTTTTTGCTGCTTTTTTTTGCGAAAAATCACTATAATGGCGAGTGTCTCAAAACTCTTCCTACCTCAAACTGACAGGATGGGCACGGAATTTTTTCGACCAATTTTTTTTTGACTGCCCGGACCCAAAAACAGGAAACGGGTCAAAAAAAACTTCCTATAATGGCACCTGTCTCAAAACACTCAGAAACACCTAAAAACAGGATTGCCAGAAATTTTTTCGAAAAATGCGTTTTCAAAAAATTTTGGGCCTAAACGGAGCGTGGTTTCCCGACTTTTTTTTTTCCGAAACCTACTCCGGCAAGGAAACACGAATCGGAATCTAGATGGATCTCGAAAACAAACCTAATATGACAAGAACTCGGATTGGTGGTGGATATATGGTGGTAGATGGCATCGGTGGTGGTATATGACAGCTGTGGTGGTATATGGATACGGATTCGAAGCGGTGGTGGATAAGCGGTGGTGGTAGATGGCAGGGGTGATGATGATGGTGCGGCGGCGGCGTGACAACTTATGACCAGAACTCGAAACTCTAAAAGACAAGACTCTAAGACCAGCAACTAGACACGACGATGCAACCGCAAATTCAACAAAGCAAAACCCTAAAAAGATTATGCAAAGGCTCAGATTGGTTCGGATATGATGAACTAACCCTAAATTTTTTTGTGGCTTTTTCGTGGACTATAGGTATGAAGAACAGACTCGATCTAAACTACGAAAAACTGTAAAATCTCACCGAGCAACCTGGAAATCTGATACCACTTGATAGAGGCAAGGTGTCCCGTCTTTCGATGAGATGATGGATATCGCTTTGGTGGCAGTCGACTTTGACGATCCGACTACGAACGTGCGAGGACGTCGCGCCTTAGCAATCGCTAAACCAACTCCGAGAGGTTATTGACCACGCCGGAGCACGATCAACCTGACCACGAGGGTCTGTTTCCTGCGAGCAAACGAAGAACCAGCAAGAAACTGAGATTGCAATCTGGATATTGCGAATATAAGATGAAAGCTTTATTGATCAAGGTGGGGTTCTGTGACGCCTTTGTCTGGTCGTTGAACACAAACGAAGTACGCGAAGTTGCAGCTATGGTGAACTTTTAATCTAAACAAAACCCAAAATCTAAACGGTGCCCTAAGGGCTGTATATATGGAGGAAGAGAGGGGAATTTCGTGGCCCTTGGTGGAGGGGTCCGAAATCAACCCTATCTCTTGTTTCCCCACACATACGGACTCTAAAAATAGCCTATACTTATGTATTTCGAAATTACATGGGCCTGGCCCAATAAAAAGGTGACGCAGCACCTATAATAGCCTCGGGACGAAATTTATGAAGTGGCATCTTGTATATTTCGTCCAAGGCTTCATGCACCCATTATGGTGGCTTCAAAGTCCTGAAATCATCACTTGTAACTCCGTTCTTGTTCCCCTTGCGCATGGCATCATCTACATGCTTGTTCTTGCTCCAACGTTCATCCTTCTCCAAGCTAGGCCCTTCATTTGTAAGCAAAACAAATGTATCCAATTTAGGCAGCATCATATTCTCATGAACATTAGAATCATTACCAAGAAACGAAAGTACCTGATAATTTAATTGGCGTGCGCGAGCTCTAGTAATTGGTCCCGTATATGTAGCAGCAGGGGCTGTGGGTGTAACAATGGTATTGATGTCCTCATCACATATTCGCAATATTCAGATTGCTTTTATCATATTCTTGCTTGTTCTTCGATTGCTTGCAGGAATATACCTTCGTGGTCAGGTTGATCGTGCTCCGGCGTGGTCAATAACCTCTCGGAGTTGGTTTAGCGATTGCTAAGGCGCAACGTCGTTGCACGTTTGTAGTTGGATCGTCAAAGTCGTCTCCACCAAATCGATAGTTATCATCTCATCAAAAGATCGGGACACCCCCGCCTCTATCAAGTGGTATCAGTTTTCAGGTTGCTCGGTGAGAATTTCCAGTTTTTCCTAGATTAGATTTATTTTCTTACCTATTGTTCAAGAAAAAGCCAAAAAAAAGTTAGATCTATTCACCCTTTGTCCAAGCCAGTCTGAGCCTTTACAATTTTCTTTTCATTGTTTGCATTATTGAATTATCGGTTGCATCGCCGTGTTGAGTTGCTGGTCTTAGTGTCTAGTTCGTTTAGAGTTTCGAGTTCTGTTCACATTAGTCACGCCGCCGCTGCATCGTTATCCCTTCCACTGTCCACCACCCATCCATCAAATTCCACCATGTGCTACCCACCGTTCATTGTCATAATCATAGTTAAGATCGTTCACATCTTCGCTTGATCCAATCTGCATCTTATCTAGTTTGTTTTAGAAAGAGAGGGAGACAAAAAAAGTCAAAAAAAAGAGAGAGAGAAAAAAAGAAAAAAAGTCAGAAAAAAAGAGAAAGAAAAAGAAAAAAAGTGTGAGAAAAAAAAGAGAGAAGAGAAAAAAAACAAAATTCGGATCTATCTAGACTCAATCTCGTAGTTGAATTCGGACTGGAATCTGTTTTGTGCACTATTCGGTAAAAAAGGCATAACTCCCTCATACGAACTCCGTTTTGGCTCCACAAGTACTCAAATTAAAGCTAGCGAGTAGACGCATCTTATTATTTGCAAATCTTGTTCAATATTTGGTGTCTCAAAATCAGCTTCTAAATAGGTCTTTTTGCCCTCCGAAGTTCGCGCATACAGTTTGTTCCAGTCTTTCAGGCCAGATTTAGAATTCTTTGACTCCTCATATCAATTGGAAATTGAGTGATTCTTTTTGCATTGGAAAGCTTGAGTTAGTAGCAAACTTTTCAAGAGGATAGTCGGAGAGAGAGTTTTTATATATCCTGCTTGGCAGTTGTTATTCATCATTATCTTTACTGCCCTTGTGATCTTCACTTATATCTTGCTGCCCAGAGCTACTTATCCTTCATTGATGCTAGTTGTGCTATGTCGTGACCTTATTAGTGTTCTAGGCTCGCGTCTCTAGTCCGGTCTAGCCTAGGACCAGCACAGTACAGTCGTTGAGCGTTTATTCAACATTGCATCTTTGGATTGATTATTGCTAATCTTTTGCTACCATATATAGCCAACCCAGCTCCACATATTTCTACACCGTGTATACATACATTCCCTTGGCAATCGCTTTGCGTAATCTTTGGAGTTATTTGACACCGCTGGTTGCCTGTCACCACCTGCCGCATGGTAAGAACTTGTAAGATATTGATATTTGCTTTACTGTGAGCACGTTACAACCACATCCTAGTTGTTCATAGGAACATTATTATTGAATTTTGTTTCTTGTTTCTACTAATCATGACAGGTTCCGGAGAAAGAAGTTCTTGGACGACGAACACATCTTCACCATCACGAGAGTTGGGACAACACACACAAGTACATGGTCAGGTTATCTCTTTACCATCATTTGAGGGTAGATTTAATCCTGCTATTTATCTAGCTTGGGAGCTTGAAGTAGAACAAGTTTTTAGTTACCATGACTTTTCTGAACTTGAGCGAGTACGAGCTGCCACTAGAGCATTTACTGGTTTTGCTTCTGTTTGGTGGAGTGTGCATTGTAAGAAAAACATTGATAACCAACCCACAACTTGGAAAGATTTGAAACATGTAATGAGACAACAATTTTTCCCTCCTTACTATCGTCGTGAATTGGTTCACAAATTTGAACAATTTAAACAAGGCAATAACACTGTTCATGCTTACTACCAAGAGTTCAAATCTTATATGCATCATTGTGACATAGAAGAATCTGAGGATGATACAATGAATAGATTTTTTGGTTGTTTGAACCATGATATTCAGGCAAGATTTAGATATATTCCTCGTTACATTACTGGTATGTATGTTCGTGCTTGTACCTTTGAGAGACAGTTACAGGAGGATGCATTGGGTGACTACAACAACTACTATTCCAACTCATGCTCACTACCATCGGTTGATTCCTCCACCGTTGCGCCTACTAGAGCAGCCACACCTCAGATTGTGAGTGCGACATCATCTCAAGTGTATGATACACTGTCATTACCCATACCGACATCAGCTACGTCTTTGCGACAAGGTAACAGTAAAGGTATTGATGATATAACTTCATATGAGAATGATGCATCCCTAATTAACTTAAATACATCATGTGTTGAGTTACCTGTTGATTTGAGTACGCCACCTATTTTAGAGAATCATGTTACTATCATGAATGCATCATGTGATCAAACAACTGAAATACCAACAATGTTTAATCATTTTGATATGACCTCTAATCTTGGTGATGATTCTGTGTCCAATGACTTAATGCATGTTTGCTTATTTAAGCATGTTGTAGCATGTAAATTTGATGCAAGTAAGGTTTATTCACCAAATGTTGGGATGGTTTAATGATGAATATTGTCAATCTTTTGATAGGAATAAGAGCTTTAATTATATGTGCAAACCGAGTTGCAATATTTTCACGGCTTCTACTTATGATAATATTTTTGCTTTATATTTTATGATCTATGAAAGTTACTCATGTATACATGTGTCATATGTGCAAAAATCAAGGGAAGTAAAAATGGATGACATATACATATACAACATGTATATCCTGTCTCTTTTGTTAGCCACATTTCAGATTAAGCAACGCCGAAGACGGCTTTGTTTTCAAAAAGGGGAGGATGATGAGGACATGACTACCTTGGATACGACCAAAAATATTGCATACATGCATATTTATCAGGTGATTTCTAGTGCAAACTATTCAATAATCTATTTATGTTATCCAGAATAAAAATACTTCACACACTTTTGTGTTTTGTCTAATTGCAGGTGTATGGGACATTTGTACAATTCACATATGAAGATAAGGGAGAAAGAGATGTTTAAGTGTTGTTCAAAAAGTTCTCTCACGTCACTTTTGGGCCAAGAGAATATAGAGTCCAAGTCTCTCACGTTCTGGATTCAGATTCGAACTGCACAGACATACCTGACTCAAAACGCTAACAACTTTTTCATACGGACTCCGAATTGGGTGATTCGTTTTTTGTTGGAATCTAGATTTTGTGCTCTTTCCAGCCCAATTGGATTCACCTTCAAATTCGTCCGGAGTGTTGAGATATCGACGAAACAATCGGACGCTGCAACAGAATCCGAGTGAAACAACAAGTCCAAAGGTGTTGTATCACCTCCACTTGGGCCAATGAGCCTTGTACGACCTAGGGCTGGTTTTAGGATGCCTTGAACGTTCTCCCACCTCCTTGGCCGCCACCCCTTCCTCCTATATAAGTAGATCCATCTAGTAGGTTTTTCCTTGAGATTTGTTTAGTTAAAAGTTAGCCATTGCAACTTCGTGTGCTTCGTTTGTGTCCAACGACCAGACCAAGACCACTTTTTGGATCCCCACCATTATCAATACTTCTTACATATTCGCAATATTCAGATTGCTTTTATCATATTCTTGCTTGTTCTTCAATTGCTTGCAGGAATAGACCTTTGTGGTCAGGTTGATCGTGCTCCGGCGTGGTCAATAACCTCTCAGAGTTGGTTTAGCGATTGCTAAGGCGCAACGTCGTTGCACGTTTGTAGTCGGATCGTCAAAGTCATCTCCACCAAATTGATAGTTATCATCTCATCGAAAGATCGGGACACCCCCGCCTCTATCAAGGAGTTGTAGCTTCTTGAAAAGATTGCAGTTGTAGTAGGTTGGCACAAAACGTGCTCGCATGACATCCTTCATTTGTGCCCAAGTGGTGATTGGAGGTTCACCTCTTGTTTGTCGACGCTCAGTGACTTGTTCCCACCATATGAGCACATAGTCTTGGAACTCAAGTGATGCCATTGCGATCTTCTTCTCTTCCTCATAGTTGTGCAAATGAAAAATTTTGTCGACCTTCAATGCCCATGAGAGGTACTCTTCGGAATCATTGCTTCCACTGAACTTGGGCATTGTGAACTTGAGCTTTCCATAGCGTTGCTCTTCATTGTGTTGTTGGCGATGGTGATGATGATGCCCTTGATGTTGAGGATAATCGTCCTCATGTTGCTCTTGGTGCTTATTGAACTTGAGGTTGAAGTCCATGATCAACTTGCTCTTGTTGAACTTCAGGTTGAAGTGGAGCTTGACGAGCTTGTGGAGGGGCTTGAGGAACTTGACGTTGTACTTGCGGGTGGTAGTTCCTCTCTTGGATTTCTTCTCGAAGGGCTTTCTCTTGATTGCGCCGTTCGCGATTGCGGTTGGCGATGGCTCGACTTGATTCTTGAAGGGCACGGTGCGCCTCAAGAGCTTGCGCTTCACGTTGTTGTTGTTGAAGATGTTGAGCCTCGGCGTCTTGTTCCTCTTGGTGTAGGCGCACTCGTTCTTCCTCTTGGAAACGTAGACGTTGTCGTTCTTGAGCTTGCGCAAAAGCAACTTGGTATGGTGGAGGATGGGGTAGACGCTCGTCGACTTGCTCTTGTGAATGCTTGTCATGTAGCGGGTTTCGAGATGCATGACGGTCTTGACGCGCTGCTCGTCGAAGAGTGTTCGATGACGGTCGGAGAAGGTGTCGTCGGAGTGTTGACTTGAGCGGATTCGTCTTGAGGACGAAGAAGTGGAAGGACGGCGGTTCCTCATGAAGGCGCGGATCTCATCCATTCTTGCATCATTCTCTTGCTTGTGAGCGTCAAATTTGTTGTCGAAGTAGTCCCTCATTGCTTGTTGCTCTTGGTGCAATGCCTTTTGAGCTACAAATAGGTGGCTCTTGGTGACGAATGATGACATGTCGTCGTCGTTCTCGATGAGTGGTGGATTGGTAGAAGAACTTGGCCTATCCATCATTCCAAACAAAATGTGAGTGGTAGATGGAGAAGAACGTATACCAAATGTACCTTGACTGAAGTTGAAGATGAATCAAGTTCACTCAAATGCGGACAATGAAATAGCACTTTTGGTATCGATTCTTGTCGGTTCTCACACCTACAAGTAAAAGCTTATGGTGGAGCTTGATTAGGATAGTGGCACAAAATTTGATGCAATTGTAAGTGAGCTTCAATAATGTTGGAAAAGATTCACAAATTTGCAAATGCAACAAGTAGACCAAACTAGTTGTACACGGAAACACACACGTAAATAGATAGATGGGATTGTGCAAACCCAAAGTGAGCCAAAATGTGGAAACCATGAAAATGCCCTTGTTGCACAATACTAGAGAGACGCTAGCACGATTGCACAATAGGCGGATACGAAAACTTGTGCACAACCTACTAGGAAAAAATGCAACGACCTCTATCCCAAGTATGCTATATGTATGATATTTCGGTGCTATGATCCAAGATGATTGGATATGACAATCTTAATGTTGTATGATGCTATGGTTCTTGCTTATAAGCTCTTTGCTTATCTTTCCTCTTTGCTTAAAAGCTTGGGTGGCTCTTTCACTTTTGAGCTCTTTTCTCATGCAAAACTTCACCAACCAAGATAGCAATTGTGTATGCTATGACAACTTTGTGACACACAAGTTGATCTCAAGATATGCACCACTATGATATGGTATGTATGCTATGGAGTATGATCATTAATGTGCACAAGTCACGTTGCCGGCAATACTCAACGGCTAGTCTCGATGGGTAAGCTACGCAAAATGAGGCAATGTGGGTATCAATGCAATTGTAAGGTATGACAAAGATGTCGTCAAAGTTACCATGCTTGGCGATGATTCCACCCTTGTGAAGTTGAGCCGTGGTGATGATGAAGTCAACCATACCTAGATAGCCGAAACACAATAGGACACGGGAGTCACAACTCAAATTCTCAAGGACCAAAACGTGGCAAAATCATCATAGGAGATATCGGGGAAGATGGTGGTGTATGTGGTTTTGGAAGATGTGGTGGAAAGTGGGTATGTGGTGGTGGTCGAACTGAACCAAGATCAGTTTCGTCAGGGTTGCACGGACGTCCGGGATTTACGGTCCTCCGGTCGTCGGACGTCTGACAGATCCGGTCGTCCGGTGCTTGGGCGAAAAATCGGGCTCGGGATGAACTGCGAGATTTTGTGTATGAAGAAGATGGTGAGGCCGAAATCGAGTGATTTGGTGGATGGAAAAGGGTGGGGAGGGTGGGGAAAACTAGATCCACACGCAGCAACACAAATCCATGGACCAAATCCAACAAAATCTCAACTCATGAACAAATCACAAAAAAATTTGGGGCTATTTTTGGTGAGGAATTTTTGGATTTAGGATGAAAACAACAAAATCAAGCTAGAAAACACGAGGTAGGGGCTCCAAAACCGTGATCAACGTGGCTCTTGATACCAAGATGATGTAGGGCGGAACCCTAGGGGCCAATCTTTCACGTTTGGAGTGGATCCTACGGGGAGACACGAAGAACGAGCGGAAGAAAACAAAGGGGATCACGGGGGAAAATGAGAGAAAACACTCAACCAACAAGGAATCAATCACACGAGTGCTAGATCACCGAAAGCAAATGGTAACACATGATCCAAAATCAACAAGGGTAGAGGATACAAAGGAACCATTCTTCTCCGTAAGGAGGTCTTGATTGTCTTCCCTTAAAGGGGTCTTGAATCCTCTTGGGGGATCTTCTCCGAAGAGGTCATGAGCTCCGAGGAGAAGTAACCAAGAGGATGAGCAAGGCTCTCACACAAAATATAAGCTAAACCATTGCTACCTTAGCTAGGAGGTGGGAGAGACCTATTTATAGTCTTAGTGCAAATAGAGGTCAAAGTGAAGGGGTACAAGGGCTCCAGCCCGCGGGCGCGGTCACTCAGGTGTCGGACGTCCGGAAGACGTCGGACGTCCGGAGGCTCGGGATGGTCCGGACATCCGGGAGGTCTCGAGCGTCCTAGATTCGGCTCTGTCGCGGGTGCGTCGGACGTCCGGAGAGGGCCGGTCGTGCGGAGCTTCGGGACGGTCCGGACGTCCGATAACTGTCGATCGTCCATAGATTTGGCTTGGGTGCTTGTCGCCCGGTCGTCCGGTTCGCCTCGGACTTCCGTAAATTTGGTTCGGGTGGCCAGGTACCGGACATTCGGAGAGCTTGGTCGTCCGTGTCCTGGGACTCGTCGGACGTCCGGACTTGGTCGGTCGTCCGACGCCTGTAGCTTCCAAGGCAGCTCTTCTTCTTCTCCATCACGCTTGGGGTCCTTGCTGTCTTGGCTCTTGTATGTAGCTGTTCCATGGCTCATCTCCAAGCACTTGATCACACACAGGGTTTCCGAGTGAGGTAGTAGCCATGTCTCATGAGTAAGAAGAGGGAGTTCAGAGAGGAGCGAGTTCACCTTATCTTCAATAGCCTTAGCTCGAGCTCTTGTCATGGGTCCAAGTGGTGTTGAGGGAGATGTAGGTACGTCCATGGGGATGAGCGAGGGATGCTCCGCATCACCGCACCTGGCTCCTGAACCTACCTCCCGGCTCGATCTCCTCTTGGGACGAGATGCGCAGCCGTTTCATCGCCAACTTCCAGGGCACTGGCGACCGCCCTCCGGCCGCGGGTGACCTGCGCCGCATCAACCAGCAGCCTGGAGAGACCCTGCAGAAGTACATCCAGCATTTCAACAGCCCGCCCGCCTCAAGATTCCCAAGGTGACGGACGAGGCCATCATCTCAGCGTTTTCTGATGGTGTCAGCGATGTCAAGATGAAGGAGGAGCTCGCCATCCGCGAGTATATGTGCACATCTCTGGAGCTGCTCAACCTGGCGACCAAGTGTGCGACAGTTGAGGAGGGGCGCTTCTCCCTTCTTGAGCTTCCAGCTGCTGACCCGGAAGAGAAGAAGCCCAAGGCCAAGGATGTGAAGCGCAAAGGAGCAGCTGTGCTCGCAGCAGAGCCAGACACGAAGCACGGCAGGGACCAGCCGGAGTCGTCCAAGGGTAGCCGATTCTGCGCCTAGCACAACCTCTACACCCACAACACCAACGAATGCCAGGAGTTCAAGGCCGTTCAAGAAGGGCGCATCGGTCGACGCCTCGAGCGCAATGACCGGGGCTACGGCTGAGGAGGAGGAAGAGGCGGAGGACGATGGGATGACCGAGGCCCTCGCTAGGAGTGGCGTGACCGACCTCGCGAGGATCGCTGGCAGGACCAGCCTCGCGAGGATCGCTGGCAGGACCAGCCTCGCGAGGGAGCCTGGAGGGATCAGCCTCGCGAGGACCGCCCACAGGGCAAGGCAGGCCTTCCTCCTCTGCCGCCACCACCAAGAAGGAATGATGGCCACCAGCAGGACGAGGGGGCTGGGGGCTTCCAGGAGCCGTGTGCTATCGCCTGCATCTCGGGCGGAGCCCAGGCCCCAGCCTCTCAGCGCATCTTCAAGCAATTTTCTCGCGAGGTGAATGTAGTCCTCCCCAAGATCCAGGCCACGCGCCCTCTCAGGTGGTCCAAGTGCGCCATCACTTTTAGCTCAGCAGATCAACTCAAGTGTGCGGCTACCGCTGGCGTCCTCCCGATTCTTTGTTCCCCAGTCATCAGCAACGTGCAAGTCACCAGGACCCTTGATGCGGAGCATCCTTCGGTCATCCCCATGGACCTTCCGTCGCCTCACCAAGCACCAAGAGGACCCATGACAAGAGCACGAGCTTGAGATCTCGAGACCGAGGTGACTTCTCTCCTTAGTGATATATCATATGACCCTCTCGAGACATGGCTACTACCTCAATCCGGAATGTTGTGCATGATTAGGTACTAGGAGGACCCTCCTGAGGATGCACATGAAGATGGACAAGATCCCAAGTCCAAGGAAGAAAGGAACCAATGGAAGAAGGAACAAGAAGCTTCCAGGCACCGGACATCCGGCCAAGGCACCGGACATCCGGTCCCTGGAGATCCACACAGCCAGCCCTTGCAGAAGAAGGCTATAGCGACCGGACATCCGGCCTCCAACCCGGACATCCGGCGCCTCCTGCCTGCGCGCAGCTTCTTTGGGCAGAGACCCGTGTATCCCTTCGCCCCCATGACTATATATACCCCCTCCTCCCGTACGTTTTAGGGTTAGCGTTGATTTAGCTCAGATTAGAGATAGAGCTTCGCTCATCCATCGGATCTCCTCTTCGTGAGAGACCGCGGCCTCCTCGGAGAAGATCCAATCGGATTCAAGACCCCCTCATGGGAAGATCCCTCGCGGATTCAAGGCCTCCTCACGAAGAAGATCGGTTACCTTTGTATCCTTACCTTTGTTGATTGTGGATCATATGTATCTCTTTGTGTTCGGTGATCTAGCACTCGTGTGATTGATTCTATGTCGGTTTCGTGATTCTCTCTCGTTTTCCCCGTGTTTCCCCTTTGTGCTTCCGCGTGTTCTTCGTGATTCCCCATAGGATCCACTCCAAACATGAAAGATTGGCCCCTAGGGTTCCGCCCTACATCATCTTGGTATCATGAGCCACGTTGGTCACGTTTTTGGAGCCCCTACCCCGTGTTTTCTAGCTTGATTTTGTGTTTTTTGTCCTAAATCTAAAAATTCCCCACCAAAAATAGCCCCAATTTTTTTGTGATTTGTTGGTGAGTTGAGATTTTGTTGGATTTGATCCATGGATTTGTGTTGCTGCGTGTGGGTCTAGCTTTTCCCACCCTCTCCACCCTTTTCCATCCACCAATTCATCCAAACTTTGCCCCGGAGTTGCAAATTTTCCCGTGGAGTTCATCATGTTCATCCTCGATCCAGGAGCCCGGACATCTGCTGAGTTCACCAGACATCCGGCGCACAAGACATCCGGCAGTTGGCCCGGACATCCGGCAGTTGGCCCGGACATCCGGCCCCTGGCAGCCGAAACTCCACCCCCGCGCCTCCATCCACCATACCTTCGCCCAATTTTGCCCCGGTGCCCACGCCTCCTTCCGCATACCCATACCACTTCCCACAAACACCACCACTGATCACCGCTACCTCCTATGTCGATTTTGGCACGCTTTGGTCTTTGATAGTTGGGTTGTGGTTTCCCGTGTCCTATTGTGTTTCGGCTATATAGGTATGGTTCGATGTCAACATCACCACCGCTCATCTCCATCGACTACTCATCATCGCCAAGGACGGTAACTTCAACGACATTTTTGTCATACCTTGCAATTGCATTGATACCCACATTGACTCATTTTGCGTAGCTTACCCATCGAGACTAGCCGTTGAGTAATGCTGGCAACGCGACTTGTGCACATTAGTGATCATACAACATAGCATACATATCATACCATAGTGGTGCATATCTTGAGATCAACTTGTGTGTCACAAAGTTGTCATAGCATACACAATTGCTATCTTGGTTCTTGAAGTTTGGATAAGAAAAGAGCTCAAAAGTGAAAGAGCCACCCAAGCTTTTAAGCAAAGAGGAAAGATAAGCAAAGAGCTTATAAGCGAGAACCATAGCATCATACAACATTAAGATTGTCATATCCGATCATCTTGGATCATAGCACCGAAATATCATACATATAGCATACTTGGGATATAGATCGTTGCATTTTTGCCTAGTAGGTTGTGCACAAGTTTGCGTATCCGCCTATTGTGCAATTGTGCTAGCGTCTCTCTAGTATTGTGCAACAAGAGCATTTTCGTGGTTTCCACATTTTGGCCCACTTTTGGATTGCACAATCCCATTTATCTATTTGCGTGTGTGTTTCCGTGTACCCATACTTGCTTGGTCTACTTGTTGATGAGGACATGCCTACCTTGGATACGACCAAAAATATTGCATACATGCATATTTGTCAGGTGATTTCTATTGCAAACTATTCAATAATCTATTTATGTTATCCAGACCAAAAATACTTCACACACTTTTGTGTTTTGTCTAATTGCAGGTGTATGGGATATTTGTACAATTCACATATGAAGATAATGGAGAAAGAGATATTTAAGTGCTGTTCAAAAAGTTCTCTCACGTCACTTTTGCGCCAAGAGAAGATAGAGTCCAAGTCTCTCACATTCTGGGTTCAGATTCGGACTGCACAGACATATCTGACTCAAAACGCCAACAACTTTTTCATACGGACTCCGAATTGCGTGATTCTTTTTTTGTTGGATTCTAGATTTTGTGCTCTTTCCAGCCCAATTGGGTTCACCTTCAAATTCGTCCGGAGCGTTGATATATCGACGAAACAATCAGATGCTGCAGCAGAATCCGAGTCAAACAACAAGTCCAAAGGCGTTGCATCACCTCCACTTGGGCCCATTGGCCTTGTACGACCTAGGGTTAGTTTTAGGCTGCCTTGGGACGTTCTCCCACCTCCTAGGCCTCCACCCCTTGCTCCTATATAAGTAGATCCATCTAGTAGCTTTTCCCTTGGGATTTGTTTAGTTAAAAGTTAGCCAACGCAACTTCATGTACTTCGTTTGTGTCCAACGACCAGACCAAGACCACTTTCGGATCCCCACCATTATCAATACTTCATCAATATTCGCAATATTCAGATTGCTTTATCAATATTCTTGCTTGTTCTTTGATTGCTTGCAGGAATAGACCTTTGTTGTCAGGTTGATTGTGCTCCAGCATGGTCAATAACCTCTCGGAGTTGGTTTAACGATTGCTAAGGCGCAACGTCGTGCACGTTTATAGTCGGATCGTCAAAGTCATCTTCACCAAATCGATAGTTATCATCTCATCGAAAGATTGGGACACCCCGCCTCTATCAAGCGGTATCAGAGGCGGGGTGTCCCAATCTTTCGATGAGATGATAACTATAGATTTGGTGAAGATGACTTTGACGATCCGACTACAAACGTGCATGACGTTGCGCCTTAGCAATCGTTAAACCAACTCCGAGAGGTTATTGACCATGCTGGAGCACAATTAACCTGACCACAAAGGTCTAATCCTGCAAGCAATCGAAGAACAAGCAAGAATATGATAAAGCAATCTGAATATTGCGAATATTGATGAAGTATTGATAATGGTGGGGATCCGAAAGTGGTCTTGGTCCGGTCGTTGGACACAAACGAAGTACACGAAATTGCGTTGGCTAACTTTTAACTAAACAAATCCCAAGGGAAAAGCTACTAGATGGATCTACTTATATAGGAGCAAGGGGTGGAGGCCTAGGAGGTAGGAGGACGTCCCAAGGCAGCCTAAAACTAACCCTAGGTCGTACAAGGCCAATGGGCCCAAGTGGAGGTGATGCAACACCTTTGGACTTGTTGTTTGACTGGGATTCTGCTGCAGCGTCTGATTGTTTCGTCGATATATCAACGCTCAGACGAATTTGAAGGTGAATCCAATTGGGCTGGAAAGAGCACAAAATCTAGAATCCAACAAAAAAAGAATCACCCAATTCGGAGTCCGTATAAAAAAGTTGTTGGTGTTTTGAGTCAGGTATGTCTGTGCAGTCCGAATCTGAGTCCAGAACGTGAGAGACTTGGACTCTATCTTCTCTTGGTCCAAAAGTGACGTGAGAGAACTTTTTGAACAGCACTTAAACATCTCTTTCTCACTTATCTTCATATGTGAATTGTACAAATATCCCATACACCTGCAATTAGACAAAACACAAAAGTGTGTGAAGTATTTTTGTTCTGGATAACATAAATAGATTATTGAATAGTTTGCACTGGAAATCACCTGACAAATATGCATGTATGCAATATTTTTGGTCGTATCCAAGGTAGTCATGTCCTCATCATCCTCCCCTTTTTGAAAACAAAGCCGTCCTCGGCGTTGCTTAATCTGAAATATGGCTAACAAAAGAGACAAGGTATACATGTTGTATATGTATATGTCATCCATTTTTACTTCCCTTGATTTTTGCACATATGACACATTTATACATGAGTAACTTTCATAGATCATAAAATATAAAGCCAAAATATTATCATAAGTAGAAGGCATGAAAATATTGCAACTCAGTTTGCACATATAAGTGAAGCTCTTATTCCTATCAAAAGATTGACAATATTCATCATTAAACCATCCCAACATTGGTGAATAAACCTTACTTGCATCAAATTTACATGCTACAACATGCTTAAATAAGCAAACATGCAGTAAGTCATTGGACAAAGAATCATCACCAAGATTGGAGGTCATATCAAAATGATTAAACATTGGTTCTTTTGCATCAATAGTTAATTCAATGGGTGCACTCAAAATTGTTGGTATTTCAGTTGTTTGATCACATGATGCATTCATGATAGTAACATGATTCTCTAAAATAGGTGGCGTGCTCAAATCAACAGGTAACTCAACACATGATGTATTTAAGTTAATTAGGATGTATCATTCTCATGTGAAGTTATATCATCAATACCTTTATTGTTACCTTGTCGCAAAGACGTAGCTGATGTCGGTATGGACAATGACAATGTAGCATACACTTGAGATGATGTCGCACTCACAATCTGATGTATGGCTGCTCTAGTAGGTGCAACGGTGGAGGAATCAACCGATGGTAGAGAGCATGAATTGGAATAGTAGTTGTTGTAGTCACCCAATGCATCCTCCTGTAACTGTCTCTCAAAGGTACAAGCACGAACATACATACCAGTAATGCAACGAGGAATATACCTAAATCTTGCCTGAATATCATGGTTCAAACCACCAAAAAATCTATTCATTGTATCATCCTCAGATTTTTCTATGTCACAATGATGCATATAAGATTTGAACTCTTGGTAGTAAGCATGAACAGTGTTATTGCCTTGTTTAAATTGTTCAAATTTGCGAAGCAATTCACAACGATAGTAAGGAGGGAAATTTTTTTGTCTCATTACATGTTTCAAATCTTTCCAAGTTGTGGGTTGGTTATCAATGTTTTTTTACAATGCACACTCCACCAAACAGAAGTAAAACCAGTAAATGCTCTAGTGGCAGCTCGTACTCGCTCAAGTTCAGAAAAGTCATGGTAACTAAAAACATGTTCTACCTCAAGCTCCCAAGCTAGATAAATAGCAGGATTAAATCTACCCTCAAATGATGGTAAAGAGATAACCTGACCATGTGCTTGTGTGTGTTGTCCCAACTCTCGTGATGGTGAAGATGTGTTCGTCGTCCAAGAACTTCTTTCTCCGGAACCTGTCATGATTAGTAGAAACAAGAAACAAAATTCGAGAATAATGTTCCTATGAACTATTAGGATATGGTTGTAACGTGCTCACAGTAAAGCAAATATCAATATCTTACAAGTTCTTACCATGCGACAGGTGGTAACAGGCAACCAGCGGTGTCAAATAACTCCGAAGATTGTGTAAAGCGATTGCCAGGGGAACGTACATATACACGGTGTAGAAATGTGTGGAGATGGGTTGGCTATATATGGTAGCAAATGATTAGCAATAATTAATTCAAAGATGCAATGTTGAATAAACGCTCAACGACGGTACTGTGCTGGTCCTAGGCTAGACCAGACTAGAGACGCGAGCCTAGAACACTAATGAGGTCACGGCATAGCACAACTAGCATCAATGAAGGATAAGTAGCTCTCGACAGCAAGATATAAGTGAAGATCACAACGACAGTAAAGATAATGATTAATAACAACTGCCAAGAAGGATATATAACAACTCTCTCTCCAACTTTCCTCTTGAAAAGTTTGCTACTAACTCAAGCTTTCCAATGCAAAAAGAATCACTCAATTCCGAATTGATATGAGGAGTCAAATAATTCTAAAACTGGCCTAAAAAACTGGAACAAACTGTATGCGCGAACTTCGGAGGGCAAAAAGACCTATTTAGAAGCTGATTTTGAGATGCCAAATATTGAGGTAGCTTTTGCAACTATTCAGATGCGTCTAGTTGCTAGGTTTAATTTGAGTACTTGTGGAGCCAAAATGGAGTTCGTATGAGGAAGTTATGTCTTTTTTACTGAACAATGCACAAAACAGATTCCAGTCCGAATTCAACTACGAGATTGAGTCTAGATAGATCTGAATTTTGTTTTTTTTCTCTTCTCTCTTTTTTTTCTCACACTTTTTTCTTTTTCTTTCTCTTTTTTTGACTTTTTTTTACTTTTTTCTCTCTCTTTTTTTCCGTCTTTTTTGTCTCTCTCTCTTTCTAGAACAAACTAGATAAGATGCAGATTGGATCAAGCGAAGATGTAATCGATCTCAACTATGATTATGACAAAGAACGTAGGGTAGCACGTGGTGGAAATTGATGGATGAGTGATGGACAGCGTAAGGGATAACGATGCAGCGGCGGCGTGACTAATGTGAACAGAACTCCAAACTCTAAAGGAAATAGACACTAAGACCAACAACTCGACACGGCGATGCAACCGATAATTCAATAATGCAAACAATGAAAAGAAAAATTGCAAAGGCTCAAACTGACTTGGACAAAGGATGAATAGATCTAACTTCTTTTGTGGCTTTTTCTTGGACAATAGGTAAGAAAATAAATCTAATCTAGGAAAAATAGGAAATTCTCACCGAGCAACCTGAAAACTGATACCACTTGATAGAGGCGGGGTGTCCCAATCTTTCGATGAGATGATAACTATCGATTCACTACTAGAAAAACCCCTACTAATGGCGCACCTAGTATGGCCATTAATGGCGCATCTGTGGTGCGCCATTAATAGCACGCCATTAGTAATTTTTACTAATGGCGCACCACCTGGTGCGCCATTAGTATCTGGTATACTAATGGCGCACCGCGGGTGCGCCATTAGTATAGGCCAGGGTGCGCCATTAGTATGCATCCAGGGGCCATGTATATCCAGGTGCTTTGGCATACTAATGGCGCACCACCACTGGATGCGCCATTAGTAACCATGGCATACTAATGGCGCACTTACCAGTGATGCACCATTAGTATGCTTTGTCATACTAATGGCGCACTGTCATGTGATGCGCCATTAGTATGAATATTAGGTTTTTTTTTCTGTTTTTTGCACAGGTTACAAAATGTATAATTTGACAAAATATAGACAGCACACATCAACAGCAGATTCATTGAATACAATAGAAGATTAGTCTTTGAATACAATTCATCATATTAGTCTCCGAATTGAAAAGACCGAACAAAGATAGAACATTATATTACAAGTCTCGAGACCGCGAGTAGCGAGTTTGTCTTCACATTACAAGTCGATATCGATCATCTAAACTACCATCACATAGAAGAGAGCTGCGGTCATCACGATGAGCATCATCACGATGAAACTCGTCTTCATCCGGTTCCTCCAACGCTCCCTCCCCTCTCCCGCTAGATAGCGGGCATATCTAGATTCGGCCTCGGCCCTAGTGGTGTACCCTTTGTAATTGTTAACGCTGAATCGGTGAACCTGTCTCCGACACTCCTCCCAGTCATCGTAGACTCCGGGAACCTTACCCTTGTACATGACATACGTCGGCATCGCTATGCACTAGCCAAACGAAACGTTAGTACCAATTCACAGACAATACATAAGCAATATATAATTATGCAACAGAACGATTGGAAGAGAAAAGCAAGACATTAATAGCATCGATTACATCTAAGTTGAACGACTCTCGAAACCAAAGAGACATACTACAAGTTCATTAAAGTTTAATTACAACATGAGCCAATCGATGTTTCAGAACTAGACACAGCATCACTGCTTTCGACTCGACTCAAGGGACCGGAGCGTGGATGAAGCCGCCGTCTATCGTGGGAGTCATGAAATAACGGTCGTTGTTAGCCTGCATTTGTAGCATTGTGTCGATGTCACTGTTGGACGGTTGATTTCTGAGGTAGAACTGCCCCGAGGTACGAAGGACATCTTGATGGATGATTTCCGCAAACTCCGACTGGATGCGAAAGAATTCTTGTCGGAGGTCCGCGTCCTGGATTGCCGACACGCTCGCGACCCAATCTTTGAGTTTACTCGGTAGCAGAAGTTGATGATGGTCCCATACGATCGCCCGCATGTGATGGATGGCGTAGTAGGCACCCTTCTGACCGCCAGGCGGCTGCTTGACGCAGCAGAACGTCGTATTGTGGGAGAACACGTGCTTGCCGTACTTACGAATAGGCCTGGTGAAGGTGCCTCCAGATTTGGCGTAGCTGGGGAGAACATCATCAAGAACCTTCTTGACATTTGTGTAGTCTACGTTCGACTGACGGTTCGGGTCGAAATACGTGGCCATGGAATATTTGGGGCTTAGGAGGATGAGCGTGCAACGTGTGTCACTGCAAAAAACACGGAATGTTAAAAGAAAAACGATCGAAATGTAAGAATTCATATGTTACGGGCCGGTTGAGGGGAGGACTTACTCGGGAAAGTAAGGCACGAGGAAGTTATCCTTATCTTGGTTTGCCAGAATGACGCCTTCGAGGTAAGAACTCGCGACTTGCCGGTCCCCAGCGCTGCCCAAGATCTTGGCACGCATGTAGAAGGGTTCGACTATCACCATGTCCGGGGTCTTGTCGCGAATGATCCGCATCTCCATACTCAGCGAAAATAGCCGAACGAAGGTGTAGTGTAGCGGATGAAGGTTCAACATAGCGTGGATGTCATCAAAACGCAGGACGATCGTACGCCCGATGGAGTTATTCACAAAGCCCTTGCCCTCTGGCACCTTGGCCGCGAAAACTGGGTAAGCCACATCCTTCTCCCTGAGACGCCGCTTCTCCAAAGAAAGAACACTATCATGCAGACTCCGCATAGCACCGGTTGCAGCATTGAGCATATTTGTCGGTAGCATCGCCCTACCCGCCACATGCACCCTCCTCGAGATATCCTGCGGTGAAGGTGGCCCGTCCTGAGCACGGATCGTACTCGGTGCCGGCTGGCTCGCACCCTTCTTAGTCTTTCTTTTGCGTGCCTTCTTCTTCTCCTGTAATGGGACCGAGTTCTGCTCACAGACCGCCTTCTTGAGTGTGTTGGGGCTGATAATATTTCGCACCTTGCCTATCTGAGGCTCGGTGAAGTCGGCAGCTGGAGGCGTCTCCTGAGAGCTGAACGCCAGACGGCGCCTGTTGCAACTTGGCTTCTCCGCGGTACCAACTAGATCGCACACGTCTTTTGGTTGGTTTGGTTCTTGAGAAGGAGGCCCCATGAAGTCGCCATCGTACCCATGATCGGCAAAGTACTGATCGACGTTGCCAAATGTATCATCGTCGTTGTCGTCGTTGTTCTGATCCTGTGCCATATGCATGTTTGGATCCAGTGCCATAGGGATGTCCGGCACCGTTACGGCGGTCTTGCCATGGGGCCGACTTGGCGCCGGCACGACTGGCGGTGTTGTCTTTGGGGTGGTGTCCCCCGCCCCCAAACGAATCTGGCTCTTCGGCTAAAGCAGGGGCCAGCTCAGGCAGGCGCTGAGGGTCATCACGTCTTCATCGTCGGCCCCGACGGGTCGAATCGGAGGTAACAAGTCGTCGCAGCCTGGCAGCACCCGAACCAGTTGAACCCTAAACAAGTTGGGTGGCATCTGGTACCATGGAACAAGGGGTTGCCCGGTTGAACGATTTTGCCCTTGGCGACATCGACCAACTCGTTGTTCACGAAGTGGAGGAGAGTGCACGGAACGTCGGCGGCGCCCTGCGAAAACATGTAGGGCCTCAGGGATGCCCAGTCAAAGGCAAAGAGATGAAGTCCTCGGCCGAGAGAGGCTTAATTAGTTACCGTGATGATGGCGTTGAGCTCGGCTAATGTCGACGCACCGCCAACGGCGAGCGTGCAGTTGACGGAGGTGCCGCTTGCTGCAGAGGTGCCGGCCGACGTACACCCGGGTGCATTAAGCTCCCGTGCCGGCGTCGGAGACACCAATGTCGCCTCCGCCGGAGGCACCAATGGCCCCGCCATCGCATTATGCGAGTTGCTGGCCGTGAAGCTAGGAATCGGGGGCGGCCCCTGTTGACCGCCCGCAATCCACGCACTCAACCCCGAGATCAAGGTAGGCACAAGGGCGGTGATCGTCGCTCCGAGTCGTTGTTCCACTTGCTCTTGGACAATCTCCGGAATCCGCACCACCTATGCCTTGAGTTCTTGAACCTCTCGCGCCTGGCTTTCCGAGCTGGTCTTTTTCTCCTTCCGCACACCAGCGGTATAGTATGACCCCCATTTTGTCGACAAGCCTTTGCCGGCCACACGACCAGCTGACGTCGGCTTACTGAGCTTATCCTTGTTCTTCATTACATTCAACCCCCTATTTAGAGTGGTGTCCCAAGGGTTGCTCTTAGTCGACCCCGCGCTACTGCTTTCAGTCGCCTGCGGAAGGAATGTGAACCATTTAGAAATTTAGCTTCATTAATTAGAATGCAACCATATGGAGCTAATTACGTGGGGGTGTATTCCTTACCAGAACAAGATCAAGCTGCCTGGTCTTCGGATCCATGGTAAGCTCCTTTGTTTTCGGGTCCTTCTTGTACCGGGCCCTGACAAAGTTCCTGGTCTGCTTGTCACCGTATTTATCGAAGAGGGGCGGTAGGCCTTGCTCGGCACGGTCCGCCTCCTCCTTGTGCCATATAGGCTCCGCCATTCTGTAACCGCCGGGACCGAGTGTGTGTTCCCCTATGTTCAGCTCCCGCATTTGTTTCCCCCACTCACTTGATTGGGAGCTTGCGGTGCTCGAGCAATTGATCTTGAAGTCGTTGTAGTCATCTTCGGTGATCGAAGGATTTTTCTCCTTAATCTTCTGATAACTCTCACCTTTCTCGATCATTCTCTTCACATTGCTTTTCCAAGTAGACAGGGCCTTGCTCATCTTCGTGAGGGCAGCATTGTTCACTTTATTCCCTTTGAGGCTTGTGTTTTCAAATTCAGCGGGGAACTTGTATCGTTCGTGCAGCTTCGTGAAGAGGAGGTTGCGCAAATTCCCTCGGTCAGGATGCCTCAGGTTCTCGGTGTTGATCGAGACAGTGCTCCGAACAATGCACCCGAGCTGAAGCGAGTACCCCTTGACTATTCGTTCGGGCGCCGTTGGATTCCCGTTGGAGTCCACTTTAGTAACTTCCTCCTTGAGGGTGCGGAGCACGATCGGGCGCCGGTCCTTCCGTTGCCTCTTCGGTTGGCTGCCATCTGTGCGTGCGCCGCCATCATCAGTGGTGGCATCCTCGGCGGCAGCATCAGTGGTGGCATCAGTGTGGTCATCCTCGGCGACACCATCCGTGGTCTCAGGATCGGTGGGGAAGGCGGCGGCCTCATACAAGTGAGGTTGTTCCTCCATCTCCTGGGACAGCTCCCAGAATGCCTTGCCGCCCAAACCCCCGGCCTCATCGTTGTGGGCCATGATTCTCTCTAAATAGAAACAAAGTTTGGTCAAAAAGTTGGTTATTGTCAAGGAACAAGATCATGGTCTCATCATTTAGGGTTTGTCGACACCGAGGCATCCTAAAATCTAAGCTTTTATCATTGAGGGTTTTTCGACGCCGAGGCACCCTAAAAGCCTAACCTTTCATCATTTCGGTTTTTATCGACACCGAGGCACCCTAAAAGCCATGCATTAGTCACAAGTACGCCGGGGCACTTGATCCTACTTAATTAACTACTAAGATACCCCGGCCCATGCATTAGTCACAAGTACCCCATATGTCCTATTTTTAGCAAAGTCATGCTAAAATTCACGGAAAATTTCAGCATGACCTTTGCTGAAAATAGGACATATGGAGTACCCGAATTTGCCGGAACGGAAGTTAATCGACATTCCGGCAAACGCAAGGGCCTCTCGGGGTACCTGCAATATCATCACGACACGATGGTCGGAGACAAAACCCAGCAAACTAGCACCACAATGTGCCTCTACTTTCATATGGATGAAAAGGCCACAATGTGCCTCTACTAGCACCACAATCTTAGTTAACTTCTGGGGACATCAGAAAGTTAACATCCGCCTGACTATTATGAGGACTTCACTGCCACTGTTTACTCAAACTTAAGTTAGTAATTAAAAATATAAAATAGGATAACCCAATGACAGGACTGTTGGTTGATGTCACAAAAAAGTTGCAAATCTCAACATGTTCTACAGTTGTTAAAATTATCTTACTGTATTTAGAACAAACTAACACCACAGAGTCTACCAATTCAGGTAGAAGCCATCATTCATTACAAATTTGAATATATGATATTCCAGAAAATAATCTGTCTACAAAATGAGATACATTCCGTTTGAACTACCAAAACTGTAACCAACGTTATTACCTAATTATGAAAAAAGTGCAGTACATATAAATTATTTCATCACTGAGAGGAGATAACCAAAAGTTTCCAAGCAATATGATTAAGAAAATGGGATTTAGGCATCCAAATGCCACGAAAGACCAAATCACATTTTTAAACCAAGTTACACAAAGAAAATGCACCTAAGCACCAAGAGGAACTGTTACAACTCCATAAGGTATATCCAAGTCACTGCTACTCATATTCAAAAAACCTAACTCCAATATAACCAGAAAGATTGTAAAACATTATATCTCCCTGCTGACACGAACTGAAAGCGTAACAAAAATACCATCTTCTTTTGTTGATGCGTTGGTGTTTTAGAGTAGAGGTAAGAAAACTGGAGACCATATATGTAGTTTCTAACATATGCAAGATTACTTAAAAATTGGAGATGCAAGATAGTAGTATATAGAAGAAGAAACAAGAGAGATGCAAGATAGTAGTATATATAGGTGAGTCAACCTATTATTCTAGGCAGCTGCCTTGCTAGTGATTCGGTGTCGTCGCAACTGGATCCCTCCCACTCGACCTGCGATCTTCTACAAGGAAAAAGTAGCAGCTCAGTCAACCACCATATAATTATACAAGGAAAAAATGCTACTTGGCACAAGTGTAAACGAGAAGCTTGAGGTAGCAGCAGATTGAAGTGATAAAGTGCAAAGGAGAAGCTTGAGCTAGTAAACAATTTCTGAATGTTATAAAGTGGGGAAAGTAAAATAAAATTCATGACTAGTCATGGCACTAGAAAAGAGATGAGATTTCACGAAACCAGAGCCAAGCATAGTCCAGAATGTCAAATTTTCAGTTAGTTAATTATTACAGTCCTTTGCTAAAAGAGATGATCCGTCCAAGAAATTTAATACTAGATGCATGCAGTCTGTTGAGGATCTTTTAGTGGATGACTAACAACAAGTAGCCGAGCTTGCCCAAGAAAGATTAGATTCAGAAGTGCTGGCTGCTGCTAGTGAATGGAGCTGACAGTTATACAGTGTCAATTGATAGTAAGTAGAGTGAGATGATCAAACGTTTGTGCTGAATAGTAGTGGCAGCGTAATGTTAACTAAATACAGTTGGCAGTGTATATAGTGTTAATTGACAGTGGCTTGTCCTGGATATAACTCATTTTCTAGGTTTACCTTGGGTAGATAGCCCAGGAATGCGGAACAGATACTTACATTCATGCCGTGAGATAAACTTATTTTCAGGTATAAACCATGGACAATTACCGATGATACAGTGCATTTTTCTTCAGTGTATGTCCAGTGCATTTTTCTTCTTCTTTCGTTGAGTAGCATAAATTAGACCTATCATTGTGTAAGATGCAGGAGTACTTCTTATACTCTGTGGCATTGCCATACTTAGCCAAGAGTCCCCATTTCTTATATTCTGTGAGATGCAGTCATCTTTTACTCCAGTTCTTATAGTATTTTGGAGTACATTGCCTGTTATGCTGCTTGCAAGGTTAGCATAGGTTCAGAAATGGGGACTAAAAACAGTGATTTATTCTCCAATTCAATTTTCTTTTTCAAGTTTAAATTTGAATATCAACAGTAGTGATTTTACACCCAGTTCAACAGTGATTTTACCTTGATTTCAACGGTAATTTCAGCAGCCGAGTCGGGGGCGGGGACTAAAAAATCTTAACCCTAACAGCATAGTGGAGTGCGTCTGTTAGCATGTCTTCCCTTTCTTGTTAGCATGTCTCTCAAAAAGAGAAGCAATGGTTCCGATCCTCTTAATTCTTCAATAATTACATTCTATCAATCATAATGACATAGTTGAACAAATTATATGCAAAGTTATGTGTATGAGTTCATCAGTTCATCTACTTGTGCACTACATCTAGTGAGAGAAGGAAGCCCGGTAATGTGTACTGCAAAATTATGAACTCATACGCATCTAGCCGAAATCATAATGTACTGCAAAATTATGCATATGAGTCAAATTCAGATGGATGGAGATGTACTGGAAAATCACATTGATATACTGCAAAATTATGTGTATGTGTAGTGTAAAATACAGAAGGGGATGAGGTACCTCACTATCTCTCTCTGAAGAAGGCTTGATCAGGGGATGAGGGGTATCAACTGCGGTCGGCCGGCGTCAGGGAGATCCGGCGGTGGGCCGGCGATCGCCTCCAGCCACGGAGATCGCCTCCAGCCACGTCTCCTCCACGAGCAGCTCCGGACTTGGCAAGGCGGAGGTTGCGGCGCGCGCGGGCGAGGGCGAGGTTGGTGTCGGCCCTGC
>NC_041393.1:309444846-309508434 GCF_002162155.2 Triticum dicoccoides | reverse complement strand
GATCTGGCGAGGTGGGATAGCGATCGAGATGGAGGAGGATCGAGATCGAGTGTCCATGAAATTAAAAAATATTCATGATAGTTCAAAAAGTGCCCATGAAATATAATCGAGAAATGAAGTCTACGATTTAAATACAATCGATCTTAGCTAGCTATCTGTTCACAATCTTCTTGCCCTTCTTTTTCGCAAATGGAGTTCTTCTATGGAACGGACATCCTTTAGGTAGGGTGGTCCTGCTTCTTCTTGTGGTGTATGCTTCTACTTCATCATCGTCGTCATGTTCGATCCTCGGGTCGCCGTACTTGTCGAAGTCTTGCTCATTGGCTACTCCATCCATTCCGATGATCTTCCTTTTGCCTCTCCTCACGACAACACGACTGGGCTTTGGCGGGTCGGTAATGAAGAAGCATTGGTCCACTTGGGAAGCCAGTACCCATGGCTCATTTTTCGCGGTGACGTGTGCGCCCGCGGTCTTGGATTTGGCTTCGGGTATAACCATGGTGGTGAAATACCGGTCTTCTTTTATGACGTTCTTGGCCCATCTGACACGGAACATCGGGACCTTCTCTCCAGCGTAGCTCAGCTCCCAGATCTCCTCGATCCTTCCGTAGTATCTGTCCTTGTCGTTACCGGTGTAGGATTCCATCGTTACCCCAGAGTTCTGATAACCATCGCTCTTCATGTCCTTGGCCTCGGTGTAGAATGTGTAGCTGTTGATATCGTACGCCTCATAGGTCATCAGGTTGTGCTCGGCGCCCTGTGACAAGGCGAATATGAGTTGTTCTTCCGCGGAAGAATCCTCATGTAAAGGGTACGACAGAAGCTTCTGCTTGAACCAACGCGTGAAACATGAGTTGTGCTCTTTGAGTATATCTCCGTCCGTCCTCTGTTGGCCTCGGTCATTGTACGTCTTCTTAATAAAGGTTTTGTGCTCTACCACCCAAGGATCGACCACGTCTATGTGTTGTAGCGCGACTAGGTTTGCTCTTTCAAAGTCGGCGAGTCGACCCTCGAAGTCGACATGCATTTCGCGGCGACCCTCACGGTGACCCCATCCAGCGAGCCTGCCAAGGTGCCTGTTGACGGGCAGACCAACGGGGTTCTCGATGCCTAGATAATTCGTGCAGTAGGAGATGCACTCTTCGGTCAGAAAGCCCCTGGCTATGCTTCCCTCTGGACGTGACATGTTGCGAACGTATCCTTTGATGACACCATTCATCCTTTCGAACGGCATCATGCTGTGCAGGAACGTCGGCCCGAGTTGGATGATATCCTCCACTATATGGACCAGCAGATGCACCATAACGTCGAAGAATGCGGGCGGGAAGTACATCTCAAGCTCGCATAGTATCACCACGATCTCTTCCTGTAGCCTTCTGAGTTGCCTCACGCCAATCGACTTCCGAGAGATGACGTCGAAGAAGTTGCATAGGCCAAATAGCGTTTCACGGACGTGCGCGTCCATGATCCCACGGATTGCAACTGGAAGTATCTGCGTCATCAGCACGTGACAGTCGTGAGACTTCATCCCGCTGAACTTCTGCTTCGCCGGGTCTAGGTATCTGCTTATCTTCCCCGCGTAACCGTAAGGAAGTTTTACTCCTATGAGGCAGGTGAAAAACTGCTCGATCTCCTCCTGACTTAGAGTGAAGCACGCGGGAGGGTAGTCATTTCCGGTCTTCTTGGCCTTTTTGCCTTTGCGACGACTTTCTGTGTCCTGCTTCGCCTCATCATCATCATCATCATCATCATCATCATCATCATCATATATAGCGTGAAGCTCCTGCCTGATGCCCATTGATTTCAAGTCTGCCCTTGCTTTCGGCCCATCTTTGGTCCTCTCTGGCATGTTGAGCAGGGTACCAAGCAGACTCTCGCACACGTTCTTCGTGATATGCATGACATCAAGGCTGTGAGGCACACGGTGGATCTTCTAGTACGGCAAGTCCCAGAAAATAGACCTCGTTTTCCATACCTTCAGCAGCGGCTCTGGCGCCTTTTGCTTCTTTCCCGGCAGTGGGCAGTCTTTCCAATTTTTCAACAGCTTGTCTATTTCCTCGCCGCTCCTCGTACGCGGGCGTTTTCGGGGTTCGGTTTCACCATCGAACAGATCCTTGCGTTTCCTCCACGGGTCATCGTCGCGAAGCCACCTTCGATGTCCCATGAACACGGTTTTCGAAGACCCGGGATCTCTATCTAGCTGGCGATACGTTGTGTCATCCATGCACCTTACGCATCCAGAAAATCCATGGACTACCTGCCCCGCAAGATATCCGTAACCGAGATAGTCGTGCACCGTCGTGAGCAGTGCGGCTCTCATAGGGAAATATTCTTTCTCTGCGACGTCCCAGTATTGGCTGGCATTTTCCACAGCGTGTCAATCTCCTCTTTCAGCAGCCCCAGATACAGATTGATGTCGTTCCCTGGTTGTTTCGGCCCTTCAATTAGCATACTCATGTGAATGTACTTCCTCTTCATGCACAACCAGGGGGGAAGGTTGTACATCCACACGAACACAGGCTAGGTGCTATGTGTGCTTCTCTGGCTGCCAAACGGATTGACTCCATCGGTGCTCGCGCCCAGCATGATGTTCCTTGGATCGTTCCCAAATTCTGGGTATTCGAAGTTCAACGCTTGCCACTGGCTCGCATCCTTAGGGTGACTCAGCATCTTGTCTTTTTTATCTATCTCCGGATCATTTGCGTCATCTTCTTGCTTCTTCTTCTCCCTATCCGCGTGACAATGCAGGAGCTTTGCTACCTTAGGGTCCGCGAAATACCGCTGCAGACGAGGAGTGATCGGAAAGTACCACACCACTTTTCGAGGAGCTTTCTTCCTCTTCTTGTATCGAGTGACACCGCACACCGGACATATGGTAGACTCCGCGTGCTCGTCCCGATAAATGATGCAATTGTTCATGCACACATGGTATTTCATGTGCGGTAAATCCAGAGGACACACGATTTTCTTCGCCTCCTCCGAACTGGTCGGGCACTTGTTCCCCTTGGGAAGACGTTCGTGCCAGAATGACATGTTGTCGTCGAAGCATGCGTCGGTCATTTTGTGTTTTACCTTCATCTCCAGAGCCATGAGCGTTACTTTCAGGCGGGTATCCTCGGGCCTGCATCCTTCATACAATGGAGTAACCGCGTCTAACTCAAGTTGATCCATCTTGGCTTTCTCTCGGGCGGCAGCTCTTGCGTTATCCGTCTGCTTGAGAAGCAGCTCTTGAATATGAGGGTCCTGCACCCAGCCCATCGATGGTCCAGCATCGTCTGCTCCGCCGGCATCATCATCATGTCCTGCATCTTCTACATGATGACTGTGTACAGCATCACCGTCGTGATCATCTCCTGGGGATTCTTCGTCTTCTCGCCCCCCCGAGCCGCGGTGGTTGTCTTGCTGCCCTTCCTCATTTCTTGCCCGGCCCCCATGGACGACTTCGTAGTCATCTTCATCACCTTGCCACCGATAGCCATCCATGAAACCACGCAAGAGCAGGTGGTCCCGCACCTGCCCAGAATCCGGGTCCGCAATAAGGCTATTCAGCTTGCATCTTCGACACGGACATCTTATCTCTGTCTCGTTCTTTTGAAGCATCTCGGCCTTCGCGGACCTCAAAAACCTATTCACGATGCCTTCGGTCATCGTGCGGACCATGGTCGCCTGCGGGGTAGAGCAAAACGATATTTTAGAACCAAGAAAAAATTTGGCATGACTTTCCCTAAAAATAGGACCAAAAAGAATGCTTAATGCCAAAATTCTCGCCGAAATGGAAATGAATCAACATTCCGGCAAAATATTGGCAACTATCGCATTTCAAATACCGGTACACCTCCAAACACAAACACATATGCAACACCACAAACATATGCAACACCACGAACATACATAGATCTAGCTAGGCCATAAAAAGTGCATGTGCACATTGTTGTAGGGAGAACAACATAAATATAGCTTCCCCCCTTACTTACCTAGCAAAACAAGGTAACTTAACCACTTAATTTGAATGAATCTATGGTAGAAATGAGGTGAAAAAGAGGAGGCACCCGAGACAAGGAGGAGGCGGTGGAGAGAATGAAGTGGGGAGAAAGTGAGTGTGGGAGGAGAGGCTGTCCAAAATATCTTGTTGCTGCCCACTTACTAATGGCGCACCAGCAACAAATGCGCCATTAGTAATCCAGGTTACTAATGGCGCACCCCCTGGTGGTGCGCCATTAGTACTTTTGCAAAAAAAGGAATAAAAACAATAATAAAAAAATAACATTAGTGGCGCACCTTCTGGCTGGTGCGCCATTACTAGTTACAACTAGTAATGGCGCACCACCAGTGGATGCGCCATTAGTATGTTTGGACAGGCGCACTAGTTCAAAAAAAAATTGGTACTAATGGCGCACCGTGGGCAGGGTGCGCCATTAGTAGTTTCAACACTAATGGCGCATCAGAAGGTGGTGCGCCATTAGTATATACTAATGGCGCACCACATGTCTGGTGCGCCATTAGTGTCATTTCCATCTATAGCCCTTTTCCTAGTAGTGATTTGGTGAAGATGACTTTGACGAGCCGACTACAAACGTGCACGACGTTGCGCCTTAGCAATCGTTAAACCAACTCCGAGAGGTTATTGACCATGCTGGAGCATAATCAACCTGACCACAAAGGTCTATTCCTGCAAGCAATCGAAGAACAAGCAAGAATATGATAAAGCAATCTGAATATTGCGAATATTGATGAAGTATTAATAATGGTGGGGATCCGGAAGTGGTCTTGGTCTGGTCGTTGGACACAAACGAAGTACACGAAGTTGCGTTGGCTAACTTTTAACTAAACAAATCGCAAGGGAAAAGCTACTAGATGGATCTACGTATATAGGAGCAAGGTATGGAGGCCTAGGAGATAGGAGGACTTTCCAAGGCAGCCTAAAACTAATCCTAGGTCGTACAAGGCCAATGGGCCCAAGTGGAGGTGATGCAACACCTTTGGACTTGTTGTTTGACTCGGATTCTGCTACAACGTCTGATTGTTTCGTCGATATATCAACGCTCCAGACGAATTTGAAGTTGAATCCAATTGGTCTGGAAAGAGCACAAAATCTAGAATCCAACAAAAAAAGAATCACCCAATTCGGAGTCCGTATGGAAAAGTTGTTGGCGTTTTGAGTCGGGTATGTCTGTGCAGTCCGAATCTGAATCCAGAACGTGATAGACTTGGACTCTATCTTCTCTTGGCCCAAAAGTGACGTGAGAGAACTTTTTGAACAGCACTTAAACATCTCTTTCTCCCTTATCTTCATATGTGAATTGTACAAATATCCCATACACCTGCAATTAGACAAAACACAAAAGCGTGTGAAGTATTTTTGTTCCGGATAACATAAATAGATTATTGAATAGTTTGCACTAGAAATCACCCGAGAGATATGCATGTATGCAATATTTTTGGTCGTATCCAAGGTAGTCATGTCCTCATCACTTGTTGCATTTGCAAATTTGTGAATCTTTTCCAACATTATTGAAGCTCACTTATTATTGCATCAAATTTTGTGCCACCATCCTAACCAAGCTCCACCATAAGCTTTTACGTGTGTAGGTGTGAGAACCGAAAAGAATTGGTACCAACAGTGCTATTTCATTGTCCGCATTTGAGTGAACTTGATTCATCTTCAACTTCGGTCAAGGTACATTTTGGTACACGTTCTTTTCCTTCTACCACTTACATTTTGCTTGGAATGATGGATAGGCCAAGTTCTTCTACCACTCCACCTCTCATCGAGAACGACAACGATATGACATCATTTGTCACCAAGAGTCACCTATTTGGAGCTCAAAAGGCATTGCACCAAGAACAACAAGCAATGAGGGACTACTTCGACAACAAATTCGACGCTCACAAGCAAGAGAATGATGCAAGAATGGACGAGATCCGCGCCTTCATGAGGAACTGGCGTCCTTCCACTTCTTCATCCTCAAGACGGAGCCGCTCGAGTCGACACTCCGACGACACCTTCTCCGACTCAAGTACACCATCATCGAACACTCTTCAACGAGCTGCGCGTCAAGACCGGCATGCATCTCGGAACCCGCTACATGACAAGCATACACAAGAACAAGTCGATGAGCAAATCCCTCGTCCTCAATCAAACCAAGTCGCTTTTGCACAAGCTCAAGAACGACAATGACTACGACGCCAAGAAGAAGAGCGAGCGCGCCTACACCAAGAGGAACAAGATGCCGAGGCTCAACGTCTTCAACAACAACAACAAGAAGCACAAGCTCTTGAGGCGCAATGTGCTCTTCAAGATTCGAGCCGAGTCATTGCCAACCGCAATCGCGAGCGGCGCAATCAAGAGGAAGCCCTTCGATAAGTAATTCAAGAGAGGAACTACCAACCGTGTGTGCAACGTCAAGCTCCACAAGCTCCTCCACAAGCTCGTCAAGCTCCACCTCAACCTCAAGTTCAACAAGAGCAAGTTGATCATGGACTTCCTCCACGACAAGAGCAACATGAGGATGATTACCCTCCATGCCAAGGGCGTCATCATCACCATCGCCAACAACACAATGAAGAGCAACGCTATGGCAAGCTCAAGTTCAAAATGCCCAAGTTGAATGGAAGCAATGATCCGGAAGAGTACCTCTCATGGGCTTTGAAGGTCGACAAAATTTTCCGCTTGCACAACTATGAGGAAGAGAAGAAGATTGCTATGGCATCACTTGAGTTCCAAGACTATGTGCTCATATGGTGGGAACAAGTACTTGAACGCCGTCAAGCAAGAGGTGAACCACCAATCACCACTTGGGCTCAAATGAAGGATGTCATGCGAGCACGCTTTGTACCAACATACTACAACCGCGATCTCTTCAAGAAGCTACAACTCCTCAAGCAAGGAACAAAGAGTGTTGAAGAATACTACAAGGAAATGGAGATAGCCATGATTCGAGCCAATGTCACGGAAGATGATGAGCAAACAATGGCAAGATTTTTAAATGGACTCAATCATCCCATCAAGAAGATCGCTGACTTCCAACCCTACTCCAACCTCATTGAGCTTGTGCATCAAGCTACCAAGGCCGAACGTCAAGTGCAAGATGACCTCAAGTACGCCAAGTACTCATCGAAGACCTACGGCTTCTCAAACATCCAAGCTTCAACGACTCCTTCAACATCTACCTCAACCAAGCCTTCTCCAAGCAACGACGACAAGTCAAATTACAAGAAAACTTCGGCAAGTTCAAGTCGTCTTCCTCCTACTACAAGAAACTTCAAGCCGCGTGCTTCATCATCTACGCCAACTGATGAGACCGTCAAAACAAGCTCCTTCAAGTGTTTCACTTGCGGTGGCCGAGGCCACAAGTCCTTCCAATGCACGAACAAGCGCACCATGATCCTCAACGACGACGGCACATATGACTCAATGAGTGAAGAGGAGATGGAAGCCCTTGAGCAAGTGGCCATGCACCGGCGCGTGAACGAGGATGAAGATGATCAAGTCTTTTGTGATGAGGATTCGAGCCCCACTCTCATTGTCTCCAAAGTCTTGACACTTCAACATCAACAAGAAGAAGACCAACGATGCCACATCTTCCATACTAAGGCCGGCATCAATGGAAGGTCCGTCAAGGTCATCATCGATGGAGGTAGTTGTCACAACTTGGCAAGTGAAGAACTATGCTCCAAGCTTCAATTGGTCAAGAGGAAGCACCCGCATCCCTACAAAGTTCAATGGCTAAGTGACTCCGGCACTATACGAGTCGAGCATATTGTCCAAGTCTCCTTCAAAATTGGTGATTATGAGGACACTTTGGAGTGTGATGTGGTCCCAATGACCGTTTGCCACCTCCTTCTTGGTCGACCATGGCAATTCGACTGTGGTGTCATCCACAATGGGCGCACCAATCACTATAGGTTCAAAATGAAAGGGAAGGAATATGTGCTACGACCTATGTCTCCTAGTCAAGTGATAGCCGACAAGCAAGCCACCAATAATGGAGAGAAGAGTGAAAAAGTGACACACCCAAAAGTGAGTGAGAGCCACAAGCCAGATTTGAGCGCCTCTTCGCCTAGAGAGAAAAACCTCATCCTATTTGCCACCAAAAGTGAGATGAGAGAAGTGTGTGAGAACCCATCGAGTGTGATGCACTTTGTCCTTGTGTGCAAAGATGGAGAGCCAACAACTAACACTTCTCACGAGCTACATTTAGTCTTTCAATCTCTTTTGCAAGAATTCCAAGATGTTTTCCCCAATGAGCTACCTCCGGGTCTACCTCCACTACGAGGCATTGAGCATCGAATCGTCCTCATCCCCGAAGCGCCACTTCCAAACAAAGCTCCATACCGTGTCAATCCCGAAGAAACCAAGGAGATTCAACGGCAAGTACAAGAACTCATCGACAACGGTCATGTACGTGAAAGCTTAAGCCCTTGTGCCGTTCCCGTTATACTTGTGCCTAAACCCGATGGAAGTTTCCGCTTGTGTTCCGATTGTAGACCCATAAATGCCATTACCGTTCGATATAGGCATCCCATTCCTCGCTTAGATGATATGCTTGATGAACTTAGTGGAGCCAACTTTTTCTCCAAAATTGATCTTAAAAGTGGCTATTATCAAATCCGCATTCAAGAAGGTGATGAATGGAAAACCGCTTTTAAAACCAAATTTGGCTTATATGAGTGGTTAGTCATGCCTATGGGTTTGTCGGAAGCCCCCGGTACTTTCGTGCGTCTTATGCATCATGTGCTTAGACCTTACATTAGAGTCTTCGTTGTGGTTTACTTTGATGATATTCTTGTGTTTAGCAAAACCACGAGGGAGCACATTAATCATGTTAAATCTATGTTGCAAACCCTTCGCAAGGAAAGCCTTTATGCGAACTTGAAAAAATGCACTTTTGGCATTGACAAAGTGGTTTTCTTGGGTTTTGTTGTCTCTTCCAAGGGTGTCCATGTTGATGAAACTAAGATTAAGGCAATTAAAACTTGGCCCCAACCCACCAATTTGCAACAAGTGCATAGTTTTCTTGGTCTTGCCGGATTTTATCGCCGCTTTGTGAAAAACTTTAGCACAATTGCCGCTCCTTTACATGCTTTGAGTAAGAAGAATGCTCCTTTTGTTTGGGGATATTTGCAATCCACCTCTTTTGATGAGCTCAAGTCTTTGCTTACTCATGCTCCGATTCTTGCTTTGCCCAACTTTGACAAAACTTTTGAGATTCATTGTGATGCATGTGATACCGGAATTGGCAGAGTTTTGATGCAGCAAAAACGAGCCATTGCTTATTTTAGTGAAAAACTCTCCGGTGCTCAACTTAATTATCCCATCTATGACAAAGAATTGTATGCTTTAGTGCGTGTGTTACATGTTTGGGAACATTACCTTAGACCTCATGAATTTGTCATCCATACCGATCATGAAATGCTTAAGTACTTAAAAGGTCAAATTAAGTTGAACAAGCGTCATGCCAAATGGAGTGAATTTATTGAATCTTTTCCTTATGTGATCAAGTACATTAAGGGTAAGGAAAATGTAGTTGCGGATGCACTTTCACGCACATGTACACTTTTCACTCAACTTGAGCTGAATGTTATTGGTTTTGAGCATATAAAAGACTTGTATGAGCATGATCCTTCTTTTGCTACTCCTTATGCTAAGTGTTTGACACACACGTCTTGGGAACGCTACTACATAAAGAATGATTATCTTATGAGAGCTAACAAACTATGCATTCCCGAGTCTTCTCTTCGTTTGCTCCTTTTGCAAGAGGCTCATGGAGGTGGACTCATGGGACATTTTGGACGCGACAAGACTTTCGCCACGCTCTCCAAGAACTACTTTTGGCCCAAGATGTACCGTGACGTCTCACGCTTCACCAACCATTGCTCTACATGTCACAAAGCTAAGTCTAAATCTCAATCCCATAGTCTTTACATGCCACTTCCTATTCCTTATCAACCTTGGGAAGACATTAGCATGGATTTTATACTTGGTTTGCCTAGAACTCAAAATGGCAAGGATTCCGTCTTTGTTGTTGTGGACTAATTTTCTAAGATGGCACATTTCATTCCTTGCAACAAGATAGACGATGCTTCACATATTGCCAATCTCTTTTGTAGGGAAATCTTGCGCCTTCATGGAGTGCCAAAGACGATTGTCTCGGACCGCGACGTCAAGTTCTTGAGTTACTTTTGGAAGACCCTATGCGCCAAGCTCGGCATCAAGCTATTGTTCTCTTTGGCATACCATCCTCAAACCGACGGCCAAACGGAGGTGACAAACCGTACACTCTCCATTCTACTTTTGCGTGTTGATCAAGAGGAACATCAAGGAGTGGGAGGCGTGTCTACCCATTGCCGAGTACGCCTACAACTGTGCAAGACATTCGACGACCGGAAAGTCCCCCTTTGAGGTCGTCTACGGCTTCAACCCGTTGTCCCCATTGGACATTCTACCTCTTCCTCTACAAGAGCACACCAACCTCGACGCAAGTGCCCATGCAAGCTACATTAAGAAGATGCATGAAGATACAAGGCACACCATCGAGCGCCAAGTCCAACGCCTCGCGACCAAGCTCAACGTCAACAAGCACCCCATGATATTCAACATTGGAGACCTCGTGTGGTTACACCTTCGCAAGGGCCGCTTCCCCAACGAACGCAAGTCCAAGCTTCTCCCTCGAGCCGACGGACCCTTCAAGGTGCTAGCACGCTACAACAACAATGCTTACAAGATCGATCTCCCATGCAACAAGTACAACATGAGCGACATCTTCAACGTCTCTGATCTCTCCCCGTACCATGGTGATGAGGATTTCGATCCGAGGTCGGATCTTTCACAAGGGGGGGAGATGATGCGGAGCATCTGATGAGGACATGACTACCTTGGATACGACCAAAAATATTGCATACATGCATATTTGTCAGGTGATTTCTAGTGCAAACTACTCAATAATCTATTTATGTTATCCAGAACAAAAATACTTCACACATTTTTGTGTTTTGTCTAATTGCAGGTGTATGGGACATTTGTACAATTCACATATGAAGATAAGGGAGAAAGAGATGTTTACTTGCTGTTCAAAAAGTTCTCTCACGTCACTTTTGGGCCAAGAGAAGATAGAGTCCAAGTGATGCGGAGCATCCCTCGCTCATCCCCATGGACGTGCCTACATCTCCCTCAACACCACTGGGACCCATGACAAGAGCCCGAGCTAAGGCTATCGAAGATAAGGTGAACTCGCTCCTCTCCGAACTCCCTCTTTCTACTCACGAGACATGGCTACTACCTCAGTCGGAGACTCTATGTGTAATCAGGTACATGGAGGTGAGCCAAGGATCTACTACTTGCAAGAGCCAAGACGGCGAGGACCCCAAGCATGTTGAGGAAGAAGAAAAGATGCTGCTGAAGCTACAGGCATCGGACGTCCGACCAAGCCCGAACATCCGACGACTCCCAGGCCACGGACGACCGACGCCCTCCGGACGTCCAACAGCTGAGCATCCGAACCAAATCTATGGACGACCGATACCACTGGACGTCCGACCGATGCACGCCCGAACCGAATCTACGGACGACCGACGACTTCCTGACGTCCGGACCGTCACGAAGCTCCGGACGATCGACCCCCTACGGACGTCCGACGCGCCCACGACAGAGCTCATTCTACGGACGCCCGAGCCCGACCGGACGTCTGGACCGTCCCGAGCCTCCGGACGTCCGACACCTTCCGGACGACCGACACCTGAGTGACCACGCATGCGGGCTGGAGCCCTAGTACCCCTTCGTTTTGACTTCCATTTGCACTAAGACTATAAATAGGACGCCCCCACCTCCTAGTACGGGTAGCATAGGTTTAGCTCATATTTTGTGTGAGAGCCTTGCTCATCCACTTGCCTACTTCTCCTTGGAGCTCAGGACCTCTTCGGAGAAGATCCCCCAAGCGGATTCAAGACCCCTTTCTAGGGAAGACCATCAAGACCTCCGTACGGAGAAGAACTGTTCCTTTGTATCCTTACCTTGGTTGATCATGGATCTTATGTCACTCTATGTTGTCTGTGATCGAGCACTCGTGTGATTGATTCTATGTCGGTTTAGTGATTCTCCCTCTCGTTTTCCCCGTGTTTTCCCTTTGTGCTTCCGTGTGTTCTTCGTGATTCCCCGTAGGATCCACTCCAAACGTGAAAGATCATCCATCTAGGGTTCCACCCTACATCATCTTGGTATCATGAGCCACGTTGATCACGTTTTTGGAGCCCCTACCCCGTGTTTTCTAGCTTGATTTTGTTGTTTTCGTCCTAATTCCGAAAATTCCCCACCAAAAATAGCCCCAATTTTTTTTTGTGCTTTGTTTGTGAGTTGAGATTTTGTTGGATTTGGTCCATGGATTTGTGTTGCTGCGTGTGGATCTAGCTTTCCCCACCCTCCCCACCCTTTTCCATCCACCATATCACTCGATTTCAACCTCACCATCTTCTTCTTCCCCGGAAATCTCGCAGTTCTTCTTGCCGAGCCCGATTTTCACCCAGGCTCCGGACAACCGGAAAAGGTCGGACGTCCGACGAAGTCCGGACGACTGTAAAAGCCCGGACGTCCGTGAAACCCTGACGAGAGTGAAGTTTGACAGTTCGGCCACCACCACAACCCCACATTCCACCACATCTTCCAAACCCACATACACCAAAATCTTCCCCGCTACCTCCTATGACGATTTTGCCATATTTTGGTCCTTGAAATTTTGAGTTGTGGATCCCGTATCCTTTTGTGTTTCGGCTATCTAGGTACGGTTGACGTCATCACCACCACTGCTCATCTTCTCAAGGGTCTCATCATCGCCAAGGACGGTAACTTCGACGACATCTTTGTCATAACTTGCAATTGCATTGATAACCCACATTGCCTCATTTTGCGTAGCTTACCCATCGAGACTATCCGTTGAGTATTGCAGGCAACGTGACTTGTGCACATTAGAGATCATACTCCATAGCATACATACCATACAATAGTGGTGCATATCTTGAGATCAACTTGTGTGTCACAAAGTTGTCATCGCATACACAATTGCTATCTTGGTTCGTGAAGTTTTGCATGAGAAAAGAGCTCAAAAGTAAAAGAGCCACACAAGCTTTTAAGCAAAGAGGAAATATAAGCAAAGAGCTTATGAACAAGAACCATAGCATCATAATACATTAAGATTGTCATATTGGATCATCTTGGATCATTGCACTGAAATACCATACATATAGCATATTTGGGATAGAGATAGTTGCATTTTTGCCTAGTAGGTTGTGCACAAGTTTGCGTATCCGCCTATTGTGCAATCGTGCTAGCGTCTCTCTAGTATTGTGCAACAAGAGAAATTTCGTGGTTTCCACATTTTGGCTCAATTTTTGATTGCACAATCCCATTTATCTATTTGCGTGTGTGTTTCCGTGTACCCATACTTGCTTGGTCTCCTTGTTGCATTTGCAAATTTGTGAATCTTTTCCAACATCATTGAAGCTCACTTACTATTGCATCAAATTTCGTGCCACTATCCAAACCAAGCTCCACCATAAGCTTTTACGTGTGTAGGTGTGAGAACCGACAAGAATTGGTACCAACAGTGCTATTTCATTGTCCGCATTTGAGTGAACTTGATTCACCTTCAACTTCGGTCAAGGTGAATTTGGTACACGTTCTTTTCCTTCTACCACTTACATTTTATTGAAATGATGGATAGGCCAAGTTCTTCTACAAATCCACCTCTCATCGAGAACGGCGATGACATGTCATCATTCGTCACAAAGAGCCACCTCTTTGGTGCTCAAAGGGCGTTACACCAAGAACAACAAGCTATGAGCGACCACATAGACAACCTCGCCACCGACTTGCGACTCTCCGAGCAACGTACAAGAGACTACTTCGATAACATCTTCGACTCTCATAAGCAAGAGAATGATGCAAGAATGGACGAGATCCGCGCCTTGATGTGGAATCGGCATCCTTCCACTTCTTCATCCTCAAGACGGAGCCGCTCAAGTCGACACTCCGACGACACCTTCTCCGACACAAGTACACCGTCATTGACCATTCTTCGACGAGTCGCGCGTCAAGACCGTCATGCATCTCACAACCCGCTACATGACAAGCATTCACAAGAACAAGTCGACGAGCAAATCTCTCCTCCTCAATCAAACCAAGTCGCTTTTGCTCAAGCTCAAGAACGGCAACGACTACGGCGCCAAGAGGAAGAACGAGCGCGTCTACACCAAGAGGAACAAGACGCCGAGGCTCAACGTCTTCGACAACAACAACGAGAAGCGCAAGCTCTTGAGGCGCAACGTGCCCGTCAAGAATCAAGTCGAGCCATCGCTAACCGCAATTGCGAACGGCGCAATCAAGAGGAAGCCCTTAGAGAAGAAATCCAAGAGAGGAACTACCAATCGTGTGTGCAACGTCAAGCTCCACTTCAACCTCCAGTTCAACAAGAGCAAGTTGATCATGGACTTCATCCGCGCCAAGAGCAACATGAGGATGACTATCCTCCATGTCAAGGACGTCATCATCACCATCGCCAACAACACAATGAAGAGCAACGCTATGGCAAACTCAAGTTCACAATGCCCAAGTTCAATGGAAGCAATGATCCGGAAGAGTACCTCTCATGGGCATTGAAGATCGACAAAATTTTCTGCTTGCACAACTATGAGGAAGAGAAGGAGATCGCTATGGCATCACTTGAGTTCCAAGACTATGTGCTCATATGGTGGGAACAAGTCCTTGAACGCCATGAAGCAAGAGGTGAACCACCTATCACCACTTGGGCTCAAATGAAGGAAGTCATGCGAGCACGTTTTGTGCCAACCTACTACAACCGCGATCTCTTCAAGAAGCTACAACTCCTCAAGCAAGGGACAAAGAGTGTTGAAGAATACTACAAGGAAATGGAGATAGCCATGATTCGAGCCAATGTCAAGGCAGATGATGAGCAAACAATGGCACATTTCTTGAATGGACTCAATCATCCCATCAAGAAGATTGCCGACTTCCAACCCTATTCCAACCTCATTGAGCTCGTACATCAAGCAACCAAGGCGGAACGTCAAGTGCAAGATAACTTCAAGTACAGCAAGTACTCATCCAAGACCTACGGTTTCTCCAACACCCAAGCTTCAACGACTCCTCCAACATTTACATCAACCAAACCTTCTCAAAGAAACGACGACAAGTCAAGTTACAAGAAAACTTCGGCAAGTTCAAGTCGTCTTCCTCCTACGACAACCAACTTCAAGCCGCGTGCTTCATTATCTACTCCAACCGATGAGACCGTCAAAACAAGCTCCTTCAAGTGTTTCACTTGCGGTGGTCGAGGCCACAAGTCCTACCAATGCACGAACAAGCGCACCATGATCCTCAACGACGACAGCACATATGACTCAATGAGTGAAGAGGAGATGGAAGCCCTTGAGCAAGTGGCCATGCACCGGCGCATGAATGAGGATGAAGATGATCAAGTCTTTTGTGATGAGGATTCGAGCCCCGCTCTCATTGTCTCCAAAGTCTTGACACTTCAACATCAACAAGAAGAAGACCAATGATGCCACATCTTCCACACTAAGGCCGGCATCAATGGAAGGTCCGTCAAGGTCATCATCGATGGAGCTAGTTTTCACAACTTGGCAAGTGAAGAATTATGTTCCAAGCTTCAATTGGTCAAGAGGAAGCACCCGTACCCCTACAAGGTTCATTGGCTAAGTGATTCCGGCACTATACGAGGCGAGCATACGGTCCAAGTATCCTTCAAAATTGGTGCTTATGAAGACAGTTTGGAGTGTGATGTGGTCCCAATGACCGTTTGCCACCTACTTCTTGGTCGACCATGGCAATTCGACCGTGGTGTCATCCACAATGGGCGCACCAATTATTATAGCTTCAAAATGAAAGGGAAGGAATATGTGCTACGACCTATGTCTCCTAGTCAATTGATAGCCGACAAGCAAACCACCAATCATGGAAAGACGAGTGAAAAAGTGACACACCCAAAAGTGAGTGAGAGTCACAAGCCAAATTTGAGCGCCTCTTCGCCTAGAGAGAAAAACTTCATCCTATTTGCCACCAAAAGTGAGATAAGAGAAGTGTGTGAGAACCCATCGAGTGTGCTGCACTTCGTCCTTGTGTGCAAAGATGGAGAGCCAACAACTAACACCTCTCACCAGTTACGTTTAGTGTTTCAATCTCTTTTGCAGGAATTCAAAGATGTTTTCCCCGATGAGCTACCTCCGGGTCTACCTCCACTACGAGGCATTGAGCATCGAATCGACCTCATCCCCGGAGGGCCACTTCCAAACAAAGCTCCATACCGTGTCAATCCCGAAGAAACCAAGGAGATTCAACGGCAAGTACAACAACTCATCGACAACGGTCATGTACGTGAAAGCTTAAGCCCATGTGTTGTTCCCGTTATACTTGTGCCTAAACCCGATGGAAGTTTCCGCTTGTGTTCCGATTGTAGACCCATCAACGCCATTACCGTCCGTTATAGGCATCCCATTCCTCGCTTAGATGATATGCTTGATGAACTTAGTGTTGCCAACTTTTTCTCCAAAATTGATCTTAAAAGTGGCTATTATCAAATCCGCATTCAAGAAGGTGATGAATGGAAAACCACTTTCAAAACAAAATTTGGCTTATATGAGTGGTTAGTGATGCCTATGGGTTTGTCGGAAGCACCTGGAACTTTCATGCGTCTTATGCATCATGTGCTTATACCTTACATTGAAGTCTTCGTTGTGGTTTACTTTGATGATATCCTTGTGTTTAGCAAAACCATGAAAGAGCACATTAATCATGTTAAATCTGTGTTGCAAACCCTCCGAAAGGAAAGCCTTTATGCGAACTTGAACAAATGCACTTTTGGCGTTGACAAAGTGGTTTTCTTGGGTTTTGTTGTCTCTTCCAAGGGTGTCCATGTTGATGAAACTAAGATTAAGGCGATTAAAACTTAGCCCCAACCCACCAATTTGCAACAAGCAAGAAGTTTTCTTGGTCTTGCAGGATTTTACCACCGCTTTGTGAAAAACTTTAGCACAATTACCGCTCCTTTACATGCTTTGAGTGAGAAGAATGCTCCTTTTGTCTGGGGATCTTTGCAATCCACCACTTTTGATGAGCTCAAATCTTTACTTACTCATGCTCTGATTCTTGCTTTACCCAACTTTGACAAAACTTTTGAGGTTCATTGTGATGCAAGTGGTATCGGAATTGGCGGAGTTTTAATGCAAGAAAAACGAGCCATTGCTTATTTTAGTGAAAAACTCTCCGGTGCTCAACGTAATTATCCTATCTATGACAAAGAATTGTATGCTTTAGTACGTGTGCTACATGTTTGGGAACATTACCTTAGACCTCATGAATTTGTCATCCATACCGATCATGAAACCTTAAGTATTTGAAAGGACAAACTAAGTTGAACAAGCGTCATGCCAAATCGAGTGAATTTATTGAATCTTTTCCTTATGTGATCCAGTACATTAAGGGTAAGGAAAATGTACTTGCAGATGCACTTTCACGCATATGCACGCTTGTCACTGAACTTGAGTTGAATGTTATTGGTTTTGAGCATATAAAAGACTTGTATGAGCATGATCCTTCTTTTGCTACTCCTTATGCTAAGTGTTTGACACACACGTCTTGGTAACGGTACTACATAAAGGATGATTATCTTATGAGAGCTAACAAACTTTGCATTCCCGAGTCTTCTCTTCGTTTGCTCCTTTGGCAAGAGGCTCATGGAGGCGGACTAATGGGACACTTTGGACGCGACAAGACTTTCGCCACGCTCTCCAAGAACTACTTTTGGCCCAAGATATTTCGTGATGTCTCACGCTTCACCAACCGTTGCTCTACATGTCGCAAAACTAAGTCAAAAGCTCAATCCCATGGTCTTTACATGCCCCTTCCCATTCCTTATCAACCTTGGGAAGACATTAGCATGGATTTTGTACTTGGTTTGCCTAGAACTCAAAATGGCAAGGATTCCGTCTTTGTTGTTGTGGACCGATTTTTTAAGATGGCACATTTCATTCCTTGCAACAAGATAGACGATGCTTCACATATTGCCAATATTTTTTGTAGGGAAATCTTGCGACTTCATGGAGTACCCAAGACGATTGTCTCGGACCGAGACGTCAAGTTCTCGAGTTACTTTTGGAAGACCCTATGTGCCAAGCTCGGAATCAAGCTATTGTTCTCTTCGGCATACCATCCTCAAACCGACGGCCAAACGGAGGTGACAAACCATACACTCTCCACTCTACTTCGCGTGTTGATCAAGAAGAACATCAAGGAATGGGAGGTGTGTTTACCCATCGCCGAGTACGCCTACAACCGTGCAAGACATTCCACGACCGACAAGTCCCCTTTCGAGGTCGTCTACGGCTTCAACCCTTTGTCCCCATTGGACATTCTTCCTCTTCTTCTACAAGAGCGAACCAACCTCGACGCAAGTGCTCGTGGAAGCTACATCAAGAAGATGCATGAAGATACAAGGCACACCATCGAGCTCCAAGTACAACGACTAGCGACCAAGCTCAACATCAACAAGCAACCCATGGTATTCAACATTGGTGATCTAGTGTGGCTACATCTTTGCAAGGAACGCTTCCCCAACGAATGCAAGTCCAAGCTTCTACCTCGCGCCGATGGACCTTTCAAGGTTCTAGCACGCTACAACGACAACGCCTACAAGATCGACCTACCACGAGGCAAGTACAACGTGAGCGACATCTTCAACGTCAAGGACCTCACACCTTTCCATGGTGATGCACCTTTTGATCCGAGGTCGGATCTCTCCCAAGGGGGGAGATGATGCGGAGCATCCCTCGCTCATCCCCATGGACGTGCCTACATCTCCCTCAACACCACTTGGACCCATGACAAGAGCCCGAGCTAAGGCTATCGAAGATAAGGTGAACTCGCTCCTCTCCGAACTCCCTCTTTCTACTCACGAGACATGGCTACTACCTCAGTCGGAGACTCTATGTGTAATCAGGTACATGGAGGTGAGCCAAGGATCTACTACTTGCAAGAGCCAAGACGGCGAGGACCCCAAGCATGTTGAAGAAGAAGAAAAGATGCTGCTGAAGCTACAGGCATCGGACGTCCGACCAAGCTCGGACGTCCGACGACTCCCAGGCCACGGACGACCGACGCCCTCCGGACGTCCGACAGCTGAGCATCCGAACCAAATCTACGGACGACCGAGACCACCGGACGTCCGACCGATGCACGCCTGAACCGAATCTACAGACGACCGATGACTTCCGGACGTCCGGACCGTCACGAAGCTCCGGACGACCGACCCCCTCCGGACGTCCGACGCGCCCACGACAGAGATCATTCTACGGACGCCCGAGCCCGACCGGACGTCCGGACCGTCCCAAGCCTCCGGACGTCCGACACCTTCCGGACGACCGACACCTGAGTGACCACGCATGCGGGCTGGAGCCCTTGTACCCCTTCGTTTTGACTTCCATTTGCACTAAGACTATAAATAGGACGCCCCCACCTCCTGGTACGGGTAGCATAGGTTTAGCTCATATTTTGTGTGAGAGCCTTGCTCATCCACTTGGCTACTTCTCCTCGGAGCTCAGGACCTCTTCGGAGAAGATCCCCCAAGCGGATTCAAGACCCCTTTCTAGGGAAGCCCATCAAGACCTCCGTACGGAGAAGAACTGTTCCTTTATATCCTTACCTTGGTTGATTGTGGATCTTATGTCACTCTATGTTGTCGGTGATCTAGCACTCGTGTGAATGATTCTATGTCGGTTTAGTGATTCTCCCTCTCGTTTTCCCCGTGTTTTCCCTTTGTGCTTCCGTGTGTTCTTCGTGATTCCGCGTAGGATCCACTCCAAACGTGAAAGATCATCCATCTAGGGTTCCACCCTACATCACCAACTCTCTCATGTTCTGGATTCAGATTCGGACTGCACAGACATACCTGACTCCAAACGCCAACAACTTTTTCATACGGACTCCGAATTGGGTGATTCTTTTTTTTGTTGGAATCTAGATTTTGTGCTATTTCGAGCCCAATTGGATTCACCTTCAAATTCGTCTGGAGCGTTGAACTATCGACGAAACAATCAGACGCTGCAGCAGAATCCGAGTCAAACAACAAGTCCAAAGGTGTTGCATCACCTCCACTTGGGCCCATGAGCCTTGTACGACCTAGGGTTGGTTTTAGGATGCCTTGGGACGTTCTCCCACCTCCTTGGCCGCCACCCCTTCCTCCTATATAAGTAGATCCATCTAGTAGCTTTTTCCTTGGGATTTGTTTAGTTAAAAGTTAGCCATTGCAACTTCGTGTACTTCGTTTGTGTCCAACGACCAGAACAAGAATGCTTACGGATCCCCACCTTTATCAGTACTTCATATATATTCGCAATATTCATATTGATTTATCATATTCTTGCTTGTTCTTCGATTGCTTGCAGGAATAGACCTTCGTGGTCAGGTTGATCGTGCTCCGGCGTGGTCAATACTCGGAGTTGGTTTAGCGATTGCTAAGGCGCAACGTCATGCACGTTTGTAGTCGGATCGTCAAAATTGTCTCCACCAAATCGATAGTTATCATCTCATCGAAAGATCGGGACACCTCCGCCTCTATCAAGTGGTATCAGTTTTTAGGTTGCTCGGTGAGAATTTCTAGTTTTCCCTAGATTAGATTTATTTTCTTACCTATTGTCCAAGAAAAAACCACAAAAAAAGTTAGATCTATTCATCCTTTGTCCAAGCCAGTCCGAGCCTATGCAATTTTCTTTTCATTGTTTGCATTATTGAATTATCGGTTGCATCGTCGTGTCGAGTTGCTGGTCTTAGTGTCTAGTTCGTTTAGAGTTTCGAGTTCTGTTCACATTAGTCACACCGCCGTTGCATCATTATCCCTTCCACTGTCCACCACCCATCCATCAAATTCCACCATGTGCTACCCACTGTTCATTGTCATAATCATAGTTGAGATCGTTCACATCTTCGCTTGATCCAATCTGCATCTTATCTAGTTTGTTTTGGAAAGAGAGAGAGACAAAAAAAAGACGGGAAAAAAAGAGAGAGAAAAAAGTAAAAAAATATCAGAAAAAGAGAAAGAAAAAGGAAAAAAGTGTGAGAAAAAAAAGAGAGAAGAGAAAAAAAAACAAATTCGGATCTATCTAGACTCAATCTCGTAGTTGAATTCGGACTGGAATCTGTTTTGTGCACTATTCAGTAAAAAAGACATAACTTCCTCATACAAACTCCGTTTTGGCTCCACAAGTACTCAAATTAAAGCTAGCGACTAGACGCATCTGAATAGTTGCAAAAGCTAGTTCAATATTTGATATCTCAAAATCAGCTTCTAAATAGGTCTTTTTGCCATCCGAAGTTTACGCATACAGTTTGTTCCAGTTTTTCAGGCCAGTTTTAGAATTCTTTGACTCCTCATATCAATTCCGAATCGAGTGATTTTTTTTTGCATTGGAAAGCTTGAGTTAGTAGCATTCTTTGAAAATTTATCAGAAAATTGGCTCAAACTTTTCAAGAGGAAAGTTGGAGAGAGTTGTTGTATATCCTGCTTGGCAATTGTTTTTCATCATTATCTTCACTGCCGTTGTGATCTTCACTTATATCTTGCTATCTAGAGCTACTTAGTATCATTCAATGATGCTAGTTGTGCTACACCGTGATCTCATTAGTATTCTAGGCTCACATCTCTAGTTCGGTCTAGCCTAGGACCAACACAATACCGTCGTTGAGCGTTTATTCAACATTGCATCTTTGAATTGATTATTGCTAATCTTTTCTACCATATATAGCCAACCCAGCTCCACATATTTCTACATCGTGTATACGTACGTTCCCCTGGCAATCGCTTTACACAATCTTCGGAGTTATTTGACACCGCTGGTTGCGTGTCACCACCTGTCGCATGGTAAGAACTTGTAAGATATTGATATTAGCTTTACTGTGAGCACGTTACAACCACATCCTAGTTGTTCATAAGAACATTATTCTCGAATTTTGTTTCTTGTTTCTACTAATCATGACAGGTTCCGGAGAAAGAAGTTCTTGTACGACGAACACATCTTCACCATCACGAGAGTTGGGACAACACACACAAGCACATGGTCAGGTTATCTCTTTACCATCATTTGAGGGTAGATTTAATCCTGTTATTTATCTAGATTGGGAGTTTGAAGTAGAACAAGTGTTTAAATACCATGACTTTTCTGAACTTGAGCGAGTACGAGCTGCCACTAGAGCATTTACTGGTTTTGCTTCTGTTTGGTGGAGTGTGCATTGTAAGAAAAACATTGATAACCAACCCACAACTTGGAAAGATTTGAAACATGTAATGAGACAACAATTTTTCCCTCCTTACTATCGTCGTGAATTGCTTCACAAATTTGAACAATTTAAACAAGGCAATAACACTGTTCATGCTTACTACCAAGAGTTCAAATCTTATATGCATCATTGTGACATAGAAGAATCTGAGGATGATACAATGAATAGATTTTTTGGTGGTTTGAACCTTGATATTCAGGCAAGATTTAGGTATATTCCTCGTTGCATTAGTGGTATGTATGTTCGTGCTTGTACCTTTGAGAGACAGTTACAGGAGGATGCATTGGGTGACTACAACAACTACTATTCCAATTCATGCTCACTACCATCGGTTGGTTCCTCCACCGTTGTACCTACTAGAGCAGCCACACCTCAGATTGTGAGTGCGACATCATCTCAAGTGTATGGTACATTGTCATTGTCCATACCGACATCAGCTACGTCTTTGCGACAAGGTGACAGTAAAGGTATTGATGATATAACTTCACATGAGAATGATGCATCCCTAATTAACTTAAATACATCATGTGTTGAGTTACCTGTTGATTTGAGCATGCCATCTATTTTAGAGAATCATGTTACTATCATGAATGCATCATGTGATCAAACAACTAAAATTCCAACAATTTTGAGTGCACCCATTGAATTAACTATTGATGCAAAAGAACCAATGTTTAATCATTTTGATATGACCTCTACTCTTGGTGATGATTCTGTGTCCAATGACTTACTGCATGTTTGCTTATTTAAGCAAGTTGTAGCATGTAAATTTGATGCAAGTAAGGTTTATTCACTAATGTTGGGATGGTTTAATGATGAATATTGTCAATCTTTTGATAGGAATAAGAGCTTCACTTATATGTGCAAACTGAGTTGCAATATTTTCATGCCTTCTACTTATGATAATATTTTGGCTTTATATCTTATGATCTATGAAAGTTACTCACGTATACATGTGTCATATGTGCAAAAATCAGGGGAAGTAAAAATGGATGACATATACATATACAACATGTATACCTTGTGATGCGGAGCATCCCATGTTCATCCCCATGTACATTCCGACTACTCTCCAAACCCCAAGAGGACTTATGACGAGACCTCAACTATACGCCATTGGACACAAGGTGAACTCACTCCTCTCCGAATCGTCACTTTCCACATATGAGACATGGCTACTACCTCAAACATGTGTGCTATGCATGTCCAGGAATCAAGAGGAAGGTCATGGAACAGCTACGATCATTGGACAAGACGGCGAGGACACCAAGTACCAGGGCCAAGAGAAGAAGCTGCTGGAAGCTACAGCCACCGGACGACCGGCCCAGCCCGGATGTCCGGCCCCTGAAGGTCACGCCAGCCCAAGGAAACCAAGCCAACGAATGCTACAGCGGCCGAACGTCCGACCAGGACCGGACGTCCGATGACTCCCAGGCTCCAGACGACCGGTCACCTCCGGACGTCCGAGACTTCCCCACCAGAACCAAAACTACGGATATCCGACGAAGACCGCACGTCCGTGCATCAGCCAACAGAACGATATCTACAGACATCCAAAGACCTACAGACGTTCGGACCTTCGCGAGCCTCCGGATGATCGGAACCCTCCGGACGTCCGACGCTTGTCTGCGCACAATGTATTGGACCGAGTCCATGTATCCCCCACTTACCCCTTCGTGGCCCATGACTATATATACTCCTCCACCTCCTCCTAGTTAGGGTAGCATAGTTTTAGCTCATATTTTGTGTGAGAGCCTTGCTCATCCACTTGGTTACTTCTCCTTGGAGCTCAGGACCTCTTCGGAGAAGATCCCCCAAGCGGATTCAAGACCCATCAAGACCTCCGTACGAAGAAGAACTGTTCCTATGTATCCTTACCTTTGTTGATCGTGGATCTTATGTTACTCTATGTTGTCGGTGATCTAGCACTCGTGTGATTGATTCTATGTTGGCTTAGTGATTCTCTCTCTTGTTTTCCCCGTGTTTCCCCTTTGTGCTTCTATGTGTTCTTCGTGATTCCCCGTAGGATCCACTCCAAACATGAAAGATCGTCCACATAGGGTTCCACCCTACATCATCTTGGATCAGAGCCAGCTTGTCTCATGATATCATCTTGGTATCATGAGCAACGTTGATCACATTTTTGGAGCCCCTACCCGTGTTTTCTAGCTTGATTTTGTTGTGTTCTTGCCTAAATTCGAAAATCCCCACCAAAAATAGCCCCAATTTTTTTTGTGATTTGTTGGTTTGATGATGTTTTCTTGATTTTGATTCGTGGATTTGCTTGGTTTTAAGTGGATCTAGCATCTCCCCAAGTTTCCCCATCTTTCATCCACGAAATCTCGTCAATTTTGACCCCGAAATCTCCATTTTCCGCCCAAAATCACGCCCCCGAACTCGCATCTCGCGTTGACCCCGGCCCTCCGGACGACCGGAGTTTTACGGATGTTTGGAGCCCTAGGAACAACCGGACTTCCGACCTTTTTCCAGACGACCGGAACCCCTAACCCGAACCGAATTTACGGATTTCCGAATTTTTCGGACGTCCGACGCCCCGGACATCCGACCTTTCCGGACGTCCGTAACCTGTAGATATTGACTTCGGCTGATTTTTGTTTTGTCCATAACTAATTCATCTGAACTCCGATTTTGACGTTCTTTAGCTCGTTTTGAAGCTCTTGACATCCCCTATCCCACAAAAATACCACCAATATAATTTGTGATGAGGACATCAATATCATTGTTACACCCACAGCCCCTACTGCTATACATACTGGACCAATTACTAGAGCTCGCGCACGCCAACTAAATTACCAGGTACTTCCGTTTCTTGGTAATGATTCTAATGTTCATGAGAATATGATGCTGCCTAAATTGGATACATTTGTTTTGCTTACAAATGAAGGGCCTAGCTTGGAGAAGGATGAACATTGGAGCAAGAAAAAGCATGGAGATGATGGCATGCGCAAGGGGAACAAGAACGGAGTTACGAGTGATGATTTCAGGTCTTTGAAGCCACCATAATGAGTGCATGAAGCCTTGGACGAAATATACAAGATGTCACTTCATAAATTTCGTCCAGAGGCTATTATAGGTGCTGCATCACCTTTTTATTGGTCCATGCCCATGTAATTTCGAAATACATTAGTATAGGCTATTTTTAGAGTCCGTATGTGTGGGGAAACAAGAGATAGGGTTGATGTCGGACCCCTCCACCAAGGGCCACGAAATTCCCCCTCTCTTCTTCCATATATACAGCCCTTAGGGCACCGTTTAGACTTTGGGTTTTGTTTAGATTAAAGTTCGCCATAGCTGCAACTTCGTGTACTTCGTTTGTGTTCAACGACCAGACAAAGGCGTCACAGAACCCCACCTTGATCAATAAAGCTTTCATCTTATATTCGCAATATCCAGAATTGCAATCTCAGTTTCTGCTTGTTCTTCGTTTGCTCGCAGGAAACAGACCCTCGTGGTCAGGTTGATCGTGCTCCGGCGTGGTCAATAACCTCTCGGAGTTGGTTTAGCGATTGCTAATGTGTGACGTCCTCGCACGTTCGTAGTCGGATTGTCAAAGTCGACTTCCACCAAAGCGATATCCATCATCTCATCGAAAGACGGGACACCTTTGCCTCTAACAAGTGGTATCAGATTTCCAGGTTGCTCGGTGAGATTTTACAGTTTTTCATAGTTTAGATCAAGTTTGTTCTTCATACCTATAGTCCACGAAAAAGCCACAAATTTTTTTTAGGGTTAGTTCATCATATCCGAACCAGTCTGAGCCATTGCATAGTCTTTTCTGTATTTGCGTTGTTGAATTTGTGGTTGCATTGTCGTGTCTAGTTGCTGGTCTTAGTGTCTAGTCCTTTAGAGTTTTGAGTTCTGTTCACAAGTTGTCACGCCGCCGCCGCGTCATCACCATCATCGCTGCCATATACCACCATCGTCATCACCGCTGCCATATACCACCATCGTCATCACCGCTGTCATCTACCACCATCGTCATCACCGCTGCCTTCTACCACCATCGACATTACCGCAGCCATATACCACATATCCACCTCCATCACGCCAATCCGAGTCCACCTGCAACATATATCTGCCACCAGTCCGAGTTCCACCAGATTCATCTCTGCCACCAGTCCGAGTTCCACCAGATTCATCTCCGCCACCAGTCCTAGTCCGAGTCCAGTATTTGTTGCTTTGTTTTCGACTTCCAGATCATGCCATACTCCGAGTCGTGATAGAAAAGGACTCTCGAACTTTCGTGTTACCCGCAGTAGAAAAATAGCTCTAGTTTCCCAAAAAAAAACTAATCTGGAAAATTCTGGCTAGGCTGTTTCTAGACCATTTGTAGACTTTTTTGAATTTTTTTGTTGCGGAGCAAAAAAAAAGAGAGAAAAAAAGAGAGAAAAAAATTCAGAGTGTGCTCCTCCCTTGTTTACGTGCAGCGCCGTGATTTTGTTAGTGTTCTAGGCTCGCGTCTCTAGCACAGTCTAGCCTAGGACCAGCACAGTACCGTCGTTGAGCGTTTATTCAACTTTGCATCTCTGAATTGATTATTGCTGACCCTTTTTGCTACCATCTAATAAGCCTTCCCAGCTCCACATACATCTATGTCATGCATTTGATTCTCCCTGGTAATCGCTCTATGCAAGCTTTGAGAGTTTTGACTACAACGGTTGCCGATCACCACCTGCTGCTGGGTAAGAACTGGTAAGAATTTGAGATTCGCTTGAAGGATTTGTGACACACCACCACCACCACCACTTCCTAGTAGTCTGTAGAATCATATTATTTTGTGTTTCTATTGCTGCTAACCATGCCAGGATCACAAGCCGATGAGACTGATTGGGAGAACCTGACGAACAAACAGGTACATGATAAATTTCAGCAAATGATGAGTGGACAGGTGCAAGATGTGCTAAACAGATTTGACGAGGCCATGGATAAGATAGATGGCATTGAGAAGACATTCGAAACAAAGCTTGATAGAAAGTTTAATGAATTGCTCGCGCATTTTCCACAACCACCGCCGGCTGCACCTATCACACCTCTGCAACAACAACAACAACGCCTCCTTCTGAATCAGTATGGATGAGCGAAGCGTGTTCCTATTGAGGATGGCCAAACTTCTGGTGCTGCTGTTCCTGTTGTTGATGCTTCTTTGGGTCGTGCTACTGCTGCTACTAGTACCTAGGAGGATGATGAGTATGCGGGCGATTATGTGGATGAGGTTGATCAAAATCAGAACTACGTGCAGCCACCAGCACCACCACCAGTAGGTCGACCTCAGGTATATATTCGTAATGGTAGGCCTGCACCACCACCTCAGGTACGAGATGATGCCCATATTCCTAAACTGAAATTGAATATTCCACCATTTGAGGGTAGATATGTTCCTGATATATATCTTACTTGGGAGTTAGAAACTGAACAACGTTTTACATGTTTACAATATCCCGAGGAGAGACGGGTTGCTGCTGCTGTTTGTGCTTTCACTAGTTTTGCATGTGTATGGTGGTCTGAACATTGTAGATTATATCATATTCCAGCTACTTGGGCTGCTTTGAAAACTGCTATGCGTACTCATTGGGTTCCACCATATTATCAACGTGAATTGCTTCAAAAATTTAGCGTTTAAGACAAGGAAAAAATTATGTAGAAGAATATTATCAGGAATTACAAACTGGCATGATTAGATGTGGTATTGTTGAGGAGAATGAAGCTATGCTTGCATGTTTTACGGGTGGATTAAATAGAGAGATTCAGACCATTCTAGAGTATAAGGAGTATACTAATATCACTCGTTTATTCCATCTTGCTTGTAAAGCTGAATGTGAAGTGCAGGATCGACAAGCAATGGCGCGCACTAACTTTTCTGCAGGTCGACCTTCCTCATGGACACCGCGTGCATCTTCTACTTCCACTACACCAGCAACTCAATCAGGTGCCATCTCCAGCCGTGATACAAGAAAGCAGGCACAACCACCATCATCTGCCAAGAGCGCACCTACCAGGCCTACACAGAGCTCTTCTTCTTCCATGGCATCAACAGGGCACACAAGTGATATTATTTGTCGTCGTTGTAAGGAAGAGGTCATTATGCGAGAGAATGCAAATCTCAGCGTGTGATGATTGCTACCGAGGATGGTGGGTATGAGTCCGCTAGTGACTATGATGAGGAGACTTTGGCTCTTATTACACGTGAAGAACATGGTGGAGATGATTCTGATCATGAGACGCAATACATGGCTCCTGAAGACGCTGACAGGTATGAATGTTTAGTTGCTCAACGTGTTTTGAGTGTGCAGGTCACACAAGCTGAGCAAAATCAGAGGCACAATTTGTTCCATACCAAGGGAGTTGTGAAGGAACGTTCTGTGTGCGTCATCATAGATGGAGGGAGCTGCAACAACTTGGCTAGCATGGAGATGGTGGAGAAGCTTTCTCTCACCACAAGACCACATCCACATCCTTACTACATCCAATGGTTCAACAACAGCGGCAAGGTTAAGGTAACACGTAATGTTCGTGTGCATTTTAGTATCTCTACATATGTTGATTATGTTGATTGTGATGTGGTACCTATGCAAGCATGTTCCTTATTACTTGGTAGACCATGGCAATTTGATAAAAATTCCGTACACCATGGTAGAAACCATCACTATACTCTTGTTCATAAGGATAAAAATATTACTTTGCTTCCTATGACTCCTAATTCCATTTTGAAAGATGATATTAATAGAGCTAATAAAGCAAAACAGGAGAAGAATAAGAGTGAAAATCAGATTGTGGCAAAAGAATTTGAGCAACAAATGAAGCCTAATAATAAACCATCTAGTGTTGCTTCTGAAATTAAATTGAAAAGTGCATGCTTATTTGCCACCAAATCTGATATTGATGAGCTAGATTTTAGCAAATCTGTTTGCTATGCTTTTGTGTGCAAAGAGGCATTATTTCCATTCGAGGACGTGCCTTCCTCTTTGCCTCCTGCTGTCACTAACATTTTGGAGGAGTTCGCTGACGTCTTTCCACAAGACGTGCCACCGGGATTACCGCCTATTCGAGGGATTGAGCATCAGATTGACTTAATTCCCGGTGCTTTACTGCCAAACCGTGCACCATACAATACCAATCCAGAGGAGACAAAGGAGATTATGCGTCAAGTACAAGAGCTTCTCGACAAAGGTTATATACGCGAATCCCTTAGTCCTTGTGTTGTTCCTATTATTCTAGTGCCGAAAAAGGATGGTACATCACATATGTGTGTTGATTGTAGAGGAATTAATAATATTACTATTCGTTATCATCATCCTATTCCTAGGCTAGATGATATGCTTGATGAATTGAGTGGCTCTACAATATTCTCCAAAGTTGATTTGCGTAGTGGATACCATCAAATTCGTACGAAACTGGGAGATGAATGGAAAACAACATTTAAAACTAAGTTTGGATTATATGAGTGGTTAGTCATGCCTTTTGGGTTAACTAATGCACCTAGTACTTTCATGAGATTAATGAACGAAGTTTTACGTGCTTTCATTGGACGACTTGTGGTAGTTTACTTTGATGACATATTGATTTATAGCAGAACTTTGGAAGAACATTTGGAACATTTACGTGCTGTTTTTATTGCTCTACGTGATGCATGTTTGTTTGGTAAACTTGGGAAGTGCACCTTTTGCACCGACCGAGTATCTTTTCTTGGCTATGTTGTTACTCCACAGGGAATTGAAGTTGATAAAGCCAAGATTGAAGCTATTGAGAGTTGGCCGCAGCCCAAAATGGTCACACAAGTGAGGAGTTTTCTTGGCCTCGCTGGATTCTATAGGCGTTTTTTGAGAGATTTCAGCACCATTGCTGCACCTCTCAATGAGTTTACAAAGAAAGATGTGCCTTTTCTGTGGGGTACCGCACAGGAAGAAGCCTTCACGGTATTGAAAGATAAGTTGACACATGCTCCTTTACACCAACTTCCTGATTTTAATAAGACTTTTGAGCTTGAATGTGATGCTAGTGGAATTGGATTAGGAGGTGTGTTACTACAAGATGGCAAACCTGTTGCATACTTTTCTGAAAAATTGAGTGGGCCTAGTCTGAATTATTCTACTTATGATAAAGAATTATATGCTCTTGTTCGGACTTTAGAAACATGGCAACATTATTTATGGCCCAAAGAATTTGTTATACATTCTGATCATGATTCTTTGAAACATATTAAAAGTTAAGCTAAATTGAATCATAGACATGCTAAATGGGTTGAATTCATTGAGACTTTCCCTTATGTCATTAAACACAAGAAGGGAAAAGAAAATGTTATTGCTGATGCATTGTCTCGTCGCTATACTATGCTTTCACAACTTGACTTCAAAATATTTGGTTTGGAGACCATCAAAGATCAATATGTGCATGATGCTGATTTTAAAGATGTAATGTAGAATTGTAAAGAAGGAAGAATGTGGAACAAGTTTGTTGTTAATGATGGATTTGTGTTTCTTGCTAACAAGCTATGCATTCCAGCTAGCTCCGTTCGTCTTTTGTTGTTGCAGGAGGCGCATGGAGGAGGATTAATGGGACACTTTGGCGTGAAGAAGACGGAGGACGTACTTGCTACACATTTCTTTTGGCCAAAGATGAGACGGGATGTTGAGCGTTTTATTGATCGCTGCACTACATGTCAAAAAGCTAAGTCACGACTCAATCCTCATGGTTTATATATGCCTTTGCCTGTACCTCCTTGGGAGGATATATCTATGGACTTTGTTTTAGGTTTACCTCGAACAAAGAAGGGGAGGGATAGCATATTTGTTGTCGTGGATAGATTCTCGAAAATGGCACACTTTATACCATGTCATAAAAGTGATGATGCTGTTAATGTTGCTGATTTGTTCTTTCGTGAAATTATTTGCTTGCATGGTGTGCCAAATACTATTGTTTCAGATCGTGATACTAAATTTCTTAGCCACTTTTGGAGATGTTTATGGGCTAAGTTGGGGACTAAACTGCTTTTTAGTACTACTTGTCACCCCCAAACTGATGGACAAACTGAAGTAGTCAATAGAACATTGTCTACTATGCTTAGGGCTGTTTTGAAGAATAATAAGAGAATGTGGGAGGAATGCTTGCCTCATATTGAATTTGCTTATAATCGTTCATTGCATTCTACTACTAAGATGTGCCCTTTTGAAGTTGTGTATGGTTTCCTACCTCGTGCACCTATTGATTTGTTGCCTCTTCCATCTTCAGAGAAGGTTAATTTTGATGCTAAACAATGTGCTGAATTGATTTTAAAGATGCATGAGTTAACTAAGGAAAACATTGAGCGTATGAATGCTAAATATAAACTTGCTGGAGATAAGGGTAGAAAACATGTTGTGTTTGCACCTGGAGATCTTGTTTGGTTACATTTGCGTAAAGATAGATTTCCTGATTTGCGCAAATCAAAGCTAATGCCACGTGCTGATGGTCCCTTTAAGGTGTTAGAGAAAATAAATGATAATGCATACAAACTTGAGCTGCCTGCAGATTTTGGGGTTAGTCCCACTTTTAACATTGCAGATTTGAAGCCTTATTTGGGTGAGGAAGATGAACTTCCGTCGAGGACGACTTCATTTCAAGAAGGGGAGGATGATGAGGACATCAATACCATTGTTACACCCACAGCCCCTGGTGCTATACATACTGGACCAATTACTAGAGCTCGCGCACGCCAACTAAATTACCAGGTACTTTCGTTTCTTGGTAATGATTCTAATGTTCATGAGAATATGATGCTGCCTAAATTGGATACATTTGTTTTTCTTACAAATGAAGGGCCTAGCTTGGAAAAGGATGAACATTGGAGCAAGAAAAAGCATGTAGATGATGGCATGCGCAAGGGGAACAAGAACGGAGTTACGAGTGATGATTTCAGGCCTTTGAAGCCACCATAATGAGTGCAGGAAGCCTTGGACGAAATATACAAGATGCCAGTTCATAAATTTCGTCCAGAGGCTATTATAGGTGCTGCGTCACCTTTTTATTGGGCCAGGCCCATGTAATTTCGAAACACATTAGTATAGGCTATTTTTAGAGTCCGTATGTGTGGGGAAACAAGAGATAGGGTTGATGTCGGACCCCTCCACCAAGGGCCACGAAATTCCCCCTCTCTTCCTCCATATATTCAGCCCTTAGGGCACCGTTTAGACTTTGGGTTTTGTTTAGATTAAAGTTCGCCATAGCTGCAACTTCGTGTACTTCGTTTGTGTTCAACGACCAGACAAAGGCGTCACAGAACCCCACCTTGATCAATAAAGCTTTCATCTTATATTCGCAATATCCAGAATTGCAATCTCAGTTTCTTGCTTGTTCTTCGTTTGCTCGCAGGAAACAGACCCTCGTGGTCAGGTAGATCATGCTCCGGCGTGGTCAATAACCTCTCGGAGTTGGTTTAGCGATTGCTAAGGCGCGACGCCCTCACACGTTCGTAGTCGGATCGTCAAAGTCGACTTCCACCAAAGCAATATCCATCATCTCATCGAAAGACGGGACACCTTTGCCTCTATCAATTTGAATCCATCAAATTTTCCAAAATTTGGCAAGTTTGCCTAGGCCTTCTACCATATCATCCGCTACACCACCACCGACTTCCGCAACCTAACCCAATTTGTTCACCATAGCATTAGTGGTTGCTTGAGTAGTGATTTGAGTCTCCTAAGGTGTTTCGGCTACTTAGGGACGATTACTTCTTCATCGACCACCACCACCACTTCCGCATAGGCTTACCCACTATACGCTTCCACCAACCCCAACTTAACCCAATTTTGTTTGAGTTGTGGCTTGTGTCTCCTAAGGTGTTTCAGCTACTTAGGGACGACAACTTCAACTCCGACATGTGTATAGCCATCATTCCACTTCCGCATTGGCAAGTGCAAACCACCACCGCTTTCCCGCTACCACCATTTGACATTTGTCATTTGAGATTTTGAGTTCGCGGTTTTTCCGTTTCCTAAGGTGTTTCGGCTACTTAGGGACGAGTCTCCATCATCTTGGCATCTACATCAAGAACACCGCCACTCATCATCGCAAAGGACGGTAACCTCGACGACACCATTGTATATTCCCCTTGCCATAGCATTGTTAACCCCTAGCCCATTTTGCCTTACTTGCCTATCGAGACTAGCCATTTGAGTATTGCCGGCAACGTGACTTGTGCACATTAGTGACCACACTTCCCATAGCATACATACCATATCATATTGGTATCATATCTTGTGTCACAAGTTTGTTCCCGCATATACACAATTGCTATCTTGGTTTGTGCATTGTGCAAAAGTGTCCATACAAAAAAAAGAATAAGCTTTTAAGCAAAGAAAAAGAGAAAGCAAAGAAGCTTGTAAGCAAGTGCCATAGCATCATACCACATTGCATATAATATTGTCATATCCGATCATCTTGGATCATCTTGAGAGGAACACCGGGAACCATACATACATAGCATACTTGGGATAGAAAGTTTATCCATTTTGCATCTCATAGGTTGTGCACAAGTGTCGTAGCCGCCTATTGAGCAATCGTGCTAGCGTCTCTCTTGAGTTGTGCAACACGAGCGTTTTCCATGGATTCCACATTTTGTGCTCATTCCTTGGTTGCACGACCCCATTTCTCTATCCATGTGTGTGTTTCCATGTGCCATTCTTTGCTATTGGTCCATTTGTTTCACTTGCGAATTTGTGAATCTCTTTCAACATTATTGACTCTTGCTAACATTTTGCATTAAATTTTTGTGCCACTATCCTCACCGAGCTCCACCATAAGCTTTACTTGTGTAGGTGTGAGAACCGACAAGGATTGGTACCAATAGTGCTATTTCATTGTCCGCATTTGAGTGAACTTGATTCATTGTCAACTTCGGTCAAGGTACATTGGTATAAGTTCATCTCTTTCTCCCACTCATATTTGCTCGAGTTTTGTGATGGATAGGCAAGGCATTTCCTCTCCGGTCCTCGACAACAACGACGGCATGAACAACTTTATATGCACAATAGCTCTTCATGGGATATGTTTGTTGCTTTATAAAGTGAGTACACTCAAAGGCCACCAAAGCATTGTCAGTGATCATGCGTCTTGGTATAAAGGCACTCTAAGCCGGAGATATGATATTATCCAAGAGTGGCCTGAGCCTATTAACCAGACATTTTGAGACAACTTTGTAAATCACGTTACAAAGACTAATGGGCCTAAAGTCGGTGACTTTGATAGGATTTGCAATCTTAGGAATCATAACAATGATAGTATCATTTACCCCAGGGGGCATAATTCCAGTACTGAAAAACTCTTTCACCGCTGGAATAATATCGTCTTTTAGCGTAGCCCAATTGCGTTGAAAGAAACATGTCAGAAAGTGGTCCGGGCCCGGTGCCTTTAGTGGTCCAATCGAAAGACCGCGCCAGCAATCTCTTTATCTATAAATTCATCACAAAGAGCCTGATTTTCCAAGTCCCCCACCAAAGGCGTGAGAAGATCTACAATGGATGCTGGGTCAAGGTGCTGGTTAGCCGTGAAAACACTCTCAAGATACTTGGACGCCACCTTACCCATCTCTTTCTTCTCAGTAAAAGTATTACCATTCAGATCTTGAATCTTCCTTATTCTATTTTTCCGCGCTCTCCATACTGCCTTTGCATGAAAAAATTAGGTATTTCGATCACCATCTTTTAGCCAAGAAATACGTGAACGCTAAAGCCACATCAATTCCTCCTTATAGAAGAGCTCGTCCATTCTATCTGTCAACTTATGGATCTCTTGATGATCATCATTCATTGACATAAGCTCTTCTAACTGTGTTTGAAAATTTTCAATCTATTCATTAAAATTACGAAACACCTCTTTACTCCATCAACACAGTTGCTTCATAGTACCTCAAAGTGGAGCATGCACGTTACCTAAAGATGGTTTTGTTCCGGCCTCAGTCCATGCTTTACCAATTAGTTTCTGTAGGTGTGGCTCCCTTTTGCACATGATTTCATATTGCCTCAGCCTTGGCCTTGTACACTGATCCACTAATGGTTCACAAACGACAAGCATCGGGACATGATCAGAACATGGTGAAGCAAGATGTTGAACACGCACATTATCAAAGATATTTCTCCAAGGTGGTGAAGCTACCGCCTGATCCAATCTTACCCAAACATTTGCAGTTGCAGCTCTCATGTTATCGTAGGTGTATGGGACACCCGCAAACCCTAAGTCAGGAAGCTCGCAAATCTCTAGAACTTCTCTAAATGCTTGCATTTGTCCTGCGGGTCTTGGGATCCAAGAAAAATGTTCAAAATTCCACATGCATTCATCAAAATCGCCAGCTACTAACCATGGCAGGTTTGATTGTGTACCGATATTCTGCAATAATGTCCACATTAAGTGTCTATCCTCCACTCGGGGTTCACCATAAACTCCAGTGAACTGTCACAGTGGGTCATCAAGTCCGGCTGCAATTGTAACATCAATACAATGCTCATTTGCAAGCAAGATATGTACAGTCAATGATTCATGCCAAAACAGTGGTAGACCTCCACTATTTCCATTGCTATCCACTGCATCAAATCCTTTTAGTCCTAGTCTTGATCTGTATCTCTTCATTTAACTTTGGATTGTCTGGTTTCACACAAGAAAACCAACATGGGGGAGTGTGCTTGTACCAAAGCACTTAGGTCTCGAACTGTCCAGGAGTTCCCCACCCCCCGGCAGTTCCAACTAAGATGATTCATTTGTCCCGGCAGCGCACCTCAGAGGTGCCTGCCGATGATGACGATTTATTTGTTTTGTTACTACTATCCTATGTACTAGACCTCTTCGGATCCAATTGCTGCAACATGGCCTCCAGATCCTTTACAACTGCAGCAGAGAAATCAGCCTCCACTGCCATGAGCCATAGCTTCAAAATCCCAACAGAAAAAACCTTGATACTCCAGTCACCTTCCCCTGAGTGCGTCCGCCGAGGTCGGGAAGTGCCACAGGGGCACCCCTTGATAAGCTCGAGCACACGACACCGTGAGAGAGGGAGGTGAGTGAGGAAACAATCTCCATGCAGAGGTTCGCTGCCACAAGGGACAAAACCCTAAACGCGAGAGGAAAACCAAATCCGCACTAGATCATAACTTCTATCCGCAAAGCATCAGGACCCATACACGTATGGTCCTCATGCAGAATACGATGGACCAACCAATCAAATCTACTCACGACCCCATAGGCATAAGCACCAGGAGGCTAGGAGCAGAGAACAAGAGACCAGCCACGGCACCATGGGTGCCATTCTGGGAAAGAGATGCCGGCACACGAGCCGTCGCCAAGGAGGCGGGTGGCGGCGGCCCCGCTAAACCCTAGTCGCCTTTTTTACGCTCACGTCCAGGCCAATCTACTGCGGACGCGACCTCTTCCTAACTTCTTGTAACACAACATACATATCATCAAAACATCGAACACATATCAAGTTCACATGATTACTTGCAACAAGATTTCTCCCGTGACCTCAAGAACAAAAGTAACTACTCACAAATGATAATCATGCTCAAGATCACAGGAGTATTAAATAGCATAATGGATCTGAGCATACAATCTTCCACCAAATAAACCATATAGTAATCAACTACCAGATGTAATCAACACTACTAGTCACCCACAAGTACCAACCCGAGGTTCCGATACAAAGATTCACTACAAAAAAATACACTTTCGTGATTATACGTGTTTGTCACAATAGTTCACGTTTTCTGTCATGCATGTACATCCATGACGATTTTATGACAGAATCAAGATATTCATACATGTGCTGTCGTATAAGTGTTTCATGACATTACCAAAATTATCATCACGAAATTGTCCAATTCCATCACGATAAATGCCATGTCTTGGAAGTGCTTTCATAAAGGGTGACCCACACGTGGCATCCACCATAACGGGTCGCCGTTAAGCTATCGAGTCCGGTTTTGGATCCGATAACCCGTTAACAGCCACGACCAATGCCAATTTTCCATGTGTAAAATTCTCATTGGCCGACAAAACCATGTGTCAGCTCCGCGTTTGCGTAGGTGTCACTCATCCAATAGCCGAGATGCGCCTATGATATGTTAACACGTGGATAGGCCCAAAAGTGGCCCATAAAGATTAAATGGGCCAGCCTAACTAAAGGCCAACAAGATTTTGCAGACCATGACGAGCCGACCCAGCTAAAGGCCCAGAAGATTTTGCAGATCATAATGGGCCAGTCCAGCTAAAGGCCCATAAGATTTTGAGGACACTAGAGGGTCGGCCCGTTAACATGCTGCCATGTTTTGGGCCAAATGCCGGCCCATATTTGTTCTGGTCCATTAACAGCCTGCCACGTTTTGGGCCTAATAAAGGCCCATATGAGATCCGGCCCGTTAAGCCTACCATGTTCTGGGTACGGCCCAGATCAGATCCGGCCCTTTAAGAGCCTTTGGGCTAAATTATGGCCTATATCAGATTCGGCCCATCAACTAGGCGCTGTGTTTTTGGGCCCACTTGAGGCCCAATCAGGATTTTTGTTTGCTAAAGGCCCGTTTAGTAATACGGCCTAACATTAGTTTCGGTCTGTTAAAGGCCCGTTTAACATTTCGACCCTATATTTATCTCGGCCTGTTAAAAGCCCGTCATATAATTGGGCCTAACTATGGCCCAGTTTGCTTCCGTCCTGCTCACATCCGATAATCTAATTGGGCCAAACAAGGATTGAGACAATTTTGGCCTATTAACGGCCCGTGATGTGATTGGCACAATCATTGGTCGGGGTCTATTTCGGCCTGCTGTCGGCCCGTGAGCTGTTCGGCACGTTTCAGGCCCAACCTACTTTTCAGTCTACTAAAAGCCCATTGAATTTTCTTGCGAAAATAGGGCTGGCAGTTTACTCGGCCTATTAAAGGCCCCAAACTACTAGTGGGCCAATTTACATTTAGGCCTGTTAACGGACGAAGATGACTAGGGCCATGATGCGGATCATACATAGTAATTTGCATGACGACCCGATTATGTACCGTAATTTTATGGTTTGGCCGGTTTACTGCGAAGACAAGATATATATATAGTAAAATAACTACAACATCATGAATAAGAAAAAACCTATACTATACAATAAAGAAATTACAGCATATTACATCCACTGGGCATCAAAGTTCGCCACTATGATAATAAAGCACAACAGACATCAGATTACATACACTGGGCATCAAAGATCGCCACTAGTGCAAATAAACACTCCGACAAAATAATATACACAACCTACAACACTTTGATAGAGTTCAAGAAAGGTTAGCCCTACTCGGGAGCTACAACGCAAGCAATTGGGCAAGCTGATGAGACTGTGCTTGTTTGACGCTTATATCCTCCTCACTCTGAAAGAGAAACAAGCATACAAATGACATGTTTTGCACATATAAGTATCAGTGCTAACAATTCATCACATTTCTTATTGACGAATAAAGTGAAACAGTTTACAATAGCATTAACACAATATGGTATTGTTTAGGTTAAGACATGGCAGGAAATGACATTGTGAAGGAGTTGGCAGCTTCACGACACCACCAGATTACAGATCAAGAACTCATAAGTATCAATGGTTAGTGTGCTGTCAATTTATCCCATTTCAGATTGGCAAATAAAGAGACTGTTTAAATAATAGTAGAATGGTATGACATTGTTCATAGTTAAGACATCACAGAATATGACATTGTGCTGTAGTGGGTAGGTTCACCACACCATTGGATTACGGATCAAGAACAGAAGCATACATGAAGTGCAAAAGAGGACCACTTGCTCTATATAGTTTAATTTACATGGTATGAAGAAGGAACTTGGTTGTACAACTAAAAACTTAAATGAGAAGGACAAACTTTTGTTTATGAACTACATAATAAACTTTGAACATGCAATTTGATGCAAACACCAAAAATAAATAGTTGTTGCAGTCATGCCTAACCAAATATACACAACAAAGTTTGAAGGCTTGATATGGACAAACTTACATTAGTGGTGAAGACAGGCTCTATAAAGCCCTTGTCCATGCTGATGGGGGGGGCAATTCAAGAAGTTTACCAGAGAATCTTCTTCATAAGCATTGCCTTTATTCTAAATTTTGTAAAGAGTAAATATAGATGTGATAATATAAGAAAAAATGGAGAATATTTAAGATAAGATGAAGAGTGATGCTACATAACCAAGTAGCTATAAATGTAAGTACATCGATACATGCAAAAGGTACAACCAAGAGCAATGCACAGGTAAACTTCTTCAGTACCATCGGTGTTATCCAACCTTATGGTAAGTGTAAATATAGATATGATGTGTAGAAAATGGAGGGTAAAGGAAAATAAGCTATAGAGTGATGGTACATGAAAAACTAGCTGTCAATATAAGTACACTGATAAAGGACAACATGTACTTACAAGAACAATGCAGAGCTAAAAAATTCATTGGCATTGGATATATTCTACACTAATGTAACCATTCATACAGATCAGATAATTTGGAGCGAACAATTGATAAGAAAGCTATCATGTATACTACTATCACATAATGAACCAGGTATGAATGCAAGTACAGTGATACAGGTCAACAGAGTACTAACAAGAGCAAAGCAGTGGGCAACATATTTGCGATATCCTGTCGTCCTTTTCAAACTGGAATTCTTCTTCTAGCAAATTTCCCGCAAAAGATATCCGTAAGGCACATGCGGAAAAGTAGAAGTTCAAATTGTCATGTGATATCATAGAGAGTACCTCATCCTGGGAACAAGACCAGTGCATAACAAGGTTTTTCCATTCAATGTCTTCTAAATTTAGCACAGGAGGCTTCACCGGAAATTCGTTTATAGACTTGCCATCAAAGTGTGATTTCCTCAGGTAACACGGATACTGTTGCAATGCTTACTTGAAAAGATCAAGCAAGCTTTGCTCGTCATGACTATCCAGATTGACCCTCGCCTACTTACAACAATGTAATGTAAATCATTGTGTGTTCAATCGGCAGAAAATAGGAAAATAATTACCTTGAATAATAGCACTTACACGTAAGTGGGACAGGAAGATGTAAAAATGGTGTTTGTCTTCACTATAATCTTCCCACGATGGGGATATATGCACGTAGTCCCTAATAACATTGAAAGGATTGCCTTTTAAACTAGGAATAACTGGAATGGGGTTCTAATCTGCAGGAATTAGCCATCTCTGCAGTATGATTAGGTCTTCGGTTGGTGGACTTCCTGTACTTTTTGCTGGAGTGGGATTTTTCTGTGGTATAGCTGGTGCTATGGCAACTGAAATTGGCATACCTTTTGCTGGAGTGCAGGTCCTGTGTGGTGGGGCTAGTGGTGTGGCCAGTGAAGTATGGGTACAGTCTGCTGGAGTCGGTCCTAAGTTTTGTGTCACTGGATGTAGATCCACTATAAGTGGGGTGCTGTCTGATTTCTTCGGCACCACCATGTTTTTCAAGGACTTTGCTGGTGCCCCTTCAGGTTCGGCAATCACCCTCTTCCTTTTTGATGTCTGATGCACAAGAACATCATTTAAATGGAAAAAATGGTATGATGACAGATGGAATATATATTGTAATGGATGGGCATGGCATCTTGACATATATGATGAGTAAACTAAGCAGATGGCGGTGCAACAAAGTAGAAGAAATGCAAGACACCTTATGCAAGATACGTGCAATCAATAAAACCTTGCCAAATTAGAACAAGCACCTTGATGGGTGAACAGGACAGGCCATCTGCCTTTGACTCCTCGAGGTCAGAATAGTCATTAGGATCATATTTTGAACAAGAATCTATAGGTGGGGAGCGTATGGGTTTCATTGCATCCAGAATGGCACTCAATGCCTTGGTGCCAATTTTGTAAGTCATTGCAGTGTTCCACAATATTCTTCTGATGCGCGAATTCTGATATTCACTTTGATTATGTATAATATCTGAGAAATATGAAAACATAAATAGTAGTGAGATTATCTTTTTAATGCATAGGATATTCTAATATAGGGGCACCCTGTAAACCCTTGTGGGCTATCACTGGATTCTGATGAGAGAGCCCATGTGTGCTGTAATATGGTGCGTGCATTAATATAATCTGGCACAAGTACACAAAAAATAGGCTCTGGAAGTATGGATAGTTGCCAAATGATAGGTTCATAATATACTGTATAGAGAGTTTATTGCCAAACCATGATAACAAGAGCACACAACAACTAGGAAGATCATAGTGTACATAAAAGGGGTACACCATAACCAGGATATATAAATCGGGAAAGTGGAACTGACTGGAAAATATGGTGTTGTATTGCTTCTACTAATTGAAAGCCTATCGATCACGTACATGCCAACTCTATCAGCTGTTGACTGCAGATGTCCTTGCTCCCCTTCCTGACAAGGAACATACCGTATGTACTAAATACAGAATAACTGAAGAGGAACATGTTAAAGAACAGAAGAGGAAGCATATTCTTCAGGTTCCGCTTCTTTGCATATAATGTTCGTTGTCCACTCATGATGAATCACAACGCCCAAAGAAATGCAATTCCATGCTATCTCTCTATATGTGGCCACTTGCATTTTGAAAATCAAGTGGGAGCTTTACCTGACCAATTAAAATGTGTGTCCGTTAACTAATATCAGTATCATATCACAATTTGTATTTGAAGAAGTAAGCTTTGGACTTATGATTGGTGTGTTGTTTAGCTTCAAGAGTGGACTGCTGATAGTGTGACACAAAGCAGCTACACAGATCATAGTGTACATATAACGGGAAAACCATAAGCATCACAAGTAAAATCAGCAAAGTGGAACTTGCTGGAAAATATAGGCTACTATTGCCTGTACGGCTAGAAAGGCTTCGGATACCAGCTCTCTTCAACTGAAGGTGTGGTACTGTTAATATCAGTGTAACTCTCAAAGGCGACATAGCTCCCAGCATTTCCTTGCTAATGATTCAAGTGGGCAGGCCACTACAATTCCTATTCCTATGTTTACAAAATCCTACGAATCAAAGAGGCCCGAAGAGTTGAAAGTCTCCATCACAACCGACCGAATAGACCTCTACATTGCAAATGTCCATGATCCTCTTCACTACAAGGAACATACTGTACTACTATCATACTCCCTCCGTTCCAAAATATAAGTCTCTGTAGAGATTTCCATTATGGGTCGCATACAAATGTATACAGATACATTTTAGAGTGTAGATTCACTCGTTTTGCTCCATATGTAGTCCATGGTGGAATCTATACAAAGACTTGTATTTAGGAACGGATAGAGTACTTATTAAAGAAGAACGGAAGAGGAACATACTAAAGAAGAGCAAGCAGATTTTGGATAATAAAATATTCGTTGCGCAGTGCCCACGCATGATGAACCAGAGCACTTTAAGAATGCAAATCCCTGTTGTCTCTCTATATGTGGTGCACATGCTTTTCGAAAGTAAAGTAGGAACATTAGCTGACCAACTAAATGTTATCCATTTTAGTTATATCAGCATCTTATCAGATTCGTATTTGAGCAACAAGTTTGGAATTATGAGTGGCACATTGTTTAGCTTGATGGATTCAGGAGCAGTGCTAAGCAGCTACGATGATGGTACTGAATATAAAGGAATGTCTACATGCAAGTCGCCTGACTTTTCTCATTTGGGTCAGTCGACCATTTCAGGTGGTTGGATGAAGATTCTACATCTCCTAACCCTTCTTCCTCGTGTCTGATTCTTCCCATACAGAACACCGCATGGGCCGCCGGCCGAACCACCGGCCCCGACCCCCCGCCCTCCCCTAAACTGCCCCCACCGCCTCTGTTCCTCCACCACCCCCACCCCCACCACCACCCTAGTAGAGTTTTCTTTGTTCGACGAGGCCCCACCACCACCAGGCCACCGCCCCCACAAACACCGTCCCCACCCAAGCCCCTTCCTTCGCACCGGCGAACTCCGGCGAGCTCTCAAAAATCGACTGACCCAATTTTGAAATTTAATCTACTGTCATATAACTAGTGTGGAATATAAAAGGGGAAAACCATAAGCATTGCGAGTATAGTGTTGAGCGTGTCGTGGCAGATCCGAAGGTGCAAACCGGACAAAGGCAACTTCGCAACCAATGTTTGCTTTCAACTAACACTTAAGTGATGGAAAAGAAATCATAGTAAAGCAGTGGTGATCTATTTTCTTGCTGCGATTAATAAGTTGAACATACGAAAGAGTATCGCCTCTGGTGCGACACCGTGTATGCATCTGCTATGAATTTAACGGTGCTGCGGTAGCGATGGCTGTCGGCGGCGTGGAAGCAGATCTAGGAGGGTAGACGGTGGCAGCGGGGGAAATATCCTGGCGCGATGGACGAGACGGTCGTAGGAGCGGCACCGGCAAGGTGGATGACAGCAGGGATGAAGCGAAAGGACGGGATGCAAGGATCCCGATCCGAAGCCGTGGATGAGAGAGGTCGATCTCTTGTAATGGACGGCGGCGTTGGGGTATCAGCTCTGGAATGGTGGAGGAGGACGGGATGGATGGGGTGGCGGATGGAGGAGGCTGGGGTGGAGAGGGTGCTTTGGAGCCCACGAAGTACGAATGGGGAAATGGAGGGAGAGAGGAAGGGGGAACTGATATGTCTCCGCCGTATCTATAATTTTTTATTGTTCCATGCTAATATTCTACAACTTTCATATACTTTTGGCAACTTGTTATATTATTTTTGGAACTAACATATTGATCCAGTGCCCAGTGCCAGTTCCTGTTTGTTGCACGTTTTATGTTTTGCGGAAACCCCATATCAAACGGAGTCCAAACGGGAGAAAAACAGACGGAGATCATTTTTGGAATATTTATGATTTTTGGGAAGAAAAACCAACATGAGACGGTGCCCGAGGGGGCGACGAGGCAGGGGGCGCGCCCCAGGGGAGCAGGCACACCCCTGACCCTCATGGGCACCCCGTAAGGCGATTGACGCTCTTATTTTGCCGCAAGAAATCTAATTTTTGGAGAAAAGTCCGGGCGAAAGTTTCAATCCAATCGGAGTTACGCATCTCCGGATATAAAAGAAACGATGAAAGGGCAGAACCAGGGAGCGCAGAAACAGAGAGAGACAGAGAGACAGATCCAATCTCGGAAGGGCTCTCGCCCCTCCCATGCCATGGGAGCTAAGGACCAGAGGGGAAACCCTTCTCCCAACTAGGAAAAAGGGCAAGGATGAAGAAGAAGAAGAAGGGAGGCTCTCTCCCCCTTGCTTCCGGTGGCGCCGGAGTGCCAGCGGGGGCCATCATCATCCCCGCGATCTTCACCAACAACTTCACCGCCTTCATCACCACCTCTTCCCCCCTCTATGCAGCGGTGTAACCCCTCTCTTACCCACTGTAATCTCTACTTAAACATGGTGCTCAACGCTATATATTATTTCCCAATGATGTATGGCTATCCTATGATGTTTGAGTAGATCCGTTTTGTCCTATGGGTTAATTGATGATGGTGATTGGTTTGAGTTGCATGTTTTATTATTGGTGTTGTCCTATTGTGCCCTCCGTGTCGTGCAAGCGTGAGGGATCCCTGCTGTAGGGTTTGCAATATGTTCATGATTTTCTTATGTTGGGTGGCGTGAGTGACAGAAGCACAGACCCGAGTAAGTAGGTTGTTTGCGTATGGGATAAAGGGGACTTGATACTTTAATGCTATGGTTGGGTTTTACCTTAATGATCTTTAGTAGTTGTGGATGCTTGCTAGAGTTCCAATCATAAGTGCATATGATCCAAGAAGAGAAAGTATGTCAGCTTATGCCTCTCCCTCAAATAAAATTGCAATAGTGATTACCGGTCTAGTTATCGATTGCCTAGGGACAAAAAACTTTCTTGTGACAAAAAGCTCTCTACTAAAACTAACTTAGTTGTGTCTTCATCTAAACAGCCCCTACATTTTATTTACGTGCTCTTTATATTCTTGCAAACCTATCCAACAACACCTACAAAGTACTTCTAGTTTCATACTTGTTCTAGGTAATGCGAACATCAAGCGTGTGTAGAGTTGTATTGGTGGTCGATAGAACTTGAGGGAATATTTGTTCTACCTTTAGCTCCTCGTTGGGTTCGACACTCTTACTTATCAAAAGAGGCTACAATTGATCCCCTACACTGATGGGGTATCAGGACCTTTTTCTGGCGCCGTTGCCGGGGAGTCATAGCGTGGGGTGAATATTTTCGTGTGTGCTTGTTTGCTTTATCACTAAGTAATTTTTATTGTTGTTATAAGTTCTTCTTTATCTTTAGTTGTGAATATGGAACACGAAATACCAAAAAAATTAGGTGTACTTGCTACTCATGGAGATGGGGAACCTCCTAAAACCCTCGATGCTGGTTATGTGAAAAATATCATGTACTACTTTGATAATCCTGAGAAAACCCCATTCAATTAGGTTATGGGAGACACGTTGGATCAACGTGAATACTTTAGGGATTATCGCTTGACACAAAAAGGGAAACTATTATGGGATCAAATTCATATGTTGCATTGATATGCTCGTCAACTATGCTTAAGATATGATTATACTTGTTGCTCTAGGATGAAGGCTCCACACCTTTCCTTTTCATGCAAATTTAATGACAATGAAACCTTGGGTTCTTATGCTAATGGCATATATGATTACTATGAGGTGGAACAAATAGAAGAATTTGTTGCTTTTATGGGTGCTTATGAAATTGAATCTTTGTTTAAAACGTGTGAAAATCTTGATGATGCTATTTGCAGACCTGAAAATTTTGCTATACTTCAATATTGCTATGAAAATTGCGAATATAATGCCGATATTTATGCATTTATTGAGGAAGTCTCCGCTGTCCAAGAAGGGACTAATATTTTGCAGGAGTCTATGGAAGAAGAAATTGATGAAACTGTGAGCTTATTGGATGAAAAAGATGAGGAGGAGAGCAAAGAACAAAAGGAGGAAGAGCGGACTAGCTACCCATGCCCACCTTCTAATGAGAGTAACTCTTCAACTCATACATTGTTTAATTTCCCTTCGTGCTTACCTAAGGATGTTTGCTATGATAACCTGTTAGTTCTTTTGCAATATTCCATTTTGATGATGCTTGCTATGCTTGTGGCCAAGATGCCAATATGGATTATGCTTATGGAGATGAACTTGCTATAGTTCCTTATGTTAAACATGAAATTGTTGTTATTGCACCCACGCATGATAGTCCTATTATCTTTTTGAATTCTCCCGATTATACTATATCGGAGAAGTTTGTGCTTATTAAGGATTACATTGATGGGTTGAGTTCTACTACTACACATGATGATTTTGACAGATATAATATGCATGTGCTTGATGCTCCTACTTGCAATTATTATGTGAGAGGAACCATATCTCCACCTCTCTATGTTTCCAATATGATAGAATTGCAAGAAACTGCTTATACTAGGCATTGGCCTTTACTTGGTGTGCATGAATTGTTCTTTTATGACATGCCGATGCATAGGAAGAGAGTTAGACTTCATTGTTTCTTGATATATGTTACTTTGTGCTCACTACTAAATTACAAATCATTGTTAATTAAAATTGGCTTTGATATACCTTGGGATCCGGGTGGATCATTACTTGAGCACTTATGCCTAGCTTAATGGCTTTAAAGAAAGAGCAGCCAGGGAGACAACCCGGAAGTTTTAGAGAGTCATTCATTTCTATTGAGTTCTTTTATATAGTCTAAAAACAAAAAAATAAAGAGAGGAACCCAAAACTTTTCAAAAAGGAAAGTGAAAGTGAGAGAGACAAGCATTGTTGAAGTGGGAGAGCTCCTTGAACTTTGTTCATGCTCACGGAAACTTTGTGAATCTCAATTACATAAAATTTTCATCAAAAATAATTATCCCCTTGTACAATTCCATTTTATTATAAAAATAATGTGCCAAGGTTTGCCTTTAGGATGTTTACAATGCTTGTTGCTTTTTACGGTGCCGGGAAGAAACTTTGGCTGTAGTGCGCGATTTTACATTTTTTACTGGAATGTCAAATGGTTCTGATTATTTTTGCACTGTCTTTCTGTACAAATTCTTTATGTTTCCTAATTTTGGTAGAATTTGTGGGGTACATAATTATGGTGAATGTTCAGATTGCTACAGACTGTTCTGTTTTTGACAGATTCTGTTTTTGATGCATAGTTTGCTTGTTTTGATGAAACTATCAATTTCTATAAGTGGATTAAGCCATGGAAAATCTATATTACAGTAGAAACAATGCAAAAAAAAATTTGAATTGGTTTACAACAGTACTTAGAGTAGTTATTTTCTTTATCATACTAACGGATCTTACCGAGTTTTCTGTTGAAGTTTTGTGTGGATGAAGTGTTTGATGGAGGAGGTCACGATATGCGGAAAAGGAAGAGAGGCAAGATCTCAAGCTTGGGGATGCACAAGGCATCCCAATTAAATATTTAAGGAGACTCAAGCGTCTAACCTTGGGGATGCCCTGGAAGGCATCCCCTCTTTCTTCAACAAGTATCGGTATGTTTTCGGATTCGTTTCGTTCATGCGATATGTGCAAATCTTGGAGCATCTTTTGCATTTAGTTTTCACTTTTCTTTTATGCACCATGCTGGTATGAGATAGTCCTTGGTTGATTTATAAAATGCTCATTGCACTTCACTTAAATCATTTTAGTATTGCTTTATAGAATGCTTCATGTGCTTCACTTATATCTTTTGAAGTTTGGATTGCCTGTTTCTCTTCACATAGAAAACCGCCATTTGTAGAATGCTCTTTTGCTTCACTTATATTTGTTAGAGCGTGGGCATATCTTTTGTAGAAAGAATTAAACTCTCTTGCTTCACTTATATCTATTTAGAGAGATGATAGGAATTGGTCATTCACATGGTTAGTCATAAAATCCTACATAAACTTGTAGATCACTGGATATGATATGTTTGATTCCTTGCAATAGTTTTGCGATATAAAGATGGTGATATTAGAGTCATGCTAGTGGGTAGTTGTGGATTGTAGAAATACTTGTGTTGAAGTTTGTGATTCCCGTAGCATGCATGTATGTTGAACCGTTATGTAACGAAGTTGGAGCATGAGGTATTTATTGATTGTCTTCCTTATGAGAGGCGGTCGGAGTCGAGCGATGGTCTTTTCCTACCAATCTATCCCCTTAGGAGCATGCGTGTAGTACTTTGTTTCGATGACTAATAGATTTTTGCAATAAGTATGTGAGTTCTTTATGACTAATGTTGAGTCCATGGATTATACACACTCTCACCCTTCTATCATTGCTAGCCTCTTCGGTACCGTGCATTGCCCTTTCTCACCTAGAGAGTTGGTGCAAACTTCTCCGGTGCATCCAAACCCCGTGATACGATATGCTCTATCACACATAAGCCTCCTTATATCTTCCTCAAAACAGCCACACCTACCTATCATGGCATTTCCATAGCCATTCCGAGATATATTGCCATGCAACTTCCATCATCATCATATACATGACTTGAGCATTCATTGTCATATTGCCTTGCATGATCGTAAGATAGCTAGCATGATGTTTTCATGGCTTGTCCATTTTTGATATCTTTGCTATGCTAGATCATTGCACATCCCGGTACACCGTCGGAGGCATTCATATAGAGTCATATATTTGTTCTAGTATCGAGTTGTAATATTGGGTTGTAAGTAAATAAAAGTGTGATGATCATCATTATAGAGCATTGCCCCATAAAAAAAGGCCAAAGAAGCCAAATAAAAAAAGGGGGCCAAAGAAGCCCAACCAAAAAAAAGAGAAAATAAAAAAATGAGAGAAAAAGAGAGAAGGGCAATGTTACTATCCTTTTACCACACTTATGCTTCAGAGTAGCACCATGTTCTTCATATAGAGAGTCTCCTATATTGTCACTTTCATATACTAGTGGGAATTTTCATTATAGAACTTGGCTTGTATATTCCAACGATGGGCTTCCTCAAATGCCCTAGGTCTTCATGAGCAAGCAAGTTGGATGCAAACCCACTTAGTTTCCAGTTTGAGCTTTCATACACTTATAGCTCCTAGTGCATCCGTTGCATCGCAATCCCTACTCCTCACATTGACATCAATTGATGGGCATCTCCATAGCCCGTTGATTAGCCGCGTCGATGTGAGACTTTCTCCCTTTGTGTCTTCTCCACACAACCTCCACCATCATATTCTATTCCACCTATAGTGCTATATCCATGGCTCACACTTATGTATTGCGTGAAAGTTGAAAAGGTTTGAGAACATCAAAAGTATGAAATGATGAAGTCATGTACCTGGGGTAGGGTCATGGACCTGTCCTAGGTACCCTCCCCTAGGACATCTTTAGAAGAAGCTATCTTCCAGTCGACCTAGAGGGACTCCACTCGACGGACTGGAAGATAGTCGACGAACTTGAAGACACTCGACCATGAAGACTCACTCGACCACCAGGAGTTCAAGATCTACTCTGTATCCAAACGGTCTGTAATTAAGTAGTCTTTATGGTCATGATGACACTTTATGTAAGGCGTTACCAGTAATGCTAGGCCTTAATGTACTTTAAACTCTCTGCTACGTGGGCTGGTTGGGGTCTTGGCATCCTCTATATAAGCCACCCCCTCCACTGGCAGAAGGGTTCGCACCCCTGTAACTCTCACGCATATAATCCAGTCGACCGCCTCCGGGCACCGAGACGTAGGGCTGTTACTTCCTCCGAGAAGGGCCTGAACTCGTAAAACACTTGCGTGAACAACTACTCCATAGCTAGGATCTTGCCTCTCCTTTAGTACCCCCTACACTACTGTCAGACTTAGAACCACGACAGTTGGCGCCCATCATGGGGCAGGTGTCTTAGCGACTCATTGGAGAAGTTGCAATTTTTCCGATTCCCATCATCATGGTTTCAGGTGGAGTTTTGGTTGAGGGCCGCGAGATCCATCTCGGTGCACTCACGTTCGTCACTGATGACTCTGCCTGGCTGCAGGAGGCTCTGCTCGACGTTGACGCGCTCCCAGTCTGTGGAGCTATGCACTTTCGAGCGTGCGTCTGCGGTGTCCTTCTGCGACAACCGTCGACCCAGTATCGGCCGGTTTTTGTGTCATCCTCCCTCCCAGCTTCCCGCCGGCATAAGCGCTCCGGTCGGTCAAGGCTTCAGTGGTGGGTGAGGCACACGGTGGCTCGCCAGTCGACCACCTCCCAAGTCGCGGCAATCGAGTTCGACGAATCTCTCTACGGCCTGTTCGACTGGCTCCACAGAGACTGCATCCAAGTGCGACAGCAGTGATCCAGCGGCGGAGATCCTGATGGTCAATGGACCGCACGTTCCCCCCGGCTTTCCCAGCACCGAGGGAGGCAACGGCGGAGGCGATCCGTCGCATGTCCATGAGGAATACCTCCCCGAGCCCCTCAATTCACAGCAGAGGGAAGAGCTTCGCCGCCGGAACATGGATGCGCTTCACACTCCGATCGTTGGAGAAACCCCTGAGGCTCGCGCCTTGGAGGACATGCGCTTGGCCAACCTGGCCGAGCGCACTCGACTGGAGAACCTTCAGCGGGCACTCGACGAGCGCGCGCGATAACGGATTCCAGAGTCCAGTCGATGCCAGCTCTTTCCACCTCCGACTCAGGTATATCAAACTCCGATTCAGAATTTAGTAGCTGCAGCCCGTATAGCAGAATCAATTCAGCCTTCCCAGTCAGAGGCTGGCAGAGGCTTGATGCAGATCAGAGATTTGCTCCGGGCAACAGGAGATCAGAATTCAGCTATGTCGCAGTCATGGAACAGGATTCACAACAGATCTGTGGCAGCGAATATGGTCCACTCGGCTCATAGCCCCAGATCACCCCCGAGGCGTGAAGGGCGTGGTGACCGGCATGATCAGTACAGGAACTATGAGCAGTATGATCACCGAGTCGATCGCAACGATCGACGTCGAGTGCCCACTCCTCCCCCAAGGGGTGGATCTTATGTGCCTCGACAGCAGGATGATAGGCGCCAGCACAATGGCGGACGAAGGATCCCGGTCAAACCCAGAGAACCAGGATTTGATGCGAGATCCATCAACGTTCAAGGTCTGGTCGACCGGAACAGAGCTCACAGAGAGGGCAATGACAAAGATGTACCCATCAGCAGCCGAGTGCATGTCTCTGGACCAGAGTGCTTCAGCAGAGCCATCCGAGCCGCAGTGATTCCTCCCAACTTCAGGTTGGCGACTGGAGTCAGCAAGTTCAACGGTGAGTCTAAGCCCGATACTTGGCTTGAGGACTACCGAGTGGCTGTTCAGATCGGCGGCGGAAATGATGAGGTGGCCATGAAACATCTGCCTCTTATGTTGGAAGGGTCAGCTAGAGCATGGCTGAATCAGTTGACGCCCAGCAGCATTTACACGTGGGAAGACCTTTCCCGAGTGTTTGTCAGAACGTTCGAAGGAACTTGCAAGCGACCAGCAGGACTGACGGAGCTGCAATCTTGTGTGCAGAAGTCGAATGAGACTTTGAGAAATTACATCCAGAGATAGATCACATTGCATCACACAGTAGAGAATGTATCTGATCACTAGGCAGTCTGCGCCTTCAAGGAGGGCGTAAAGTACAGAGAGCTAAGCCTGAAATTCAGTCGAACCGGAGACATGTCTTTGAGTCGAATGATGGAAATAGCCACCAAATATGCCAATGGTGAGGAAGAGGATCGGCTCCGGAGCGGCAAGCATAAGTCAGTCGCCCAGGAAACCGGAGGAGGCAACTTTAGTCGGAAGCAAAAGCGGAAAGCCGAGCCAGCTGCTCCTGGAGAAACCTTAGCCGTGACTCAAGGAAAGTTCAAGGGAAAGCCCAAAGGACGTTGGAACCCCAAGAAAGTGAAGGATAAAGAGGGAAATGACGTGATGGATTTGCCGTGTCACATCCACAGGAAGAAAGATGAAGAGGGTAATTTCATTTACCCGAAGCATACCACTCGACAGTGTCGACTTCTGATACAGCAGTTCCAGGGGAAACAGCCCAAGGACAAGGAAAAGGAGTCGGACAAAGTTGAGGACAAGGGAGATAGTGACGAGGAATACCCTCAGGTCAATTCTACTCTGGTGATTTTTGCTGACGTTGAGAGCAAAAGTCGACTGAAAGTTATAAACCGAGAGGTGAATATGGTTGCTCCAGCAACACCCAATTATCTGAAGTGGTCTCAGACAGCCATCACATTCGACCAGTCTAATCACCCGACGCACATAGCCACCCCTGGGAGGCAAGCTCTAGTGGTCGACCCAGTCGTTGAGGGCACTCAACTGACTAAGATGTTGATGGATGGCGGCAGTAGTCTGAATATACTGTATGCTGAGACGCTGAAAGGGATGGGCATTCCGATGTCCAGACTCAGCACAAGCAACATGAGTTTCTATGGAGTCATTCCTAGCAAGAAGGCTGCATCACTCGGCCAGATTGCTCTTGATGTGGTTTTTGGTGATTCCAAGAACTTCCGCAAAGAGAAGCTGACATTTGAGGTTGTAGATTTCCAGAGTGCCTACCATGCTATTTTGGGCAGGCCAGCTTATGCACGTTTTATGGCTTGACCATGTTACGTGTACCTCAAATTAAAGATGCCTGGCCCTAAAGGTGTGATCACTGTTACTAGTAATCGCAAGAAGGCAGAAGAGTGCTTATAGAAAGGCTGAAAGACCGCCGATGCTCAAATGGTGGCAGAAGAGTGGCAGGAACATCAGAGGAACGCAGACCCGAGTGATTTGTTGCGAGCCAAAAAGCCTGCTACGGAATCAGCGCTCAAGTCGTCCGGTGAGACTAAACCAGTTCACATCCACCCGACCGACCCCAACGCTGCTCCGACTCATATCTCCACAACACTCGACCCCAAATAGGAAGAAGCGCTCATACAGTTCCTCCGTGTGAACTGGGGCATCTTTGCATGGAAACCTTCTAACATGCCGGGTGTACCCAGGGGGCTGGCTGAGCATCGTCTGTGAGTCAATTCAAAGGCAAAACCTGTCAAGGAACATCTGCGATGGTCCACCGTCCAGAAAAGGAAGGCTATTGGCGAAGAGGTGGCTCGGCTCTTAGCAGGAGAGTTTATCCGAGAGATTTACCACTCCGAGTGGCTTGCCAATGTTGTCATGGTCCCCAAAAAGGACAACTCACTTCGCATGTGCATTGATTTTAAACATATCAATCGGGCCTGCCCGAAAGATCATTTTCCTCTTCCCCGCATCGACCAGATAGTCGACTCGACTACGGGATGTGAGCGACTGTCTTTCTTAGACGCTTATTCCGGGTACCATCAGATCCGTCTGTTTGGGCCTGATGAGAACAAAACAGCTTTCGTCACCCCATTCGGGTGCTTCTGTTATGTCACCATGCCATTCGGCCTCCAGAATGCCGGAGCCACGTTCATGAGGATGGTTCAGAAGTGTTTGCTCACTCAAATCAGTCGGAATGTGGAAGCGTACATGGATGACATTGTGGTCAAGTCACGAAAAGGTTCCGACCTGCTGAATGACCTCGCTGAAACATTTGCCAACCTCAGGAGGTATGATATCAAGCTTAACCCATCCAAGTGCACATTCGGAGTTCCTGGTGGAAAGTTACTCGGTTTTCTCGTTTCCGAACGAGGAATCAATGCAAACCTAGAGAAAGTGGGCACTATACTCCGAATGAAACGACCTGTGCGTGTGCACGATGTTTAGAAGCTTACTGGTTGCTTGGCCGCTTTAAGTCGATTCATCTCTCGTCTCGGTGAGAAGGCATTGCCTCTTTACCGACTGATGAAGAAGTTAGACAAGTTCGAGTGGACTCCTGAAGCTGACGCAGCGTTTGCAGAGTTAAAAACCCTGCTTTCCACCTAGCCGGTGCTTGCTGCCCCGATCAGCAAAGAGCCTTTTCTGCTTTACATTGCAGCCACAGGACAAGTCGTCAGTACTGTACTTACGGTCGAGTGGGAAGAAGAAGGGAAAGCCTTCAAAGTCCAGCGCCCAGTATATTACATTTCTGAAGTCCTAACCCCATCAAAGATACCCTCATTATCAGAAGCTTGTATATGGGATCTATATGACCACGAAGAAAGTTACTCACTATTTCTCTGACCATACCATCACAGTCGTCAGCGACGCCCCCTTATCAGAGATTCTGCACAACAGAGATGCAACTGGCCGAGTGACAAAATGGGCGATTGAACTTCTTCCTCTGGATATCAGATTTGAGGAAAAGAAAGCTATCAAGTCCCAAGAAATAGCAGATTTCCTCGCCGAGTGGACTGAACAACAGTTACCGACTCAAGTTCACTCGGAGCACTGGACTATGTTCTTCGATGGCTCTAAAATGCTGAATGGTTCCGGTGCCGGGGTAGTGTTGGTTTCCCCCCGAGGAGATAAGCTCAGATATGTACTCCAGATTCACTTTGATTCCTCCAACAATGAAGCAGAATACGAAGCACTCTTGTATGGGTTGTGTATGGCCATTTCACTCGGCGTCCGTCGCCTCATGGTCTACGGTGACTCGGATTTAGTGGTTAACCAAGTGACGAAGGAGTGGGACGTCAGAAGCCCAGCCATGACTGGTTACTGCAATGCAGTTAGAAAGCTGGAGAAGAAATTTGAGGGATTAGAGCTCCATCACGTCCCCCGACTGAAAAATCAAGCAGCCGATGACTTGGCGAAGATAGGTTCCAAAAGAGAAGCCATCCCGAGTGGCGTGTTTTTGGAGCATGTTCACACGCCGTCAGTTCAAGAAGATCCTTTCACTGAAGAAGCCCTCGCAGCCAAAAAGCGCCACAGATCCGAGTGAAGTCGAGGTCCCAGCTGTGGTCGACTTAATCATGGAAGTTCTGGTTATTACTCCCGACTGGACAATGCCCTATATCGCGTACATTCTAAGGAAAGAGCTCCCAGAGAATGAAGAAGAGGCTCGAGAGGTCGTCCATCGATCCAAGGCCTTTACCGTCATGAGGGGACAGTTGTACAGAGAAAGCGCAACTGGAGTCAGCCAGAAATGCATGACACCGGAAGAGGGTCGAATGATTCTCAACGACATCCACTCAGGGACCTGTGGCCATCATGCGTCCTCTCGGACCATTGTGGCTAAAGCATACCGAGCGGGTTTTTACTGGCCCAGAGCAAATGAAATGGCGAAAGAGATAGTTGACAAGTGTGAAGGATGTCAGTTCTACTCCAACATGTCACACAAACCCTCCTCAGCCTTGAAGACCATCCCAATCGTCTGGCCTTTCGCTGTTTGGGGGTTAGATATGGTTGGACCATTGAGAACTGGCAGGAGCGGCTTCACCGATGTACTGGTGGCAGTCGACAAGTTCACCAAGTGGATCAAAGCCAAGCCCATTAAAAATCTCGATGCTGGCACTGCCATCAGCTTTATCAGAGAATTAATATTCAGATATGGAGTTCCGCATAACATCATCACTGATAATGGGTCAAACTTCGACTTCGATCAATTCAAAGCCTTCTGCGCTTCTCAAGGCACACGAGTCGACTACGCTTCAGTCGCCCACCCCTACTCGAATGGACAAGCAGAAAGAGAAAACGGCCTAATTCTCAAAGGACTGAAACCTCGGTTGATGTGCGACCTCAAGCACGCAGCAGGCGCGTGGGTCGATGAACTTCCATCAGTTCTTTGGGGATTGAGGACTACTCCAAATCGGTCGACTGGGAGGACTCCGTTCTTTCTGGTTTACGGAGCTGAGGCGGTTCTGCCAAGTGACCTGCTTCACAATGCACCACGAGTCGAGCTCTACTCTGAAGCTGAAGCCTGGCAGGATGCAGTCGACCTTCCAGAAGAAGAAAGAGAGATGGCCATGATCCGATCGACCATCTATCAGCAAGACCTGCGTCGATTCTACGCCAAAAATGTGAAGAGCCGAGCCTTCCAAGAAGTAGACTTGGTCCTCCGGGTGGACCAACAGAAGCCACACAAACTCGCCCCTACTTGGGAAGGCCCCTTCATTGTTACCAAAGTTCTCCACAACGGAGCATACCATCTGTACAACGTCGATTGCCAGATTGACGAGCCACGAGCTTGGAATGCGGATCTGCTCCGCCCCTTTTATACTTAAGTATTCACTCGAATGAGTTGTAATAAAAGTACTTCTGTAGTTTATTTATCAAAGACAAGAGTTTTATAATTTTCCCAGTGATTGTTGTTACTTTCGTCCACATAAAGCAGTCCCCCAGCGGGTGGCTTAGTTGCGAATCCGTTTCGCCTAAGTTTGTAAAAGAAATCCTACCGAGTGGTAAGCCAGCCTTCCACTCGGAGGCTTAGCTACGAATCTGTTTCGCCTAAGTTTAAACAAAATCCTACCGAGTGGTAAGCCAGCCTTCCACTCGGAGGCTTAGCTGCAGTCCAAGTACTCGCCTAAGTTTAAACAAAATCCTACCGAGTGGAGAGCATACCTCCCACTCGGGGGCTTAGCTGCAGCCCAGTGCTCGCCCAAGTTTTTGAAAATCCTACCGAGTGGTAAGCCAGCCTTCCACTCGGGGGCTTAGCTGCAGCCCAGTGCTCGCCTAAGTTTTTGAAAATCCTACCGAGTGGTAAGCCAGCCTTCCACTCGGGGGCTTACCTGCAACCTAGTGTTTGCCTAAGTATAAAATACAACGTACGCTCCGCAAGGAGGACGAGGCGCAGGTCGACCCCTGCCTTCTCCTTCCGAGCTACGCCACAAATACAACGTACGCTCCGCAAGGAGGACGAGGCGCAGGTCAACCCCTGCCTTCTCCTTCCGAGCTACGCCACAAATACAAGATACGCTCCGCAAGGAGGACGAGGCGCAGGTCGACTCCTGCCTTCTCCTTTCGAGCTACGCCACAAATACAACGTAAGCTCCGCAAGGAGGACGAAGCGCAGGTCGACTGCTATCTTCTCCTTCGGGGGTACACCATAAAAATCCTACCGAGTGGAGAGCAAACCTCCCACTCGGGGGCTTAGCTGCAGCCCAGTGCTCGCCTAAGTTTTTTAAAATCCTACCGAGTGGTGAGAAAACCTCCCACTCGGGGGCTTAGCTGCAGCCCAGTGCTCGCCTAAGTTTCTGAAATCCCACCGAGTGGTGAGTAAACCTCCCACTCGGGGGCTTAGCTGCAGCCCAGTGCTCGCCTAAGTTTCTGAAATCCTACCGAGTGGTGAGCAAACCTCCCACTCGGGGGCTTTGCTGCAGCCCAGTGCTCGCCTAAGTTTTTGAAATCCTACCGAGTGGTGAGCAAACCTCCCACTCGGGGGCTTAGCTGCAGCCCAGTGCTCACCTAAGTTTCTGAAATCCTACCGAGTGGTGAGCAAGCCTCCCACTCGAGGGCTTAGCTGCAGCCCAGTGCTTGCCTAAGCATGACGAGTACAAGCCGATTGCAAATTGTGGTTCATACCGACCTGCAAAAGAGCATCACAAACAATAGTATATATTCCAAGCAAAGGATGATGATTGTTCGAAGGCAGAAGCAAACATATTCAACGGCAAACCTAAGTTCAGATAACGTCTTACGGATCCAGAAGTGCTCAGGCACCAAGCCTGTTAAAGTTTGTCGGTTACAAAAACCACTCGGCATTTCAAGGCAAATTTAAAGCATCAAGCATAGAAGTTTTTTACCCCTCCTGAGGAGGGCTGGAAGGCACAACGAACTCGTCCAGGTCGATTCCATCTGCGATCCGAGTGGAAGCAGCGATGAAGGTCTCTAGGAAGGATCAGAAGTCGTGCTTCTTGGTATTGGCCACCTTGAGAGCTGCCAGCTTGTCCTCTCGCGCATCCTTGCAGTGAACACGGACCAGAGATAGAGCAATGTCGGCACCGCACCTGGCAGAAGACTTCTTCCATTCTTGCACTCGACTTGGAACTTCGTTCAGTCGAGTCATCAGGGACTCAAGGTCATTCTGAAGTACTTCTCCTGGCCAGAGCGCCGTGTCGATGCGTGATGTCGCAACCTTCAGCCTTGCAAGATAGTCAACAACGGCAGCAACACGAGACTCAAGTCGGAGCACGTTCATGGCAGTTTCATCCTTCACGGGAGAGTTGATGGGATCCAGGCTCGTCTCCAGTCGACCAGTCTCCTCCTCAAAGTTCTGGCAGAACTCTGTAGACACAACCCCGAAGTTAAGGCAGCAGTTTGGTGGCGAGGCCAAAATTAAAAAGCCTGTCAGATACAAAGGGTTACCTTCAAGCATGAGGAATAGCTTCTTGGCGAGTCCTCCCAGATAATCCTCCAGATCATTCTTCTTTCCCACCAGTTCGCTAGCTTTGTCACTTAGGACCATCTTGTCATTCTTCAGTCGAGTGACCTCCTGGTTGGCCACGTCGAGAGCAGCTTTCAGATTAGTGTTTTCCTCTTCAAGTTTGCTGATCGAAGCCAACTTTTCTTCTGCGAGCCTGGTCTTCTCGGAAGCTACTTTCTGCGCCTCAGCGAGGTCAAGATCCTTCTTCTTCAGAGAATCCCTCAGTTTATCTACAAAATCACAGTAAGATCAGACTCGGGGATGGACAAGAAGCAAAGGCAGTCGTCAAGATTCTCACCAAACATACCTTTTGCCTCCTCCTTCGCCTTCGTGAAGTTCTCCTGGACAAGCTTCAGGTCAAGTTCGAGTGGGATATGCTTGTTCTCCAATTCAGTATAACGAGCTGCAAGCTCGCAAGATTTCTGCAATAAACCAATTGACAGACGTCAAAGGTAGGTCGCTTCTGAGTGACTAAGAGAAAAATCGTAGTATTTCTAAGACTACAGCCGAATCTAAACATTCAACTGTAGTCTCGGGGACTACACCCAGTGGGTGCATTCAGCGTGCCCCCACTAGTTTTATCAGCTAGACTCAGAGTCGGTCAGTCGACCAAAAAAAAGAGAGAGAGAGGGTGTTCTTCAGACCATAGTCGACTGCCAGCAGTCGACCACAGTCTCGAGGACTACACCCAGTGGGTGCACTCAGCATGCCCCCACCGGTTTATGATTCCATTCGACCAGATCGAGTGAAGACAGTAGTAAAAAAACTCAAGACATAAAGACTATAGTCCACTGCCAACAGTCGACCATAGCCTTGGGGACTACACCCAGTGGGTGCACTCAGCGTGCCCCCACCAATCCAGAATCTCAATCGACACACCCAGTGGGCATACGAAAGATACTAAGATTTTCAGAAAGAAAAGTGTTCAGATACCATATCCTAACATAACAGGCAGTGACCGACCAACCTGAACATTGCTCTGAAGGGCTGAACTGGCGTCATAAGCTGCTTGACTGGCGTCTCGGATCGCCTTCACTTGCTCCATCATAACCCCAGCCTGGCGTATGGCCTCTTTAGCAGCGCTTGCTTGGTCTTCAGGGACGTGGTGGGTAGAGAAAAGTGAAGGCTGACCAGCACTCAACGACGAAGGGCGAGCACTCGTCAACGACACCGCAAAGGATACGGTAGGCCGAGTGACGTTGTCCCCCTCCACAACCAATGTCTCAGGTGCTGATACGACCTGAGCTGCCTTGCCAGCAGACGCTCTCCTATTCCTCCTCTGCCTCAGTGGTTCCTCGTCTTCATCATCATCAGGAAGATCAATGATGATATTAGATGGAGCTGTAGAAAAGAGTCAAAGTTAAAAATGAAGATCACACCAACTGAAAACGAAACTTCAAAGGTCATACCAGGATTGGAAGTGACGACATCCTCCATTTCTTGATCATCGGGTCTGGCCGAGGTATTAGAAATAGCAGCACTGCAATTTCAGAAATCAGTCGGTAAGCTAACGAATCGACCAAGAATAAATCCATGAGGAACAAGAGGACACAAGTTATTTCATTACCCAGAAATAGTGGGAATCACCATCTTCATCTTCAGCAAGGCCTTCGTCGACTTTGACGGCACCACTCGAGATTGCTTCGGCGCTTTCTCAGTCGGCGCTAGAGAGGTCGTCCGAGGATGCTTGGTCGACTGCACAACCGGCGCGGCCCCCTTGCCGCTCTCGACTGCAGGATCATGGGCAAGCTTGGACCTTCTTTCAGAATGGGGAGGCGCAACGTCCTCCTCCTCTTCCTCCTCCTCCTCCTCGTCGGAGCCAGCATCTTCATCACCCTCATCGCCATCCGATTCCCAATCCTCTTGACTTTCACCTCCACTTCCTTCCTCCTCCTCGGTCTATGCTTGCGCCCCGTTGGACATCGAATACAACTCAGTGCTAGCCTGAAGGACAACAAACAAGACAAAAGTTGATCGACTGATCTGCAGCAAAACAGAATGGACGAAACATGATTACAGTCAGAGATAAGTGGTCATACCTCGTCTGGTTCAGAAGACTGGTCGAGTGGCAGGATCCTCCTGGCCCCATGAGGGTTGTCCTTGTTCCCTGTGATGGCAGTCATCCACCTCTCCAGTCTGACATCGTCGACCTCCTCTGGGTGGACCCGAGTGGTGTCTTCAGTATCCGAGTACAACCACATCGGGTGGCCCCGGTATTGGAGTGGCTGGATGCGCCGTCGAAGGAAAACCTCCAGAAGATCCATGCCAGTCACACCGTCGCGAATGAGTTGGACTACATGCTCCATCAACATTTTAACCTGAGCCTTCTCCTCCGGAACTACTTTCAGAGAAGACGGCTTGTTCACTCGAATCATGGAGAAGGGAGGGAGCCCAATCGACTGGTCTTGGCAATAGAACCAGGTTGACTGCCACCCTGTAACTGACTCGGGAAGGGTCATAGCTGGAAAGGCACTCTTACTCCTCATCTGGACCCCAAGATCCCCACACATCTGGATTACTTGGGTTCTCTCGTCATTTGGATTAGCCCTTTTCACCGTTTGGGAGCGACAAGTGAATATGTGTTTGAAAAGGCCCCAGTGCGGCCGACAACCCAAGAAGTTTTCGCACAAAGACACGAAAGCGGCAAGATAGGCAATGGAATTGGGTGTGAAATGGTGGAGCTGAGCCCTGAAGAAGTTCAGAAACCCCTGAAAGAAAAGATGCAGCGGCAGAGAAAACCCACGATCGACATGAGTAGCTAAGAGAACACACTCACCCTCCTGAGGCTGCGGTTGTCACTCCGTCCCCGGAAGCCTCGCTGCCCTGTGCTCGATCAGCCCTTCGTTGGCCAGGTCATCGAGATCCTTCTGCGTGATGGTCGAGCGGATCCAGTCCCCCTGGATCCAATCTTGCGGCAGGCGGAACCGTGACAAGGATCCACCCCGACTGGTCGCTCTCCCATTCGCCTTCGCCGTCGCCTTCTTTGCCCGCTCCAAAGCCGCCGTCTTCTCCTTCACCATTGTTGCTGACGAGGCTGGTACGGAGCAGCGACACTGAACAGATGGCAAGCACAGCAGATGAATTTGAAGACGGGGGAGGGGAAAATGAGGGAGCACTGTTCAAAAACATCCGCCCGGTTCCTTATATGGAGTCGCTTTCGAGTGGCCGACTGGTAGGCCCGGGCAATCCTGTCAAATCCCGAAACAGTTGCGCGAGCGATACGTGGCGAAAAAGGCCGCGTGGGAATCGAGGCGTCTCTGCCTTATCCCATCCGAGTACCGCGGCCTTCTCCGCTTTGCATGCTTCCCGAAATTCGGATCCCACTAAATCCGCTAACCGCAGGGCAACTTGTCAGACGGAAGATCTCCTGCGATCCGTCGCTCGGAAATCCCCAAGTTCATAAAGTTCACTCGACAGATATAAAGAATGGATCAAGGCAACTGAAAGAAAAGTCGACACCCTCACTTGAAAGTCATTGATCCAGAGTAAGACACATTTACAGCACCAGAAAACAGGTCGGAAAGATTAACAACTCCTTCCTCACTCAAACCTCGATCCATTCGGGGGCTAATGATGAAGTCATGTACCTGGGGTAGGGTCATGGACCTGTCCTAGGTACCCTTCCCGAGGACATCTTTAGAAGAAGCTGTCTTCCAGTCGACCTAGAGGGACTCCACTCGACAGACTGGAAGACAGTCGACGAACTTGAAGACACTCGATCATGAAGACTCACTCGACCACCAGGAGTTCAAGATCTACTCTGTATCCAAACGGTCTGTAATTAAGTAGTCTTTATGGTCATGATGACACTTTATGTAAGGCGTTACCAGTAACGCCATGCCTTAATGTACTTTAAACCCTCTGCTACGTGGGCTGGCTGGGGTCTTGGCATCCTCTATATAAGCCACCCCCCTCCACTGGCAGAAGGGTTCGCACCCCTGTAACTCTCACGCATATAATCCAGTCGACCGCCTCCGGGCACCGAGACGTAGGGTTGTTACTTCCTCTGAGAAGGGCCTGAACTCGTAAAACACTTGCGTGAACAACTAATCCATAGCTAGGATCTTGCCTCTCCTTTAGTACCCCCTACACTACTGTCAGACTTAGAACCACGACATGAAACAATTGCTTGGCTTGTCATCGGGGTTGTGCATGATTTGAATATTTTGTGTGATGATGATGGAGCATATCCAGACTATATGATCTTGTAGGGATAACTTTCTTTGGCCATGTTGTTTTGAAAAGACATGATTGCTTTATTAGTATGCTCAAAGTGTTATTGTTCTTATGTCAAATGATAGACTATTGCTTTGAATCACTCGCGTCTTAATATTCATGCCATGATTAGACATATGATCAAGATTATGCTAGGTAGAATTCCACATCAAAAATTATTATTTTAACATTTACCTACTCGAGGACGAGCAGGAATTAAGCTTGGGGATGCTGATACGTCTCTGTCGTATCTATAATTTTTGATTGTTCCATGCCAATATTCTACAACTTTCATATACTTTTGGCAACTTTTTATATTATTTTTGGGACTAACATATTGATCTAGTGCCCAGTGCCAGTTTGTGTTTGTTGCATGTTTTATGTTTTGCAGAAACCCCATATCAAACGGAGTCCAAACGGGATAAAAACGGACGGAGATCATTTTTGGAATATTTATGATTTTTGGGAAGAAAAACCAACGCGAGACGGTGCCCGAAGGGGCCACGAGGCAGGGGGGCGCGCCCTAGGGGGTAGGCGCGCCCCAGGGGGTAGGCGCGCCCCTGACCCTCATGGGCACCCTGTAAGGCGGTTGACGTTCTTATTTTGCCGCACGAAAGCTAATTTTTGGAGAAAAATCTAGGCAAAAGTTTCAATCCAATTGGAGTTACAGATCTCCGGATATAAAAGAAATGGTGAAAGGGCAGAACCAGGGAGCGCAGAAACAGAGTAAGACAGAGAGACATATCCAATCGGCCCCCCTCCTCCACCGGCCCCCCGCCTCGTCGCCACTTCCGCCCGGCGCCATCGCCCACCGGCCCCCCGCCCCG
>NC_041393.1:309435883-309443625 GCF_002162155.2 Triticum dicoccoides | reverse complement strand
GACCCCGACCACGACATGGCACCCCGACACCGACACGACACCCCGACCCCCGACACCTCCCAAAAAGGTGTTCTTTGGCCTTCCAGTGGCCGACGGGGTCATATATTTGTGAATTATTAGTTAGGTCATATATTTTTCGATTTTGTTATGAAAAACATCATATATAATTGTGTTGATCGGGTAGTTTTTAATGTGCAGTTGTTTCATCGCTGCGAGGTTTGGTGTTCGACGACCTCGCCGTGCGTTTGACGAGCTCTGCCCCTTCGTTCATGGGTGAGCACAAATGACATGTCCTCCTCCCTCATTAATTATTTGATCTATTCCGATGAAACTTGATAGCTAGCTATATATGTGTCTTGAATCATCAGTATGCGTAACCAATATGTGTCTCCCGCTCGAAAGCGTCATAGTTATAAATATGCATGCATTTGCATATTTATAACCTTGATTCTTTCGAATTGTCCAACGCTATCCATGGACAGCCCGAGTATGTGTAGATTGGGTTCGTTTTCCCATATGCTTTGCTCCGGATCCGACGCATAAATTTCGTTAGTGCCTCCCCTGTTGTTCTCCGGGTACACATCCTCTTTGTTTATTGCAGAGACGTGTATCAGGAGAACAGCGGGGAGGTGCTGCCGAAATTTTGCGTCGGATCCGGAGCATAGCATGGGAAAATGAACCCAATCTACACATACACGGGTGGGATTAGGACCTATCATTACCTATTAGAGTGTAGGTTGCATGGACGTAATAAAATTGAAAAGTAGATCAACTGATGAATATATACATGGTGAATTACATATATAATTGTTGTGTGTCCAGTAGCTCTGAAAGTGAAGATGAGTGATCGTGCATGGATGTATACCGGTCACACTGGTCAGAACAAATGGAGCGCTGAATGGTTCACAAAAACCAAGGGGTTTGTGCAAGCCGCATTTGCAAATGGCCAGAAGAAAACCTGGTGCCCCTGTTTACGGTGAGGCAATTGGGAAAAGAGGACAAAGGCTGAAATGGGCAAACACCTGCAGAAGAATGGTTTTACGCCCGATTATACGGTGTGGACATTTCATGGTGAGTCTGCCCAACGTGACCGAGCTGAGGTGGATCATCGTCGCACCGACGAGCATGGTACCGGGATGGAAAACATGGTGCAAGACTATGATGATGCTCCGGATTCGGACGAGGAGATGGAGGAATCTGCAAAGGCCTTCAATGAAATGTTGGAGTCTTCAAAACGTCCGCTCCACGAGCACACTGAGCTTTGTCAGTTGGATGCCATCTCACAAGTAATGGCTCTGAAGGCTCAGTTCAACTTGGGCAGGGAATGCTATGACGCAATTATGACAGTATTTGGACGCTTTCAACCCAAAGGCCATGTAATGCCTGCAAACCTGTACCAGTCGGACAAAATCCTCCGTGCACTGAAGATGCCCTATGAGAAGATACATGCCTGTGAGAAAGGATGTGCCTTATTTAGGCTTGACTATGCGGACTTGAACTATTGTCCCATTTGCAAGTCTTCCAAGTATATTGTGGTCGACAACGGTATGGGTGAGAAGACACAGACCAAAATCCCCGTTAGTGTTCTTCGGTATATGCTAATCGTACCAAGACTTCAACATCTTTTCATGGTCGAAGAGACGGCCAGACAGATGACATGGCACAAAACAGGCAAAAGAACCGAAATAGATACAGATGGGAATCTGATGATGGTACACACATTGGATGGTGTTGCGTGGAAAAAGTTTGATGAATTACATGCTGACAAAGCGGCAGATCCAAGGCATCCTCGAGTCGGCATTAGCACCGATGGGTTCAGTGTGTTTGGTATGACGGCAGCCCAATACAGTTGTTGGCCCATATTTGTCTTTCCACTCAATATCCCCCCCGTACATATTATGCAAAGAAAGAACATTTTCCTGACATTGATAATTCCAGGGCCCAACTATCCGGGGAAAAATATGAATGTGTACATGCAGCCGCTTAAGGACGAATTGCAAGAAGCCTGGGATAATGGGTTCAAGACATATGATGCCTATAGCAAACGGAACTTCATAATGCATGTCTGGTACATGTACTCGACGCATGACTTGCCGGCATACGCGCTATTCGTTGGCTGGTGTGTGCATGGAAGGTTCCCGTGCCCCACATGCAAGGGAGCCCTTGAGTTTCGTTGACTTCAGGCCGGTCGCAAGTTTTGTTGCTTCGACATGCACAGACAGTTCCTGGATCCTCGCCATAAGTTCAGGAAAGAGAAGAAGAACTTCATCAGAGGTAGAGTTGTTAAAAACTCTGCACCACCTACATTGACAGGCCAACAGACCCTGGATCAGTTAAACTCTCTCGAGCCAGATCCACAGCGTCCAGGGTACTTCAAGAGGTATAATACTAAGCACGCGTGGACTCACAAAACATGCTTATGGGATCTGCCTTACTTCAAAGACCTCCTTTTCCCACACAACATCGACGTGATGCACACTGAGAAGAATATCGCCGAGGCACTTTTTGGTACATTGTTCGGCATAGATGGGAAGTCAAAGGATAATACTAAGGCTAGAGTCGATCTGGAGGCGCTATGTGATAGGCCGTTACAAAACATGAAAGAACCGAAAGGAAAGCAGAACTGGACGAAGCCAAAGGCATGGTTCAATCTTGGAAGGCCAGCTATGAGGGAAATTATCTTGTGGGTGCAACAACAGTTGATGTTCCCCGATGGGTATGCAGCGAATCTAAAGAGGGGAGCGAATCTTGATAAATTGAAGATATTTGGTCTCAAGAGTCATGATTGGCACATATGGATTGAGCGGGTAATGCCGGTGATGTTGCGTGGCTTCATCCCTGAGGATGAATGACTAGTACTGGCAGAACTCAGCTATTTCTTCCGTGTTCTGTGTGCGAAAGAATTATCGCCTGGCGTGAAAGAAGAAATGGAAAAGTTGGCGCTGGAGTTGATCTGCAAGTTATAGAAGATCTTTCCACCGGGCTTCTTTAATCCAATGCAGCATTTGATTATGCATCTCCCGACTGAGGCAAGATTGGGGGGCCCGTGCAAAATTGTTGGTGCTACCCAACTGAGAGGATGCAGAAGACGCTTCAAAAAAATGTAAAAATAAACGTAGAATTAAAGCATCGATGGCTGAGGCATTCATCACAGAGGAGGCGGCAAACTTCATAACAGCACACTACGAAGCCAAAAATCGTCATTTGCATAATCCGAAGCCTCGGTACAATGCTGACGACCCTAAAAAGGGTGGATCCAACCTCAGCCTATTCAAAGGGAATCTCGCACCAGCTAGTGTTTCACATCCAGTATCTTTGGATAACAAAGAATGGTGGACCATTTCGTTGTATATCTTCAACAACCTGATAGAAATGCGGCCGTACATCGAGTAAGTTCTCGGTACATTGTTTCGCAACTTCTATTTCCTTTGAACTGCTCTTATTCCTGGATATGTCATACAGTCGATACGTCGCCATATTCTCGTATAGAGCGGAGATCCAAAAGGATTCCGTCGAAGAGTATGAGCTTCTCGCAAAGCAAGGAGGCGGCTATCCCGGTTTCATATCTTGGTTCAAACAAACGGTAATTTCTATTAGACAATTTCATTTCATTCGCTAATTTGTGCGTAATGCAACAATCCTTTCATATTAAACTTGTAGGCTAATTCAGAGTCTATGGACGCCGAATTGAGACAAGTCGCTAATGGTTTTGACTATAAGGTCCGTTCATTTGACAAGTACGACATCAACGGGTGTCTCTTTCATACCTATGGAAAAGAGCAATCTATGGCCGACCGAAAGTCTACAAATTGTTGTGTATCTGCTATCGACGAAGGACGTACCGAGTATTATGGGAGAGTTGAAGCAATTTATGAACTTCTGTTCTATGATGAAAACCCACCGAATGTCATAGTCTTCAAATGTTATTGGTTTTAGTCGAAGGAGACTAGAAGGACTCATGAACATATAGGGCTAGTTGAAATCAACCAAAGCACCCATTTAGATGTTCCTGATGTCTATATTACGGCTCAACAGGCGACCCAAGTATTCTATCTACCGTGGGCCTGCCAAACTAATCCAAATCTGAAAGGTTGGGATGTCGTTTATGAAGTGCCGCCACGTGCTAGACTTTCTCCCCCAAAGGAAGAGGATTATGAACCTCACATTAACCCAGACACATATGAAGGAGAATTCTTCCAAGAGACACGTCTTTCCAAAAAGCGTTTCAACAACCGCTATGCTTCACCCCAAAACGTTGAAGTAGACAGCGACAGTGAATCCGACATCACCCCAGAGGAGGAACAAGAAGAGCCGGAACAAGAAGAGGTTACTGCTGCTGATGACCTGTCAATGCTTGACCGATTACGTCAAGGTGGCCTTGCACATGTTGATGTCAATGAACCCTATGAGCCCATCATTGATTATAGTGATGATGATGATTATGCATTTATTGATGATACTGATCGAGATTATTAGTAGTGTCAGGTATTCAATTTTTTTATGTTGTACTTGATGATGATACACTTAAGTGATATACATATTATTATTCATGTTGGTACTTTTTTTTATGTTGTACTAATTTCGTTTATTCTTTGTCATGGCAGGTGTTGAAAGATGGTGGGCGCTGGTCGGGAGCGCACCGAGGCCCCTTCTTCGTCGGCGCATGGTGCGAGGTCTTCCATTCCACACGCACCTCTCCGCCGAGCGTTGCTGGACAGTATGGCGACACCGCCGGGCCCTTCTTCGTCGACCGCGGTGCCCAGCAGGGGACGAGGTAAGAAGAAGAGAGGAGGTGGAGCACATGGTCGCGGGAGAGGAGGTAGGGTGACTCTTACGGCGCCTTCCTCGCCGCTGCCCCCATCTGTTTCAACCGAGCACGTGACTGCTAGGGTGGACTTGTCTGAGGAGGAGGCTACACGGACTCCGGTCCACGAGCCTCCGGTCCACGGGTCTTCGGCCCACGAGCCTCGGGTCGACGGGCCTTCGGCCCACGAGACCCCGGAGGAGCACACGTCTGGATGGGGTACTTGGTCGGGTCAGCCTGAGGAGCCGAATGGCCATGCTGATGATGGCAGGGAGCCGAGTGGCCATGCTGATGATGGCGGGGAGCCGAGTGGCCATGCTGATGATGGCGGGGAGCCAACTGATTTTGAGGAGGAGGGGGAGGAGGGGGGCAACGTCTACCAGCATGGTGCTACACGGCTCCCGTCTGTGCCGGCGACCCGCGAGCAGAGGTGGTTGATTTTCCCTGATGGGGAGAGGTAAGTGCATTTAATCTTTTTGTACCTTCTGCATTCACGTTTCTTCAAATAACTAATGCGTTGGCCTTGTCATGCTGCAGGGGTTGGGACCACCATGAAAGTGTCCGTCGGCCCAACTCCGTCCTTGGAGTTCTGATTCGGCAAAACTTTCCGGGGTTTGTCACATTGCCAGGTGAGGGTCGGCTTCCAGAGGTTGGATTGAGTTGGGAGCACTACTTGGCTGCCCCGGCCCCGCCGGGTGAGATTATCGACGGTGTCTTGTGCAAGACGAGGGCAGACGTGGTGATCAGAAAGTTCTGGGTAATTTCTCCTTTACACAATTAAAAATCTTCAACTAGCTAGTTATTAATTGTACTAATCAATATTGTCTCATTTGATTGCATACATTCTACAGGTGTGAGGAGGGATACATGGAGGAGGCGGCAGATGTTATCCACAAGGAGTGCAAGCGCCTACTTCAGAACTTACGGCATGAGGCTCGGGTGCAGGCTGTTCGAGACTACGACGCCGGGCGTGGTATCAAGAAGCCCAAGCAGGAGTGCCGCGATAAGTTCTTGAGTAAGGAGTAGTACATGAAGGTAATTCTTAAGGCCTTGTACTTAATTCCTTCATTTAGTAATTCATAGCCGTAGCGCTGAAGTTTCTATTTGCTAACTTAGGCCCGTCCGAGATGGTGTGCGGATCGGATGGATTGTTGGGAGGTGTTGGTCAATGCGTGGTGCTCAAAAGAATGGCGGGCCACCCACAACGAGGCCAAGGACAAACATGCCCAAATGGAAGGTGTGCCACACCACCAAGGCAGCTCCAACTTATTTCAGTACGGGCGGAACTGGGTATGTGGTTTGCTTCATGATTCATGCAATTCATTCATCATGCTAGCTTTAGCCCTTTAATTACTAATTTACTTTGTTTCTCTCTTTCAGGCACGCTACAATAAGGCGGATAAGGTGCCAGAGGTGTACGACCTGTATGCCATGGCCCACACTGGCCTTTACAAGAAAGTCAAGGCATTCTCTGCGTCTGACCTCGATGATGCAAAGAACTTCACCAACATCTCCGCCCACGACAATCTCATGCAATATAGAGATCAGGGGAAGGCGAGGAAAGGGGAGGACTTTAACCCGAGCCAGGGTCCCATTGATACAGAGTTGCTGATGATATCTGGTGGCGGGAGGTCCCATGGCTCCATAGCCATGGGAGATGGACTTATCCGTTGTCCTAGCACTCTCCCGGAGATCAAGGCGCGCCAGTCGAGCTCCGCTCCTGAGATAAGGCCTCGTGAACGGCCAGTCCAACTAGCCGTCAAGGTTAGTTATACGTACTCAGCTATCTTTCTCCATTACGTTGTGTGCGCTTCCATCAATGATTACAAATGGTCATGTGAGTGGTGTTGCAGGCTGCTATATAGAGTGAGAGAGATAGAACGGAGAAACTTCTGGCGGAGGCGGCGGAGAGGCAGCGGGAATTGGAGGAGAGGACGACAAAGATGTTGGAGGAGGAGAGGGCACGGAATGACATGCAGGCAAGGGCCATGTATGAGCTCCTTGTGGTAAGTTTCTTCTGCAGATTACTTGCTAGTCTTAACATTTGAATCTCATTACTAACTAGTATGACTCTGTTGTGAAAACCAAATGTGCAGTCCGTGTGCGAGAAGTCCGGTCAGACCGCTCCGCCGATGCCAGTGATTGCTCCTGGGAGCACGGTGAGTTTAATTTGAATGGACATTACTTGCTAGTCTTAACATTTGAGTGTCATAATGCTAACGAGACATTGGAAATGATCTTTGGTGCAGCTTAACTCCAGAAACGCATCGCACGATCCTTCTCCAGCTACCGGCACGAGCCAGCCCACTACTACAGCTCCCTGATCACGGTAAGTTTCTCTAGACATAGACTTAGCTTTATTTCCTCCAATATGCTTACCATAATAACCTAGAGTTAGCTTACTTATGTCAAAAGTTGCATAATTAGCTTAGTTAGCTCATAAATGATCCATTTTACCTAAGTTAGCTCTAAAATGACTCATTTTACCTTAGTTAGCTTACAAGTGATCCAATTTATCCAAGTTAGCTCTAAAATGACCCATTTTATGTAGATTAGGTCCTAAATGATGCATTTTACCTACGTTAGCTTTAAAATGACCCATTTCACCTACGTTAGCTCCTAAATGACCCATTTCACCTAGGTTAGCTCCAAAATGACCCATTTCACCTTAGTTAGCTCAAAAACGTGGCATTTCACCTTATTAGCTCATAAACGGCCCATTTCAACTAATTTAGCTCCAAAATGATCCATTTCACCTAGGTTAGCTCATAAATGATGAATTTGACCTAGGTTAGCTCGTAAACGACCCATTTCACCAAGGTTAGCTCATAAACGACCCATTTCACCTAGGTTAGCTCATAAATGACCTATTTCACCTAGGTTAGCTCATAAACGACCCATTTCACCAAGGTTAGCTCATACACGACCCATTTCACCT
>NC_041393.1:309409346-309435730 GCF_002162155.2 Triticum dicoccoides | reverse complement strand
CCTAGATTAGATCATAAACGATCCATTTCACCTAGGTTAGCTCATAAACGATCCATTTCACCTAACTTAGCTCCAAAATGATGCATTTCACCTAGGTTAGCTCATAAACGACCCATTTCACCTAGGTTAGCTCATAAACGACCCATTTCACCTAGGTTAGCTCATAAATGACCTATTTCACCTAGGTTAGCTCATAAACGACCCATTTCACCTAGGTTAGCTCATAAACGATCCATTTCACCTAACTTAGCTCATAAACGATCCATTTCACCCAACTTAGCTCATAAACGATCCATTTCAACTATTTTAGCTCATAAATGATCCAGTTCACCTAAGTTAGCTAATAAATGGCATATACTTCTTCTTCTAGTCTTCTTCTTCTTCTTCTATTCTTTTTCTAACTTTCTTATTTGTCATTTTGCAGGTTTCATTCACTTCACGGAAGCCAGCATCATATGATGGATTGCTTGTTTTTTTTCCTTTGATGCACTTCTTGTATTCTGCTCGCTTGCTATGATGAAACTTTGCATATTGTAATATGTATGGATTGATGGGACTATGTGCAACCTACTATGTATGTATGGATGGATATATATGTGCTGGATATTTATGTGATGGATATATATGTGATGTGATATATATATGTGATGTGATATTTATGTGATGGATATATATGTGCTGTGTGCTGTGATAATTGTTGGATATAAGAAAAACAGAATTAAAAAGAGGCAGTGCAGGCTCTTTGCCATCTGCCACTGACGGCAAAGAGACCTTTGCCGTCCGCCACTGTAGGCAAAGGGGACACGTGGCGCCCACCTGTGCTTCCTGGCACCTGTGCCATTTGGCAAATTTGCCTACTGTGGCGGACGGCAAAGGTTTTGCCGTCAGCTGGCTGACGGCAAAGAAAAGCTGATGGCAAAGACATAACCTTTGCCGTCCGCCATGGCTGACGGCAAACCACCGTGGGCATTGACGCACTGCTGACGTCAACTGGCGGACGGCAAAGAGGTGGTCAAATTTGCCGTCCGCTGGCGGACGACAAAGGCCACCGTTAGCCACCTAACGGACTAACGCTGGCGGGCGTCAAGTATTTTGCCGTCCCTCCCCTTTGCCGTCCGCCACTGTAGGCAAAGGACTCTTTGCCGTCCGCCGTGAAAAGTAGACAGCAAAGGACCTGTTTGTCGACCCTGTCTTTGCCGTCACTCTTTGCCGTCCACTGCTGACGGCAAAGCTCTTTGCCGTCCGCCGTCCGTGCCTTTGCCGTCCGCTGTGGCGGACGGCAAAATACTGGATTCTTGTAGTGTATGTTAGCTTATGCCTCTCCCTCAAATAAAATTGCAATAGAGTTTACCAGTCTAGTTATTGATTGCCTAGGAACAAATAACTTTCTCGTGACAAAAAGCTCTCTCCTAAAACTAACTTAGTTGTGTCTTCATCTAAATAGCCCCTACTTTTTATTTACGTGCTCTTTATATTCTTGCAAACCTATCTAACAACACTTACAAAGTACTTCTAGTTTCATACTTGTTCTAGGTAATGCGAACGTCAAGCATGCATAGAGTTGTATCGGTGGTCGATAGAACTTGAGGGAATATTTGTTCTACCTTTAGCTCCTCGTTGGGTTCGACACTCTTACTTATCAAAAGAGGCTACAATTGATCCCCTACACTTGTGGGTTATCAGGAACCATGTCTTCAGGGCACGTTTGTCTCAAATGCGAGGAAATATACAAACTTAGCCCCCGTTCAAAATGTCCTAGATCACAACAATATTAGTCGTTTGGGGATAGGACGGTAATCTCGCATACACCGAATATTTGCCGATGGAGATTTCAGTCGAGGAGTTTGTTTGGGCGCCCACCATGTATGAATTGGGGAGGGGGTCGATTTAGGCCGAGGAGACACTATGTTTTGGCGCCCACTGTGTATGAATCGGGTATGTCATTATTGAGTGAAATTACAAACCTACCCTTATGAAAACCTATAGAAATCGAGCCGATAGGCTTTGTGTGTCAGGGATAGGCAGTAATTTCCATATCATGGATTTTGGTTTCGGGCGGTTACTGCGACTTTCCCCGGTTCATTCAAAATTTTGAAGAGAAAGAGTGCACGTTTACCATGCCAACTCAATACGAGTCAAATTTGTATTTTTTTTCTGGCAGGATCCATTTTGTATTCGAATACAAATCTATAAACATCATTTTTTTATATATACTTTCAAAAGCACAACACCCTTTGTACATCAATATGGTTTACAAATGGCATGATCTGAGATTCATAAGGCTGGATTCATCTTAATTTGGATTTTCAAATATTTGAAACCACTTTATGTTGAAATCCAATGTATGCATTCCTCGCTAACTGTCTCCAATTAATGTGTGTTTCATGCGGTTTTTTTTACTTCTCAAACATGTATAATGTGTTTCACACACGCAACATATAGTGTAATCCCATTTAGACATTAATTGCATATAACCATGCATTCTCTCTAATTAAAGAATCTATGGATCACTAATATTGATAAACTATATAACATTACATGTGTCCCCAAATTTAAATGAATATGCATGTTAGATAAACCAATTTTGTTATGATATTATCGATGTCATGGTCTCTAGTATAAATATTTGAATCCCCTTTAATCCGGATATTCGTCTCATATAGCTATTGACGGAGTCCTGGATTATGGGGTCCTCGGAGAGCCGGCCTATGTGACATGGGCCGGACTGATGGGCCGAGAAGATAGAAAACCGAACTCCTTCTCCCGTTTCCGGATGGGACTCTCTTTCACGTGGACAGCAAGCTTGGCGTCCAGATGTGTAGTTTCCTTCCTATGTAAACCGACTTTGTACAACCCTATTCCCCTCCGGTGCCTATATAAACCGGAGGGTTTAGTCCTTAGGGGCGATCACAATCATACATCCTAGACATCTAGGGTTTAGCCATTACGATCTCGAGGTAGATCAACTCTTGTAACCCCAATACTCATCAAAGTCAAGCAAGCCGGAAGTAGGGTATTACCTCCATTAAGAGGGCCCGAACCTGGGTAAACATCGTGTCCCCTGCCTCCTTGTTACCTTCGATCCTTAGACGTTCGGGACCCCCTACCCGAGATCTGCCGGTTTTGACACCGACATTAGTGCTTTCATTGAGAGTTCCTCTATGCTATCGATAGAAGGATCGATGGCTCGCCTTGTCATCAAGGACAACATCACTTCCAGAGAAGCCCTAGCTTTAGGGCAAACATTCCGGCTCGGCAGCTTCATCATGGGCGCTCGCCCGGACGTTAAGCCAGAAGTAGCCCAACTCATCGCCAAAAATCGCCTCCGCGTCGGCCCTGAATACTTCGACAAGATGGATCCGGCAGATGTATCGACCTTAAATGAACTACGACATTGCATTGCTGCCCTGGCGGTCGCAAAAGACTATGATCGAATTGGGCTTAACCCGATCAGAGAGAAATTAGATCTCCGCCGATCACCCATCATGTGGCAATCATGGAGGAACAAGCCGACAACGACTCTTCTCCTATGTTGAGAACAAAGTATGTTCAGGTTTCCGAGCTCGGAGAACCGGACCCCCGTCTTCTAGGAGACACTTCTTGTTGGGGATATAACTATTAGTATAACCCGCCATAAGGAGCCAGGTTATACTTACAAGCATTCTTGAAGACAGAAGCTCAAGCTTGAAGATGGCGTCTTAGTAAAGGCCCAACGTCCCAGAGGTGACCTAAGGATCGTAGTGTTAAACCGCCTTAATCGTGTAACTTGTATTGTAAGGCAAGAAAGATTAAGAGACCGAGCCAGATACAATCTATAAGCCGGTCGGGACTCTGTAGAGCCGCTGGGCGTCAACCTCAGTATATAAAGGGACGACCCGGCGGCGGTTCAGGGTACGAAAAAATGACTCAAGAGCTAGGTCAAGCGATTCTTCTTCCTGGTTATCGAGACATACATAATCCCAATCACAACCATACGTAGGCTTTTACCTTCATCGTAAGGGGCCGAACTAGTATAAAACCTCTCGTGTCTCTTGTCCTAATTAACCCCTTCAAGCTTCCTAGTTGCGATGGCTCCACGACTAAGTCCTTTCACTAGGACATCTGACGTGACAATTCCATGACAGTTGGCGCCCACCATGGGGCCAGCACACGGTGGATTTGAGTTCTTGAAGGGCAGCTTCGAAGGGCTCAAGGGATACGCTGTGGGCCGGATGACCAAGAGTCGTCGCGGCAAGCTCTACATCGACGATGCAGACTGGGGCCCGAGGCTGGCTCAGTTGAGTACGGGTACTGGGTCCCCTTCGGCGGAATCCACGTCTTCATCGGCAAGATCGGCGAGCCGGGCCCTGAGCCGGACATCTGCACCGACCTCGTTGAAATGGCTCAGCGTGCGAGACCCGCCCGGGCTCTTCAGGCTGTAAAGCGTGCCTTCGTAGGATGCATCCACGGAGGGCTCTCTGAAGGATCTGCCCTGGTGGTGAGGCGGCCAGCTACTCTGACGGTGAGTCGTCCACAGGTGAGACGAATTCATTGTACCAACTTCAGGATGGCGAGCTTGGTGGTTGTTCCGATGGCAGTAGTATTCCGGATTGTCTTGAGCCATCGTGCAGGGTCGGGATCTTCATGGTCGGCACCCAACCCATCCAAGATTCCGCAACTGCAGTGGTTGTAACATCCGGGTCAGTGGCAGCCAGGGAAGGAGGTCCTGTGCGTTCACCTACCCAGGTGTTAATGGATCTCATCGACAAGATGATGATGAGGACATCAATACAATTGTTACACCCACAGCCCCTGCTGCTATACATACTGGACCAATTACTAGAGCCCGTGCACGCCAACTAAATTACCAGGTACTTTCGTTTCTTGGTAATGATTCTAATGTTCATGAGAATATGATGCTGCCTAAATTGGATACATTTGTTTTGCTTACAAATGAAGGGCCTAGCTTGGAGAAGGATGAACATTGGAGCAAGAACAAGCATGGAGATGATGGCATGCGCAAGGGGAACAAGAACGGAGTTCCAAGTGATGATTTCAGGACTTTGAAGCCACCATAATGGGTGCATGAAGCCTTGGACGAAATATACAAGATGCCACTTCATAAATTTCGTCCCAAGGCTATTTTAGGTGCTGCGTCACCTTATTATTGGGCCAGGCCCATGTAATTTCGAAATACATAAGTATAGGCTATTTTTAGAGTCCGTATGTGTGGGGAAACAAGAGATAGGGTTGATTTCGGACCCCTCCACCAAGGGCCACGAAATTCCCCCCTCTTCCTCCATATATACAGCCCTTAGGGCATCGTTTAGACTTTGGGATTTGTTTAGTTAAAAGTTAGCCAGTGCAACTTCGTGTACTTCGTTTGTGTCCAACGACCAGACCAAGACCGCTTATGGATCCCCACCTTTATCAATACTTCATATATATTCGCAATATTCAGATTGCTTTATCATATTCTTGCTCGTTCTTCGATTGCTTGCAGGAATAGACCTTCGTGGTCAGGTTGATCGTGCTCCAGCGTGGTCAATAACCTCTCGGAGTTGGTTTAGCGATTGCTAAGGCGCAACGTCGTGCACGTTTGTAGTCGGATCGTCAAAGTCGTCTCCACGAAATCGATAGTTATCATCTCATCGAAAGATCGGGACACCCTCGCCTCTATCAAGTGGTATCAGATTTCCAGGTTGCTCGGTGAGATTTTACAGTTTTTCGTAGTTTAGATCGAGTCTGTTCTTCATACCTATAGTCCACGAAAAAGCCACAAAAAAAAATTAGGGTTAGTTCATCATATCCGAACCAATCTGAGCCTTTGCATAATCTTTTTAGGGTTTTGCTTTGTTGAATTTGCGGTTGCATCGTCGTGTCTAGTTGCTGGTCTTAGAGTCTAGTCTTTTAGAGTTTCGAGTTCTGGTCATAAGTTGTCACGCCGCCGCCGCACCATCATCATCGCCCCTGCCATCTACCACCGCCGCTTATCCGCCACCGCTTCGAATCCGTATCCATATACCACCACAGCTGTCATATACCACCACCGCTGCCATCTACCACCATATATCCACCACCAATCCGAGTTCTTGTCATATTAGGTTTGTTTTCGAGATCCATCTAGATTCCGATTCGTGTTTCCTTGCCGGAGTAGGTTTCGGAAAAAAAAAAGAGTCGGGTAGCCACGCTCCGTTTAGGCCCAAAATTTTTCGAAAACGCATTTTTCGAAAAATTTTCTGGCTATCCTATTTTTAGGTGTTTCTGAGTGTTTTGAGACAGGTGCCATTATAGGAAGTTTTTTTTGACCCGTTTCCAGTTTTTGGGTCCGGACAGTCAAAAAAAAAATTGGTCAAAAAAATTTCGTGCCCATCCTGTCAGTTTGAGCTAAGAAGAGTTTTGAGACACTCGCCATTATAGTGATTTTTCGCAAAAAAAAAAAGCAGCGCAAAAAAAAAAGGAGCGCAAAAAAAAAGAGCGAAAAAAAATATTCCAGAGTGTGCTTTTCCCTTGTTTACGTGCCGCGCCGTGATTTTGTTAGTGTTCTAGGCTCGCGTCTCTAGCACAGTCTAGCCTAGGACCAGCACAGTACCGTCGTTGAGCGTTTATTCAACTTTGCATCTCTGAATTGATTATTGCTGACCCTTTTTGCTACCATATTATAAGCCTTCCCAGCTCCACATACATCTACGTCGTGCGTTTGACTCTCCCTGGTAATCGCTCTATCCAAGCTGTGAGAGTTTTTGACTACAACGGTTGCCGATCACCGCCTGCTGCTGGGTAAGAACTGGTAAGAATTTGAGATTTGCTTGACGGATTTGTGACACCCACCACCACCACTTGTTCGTAGTCTGTAGGATCATATTCTTGTGTGTTTCTATTGCTGCTAACCATGCCAGGATCACAAGCCGACGAGATTGACTGGGAGAATTTATCGAACAAGGAGCTTCATGATAAGTTTCAGCAAATGATGACTGAACAGGTGCAAGATGTGCTGAACAATTTTGAAGAGGCCATGGAGAAGATCACTGGCTTTGAGAAGACGTTCGAAACAAAGCTCGATAACAAGTTTAATGAATTGCTCGCGCGTCTTCCACCACCACCACCCGCTGCAGCTAACGCACCTCTCCAACAACAACAACAACGACTACCTCCACGTCGCGAGGCATTATTTTCATTCGAGGACGTGCCTTCCTCTTTGCCTCCTGCTGTCACTAACATTTTGCAGGAGTTCGCTGACGTTTTTCCACAAGACGTGCCACCGGGATTACCGCCTATTCGAGGGATTGAGCATCAGATTGACTTAATTCCCGGTGCTTCACTGCCAAACCGTGCACCATACCGTACCAATCCAGAGGAGACGAAGGAGATTATGCGTCAAGTACAAGAGCTTCTCGACAAAGGTTATATACGCGAATCCCTTAGTCCTTGTGCTGTTCCTATTATTCTAGTGCCGAAAAAGGATGGTACATCACGTATGTGTGTTGATTGTAGAGGCATTAATAATATTACTATTCGTTATCGTCATCCTATTCCTAGGCTAGATGATATGCTTGATGAATTGAGTGGCTCTACAATATTCTCCAAAGTTGATTTGCGTAGTGGCTACCATCAAATTCGTATGAAATTGGGAGATGAATGGAAAACAACATTTAAAACTTAGTTTGGATTATATGAGTGGTTAGTCATGCCTTTTGGGTTAACTAATGCACCTAGTACTTTCATGAGATTAATGAACGAAGTTTTACGTGCTTTCATTGGACGATTTGTGGTAGTTTACTTTGATGACATATTGATTTATAGCAGATCTTTGGAAGAACATTTGGAACATTTACGTGCTGTTTTTATTGCTCTACGTGATGCACGTTTGTTCGGTAACCTTGGGAAGTGCACCTTTTGCACCGACCGAGTATCTTTTCTTGGCTATGTTGTTACTCCACAGGGAATTGAAGTTGATAAAGCCAAGATTGAAGCTATTGAGAGTTGGCCGCAGCCCAAAACGGTCACACAAGTGAGGAGTTTTCTTGGCCTCGCTGGATTCTATAGGCGTTTTGTGAGAGACTTCAGCACCATTGCTGCACCTCTCAATGAGCTTACAAAGAAAGATGTGCCTTTTCTTTGGGGTACCGCACAGGAAGAAGCCTTCACGGTAATGAAAGATAAGTTGACACATGCTCCTTTACTCCAACTTCCTGATTTTAATAAGACTTTTGAGCTTGAATGTGATGCTAGTGGAATTGGATTAGGAGGTGTGTTATTACAAGATGGCAAACCTGTTGCATACTTTTCTGAAAAATTGAGTGGGCCTAGTCTGAATTATTCTACTTATGATAAAGAATTATATGCTCTTGTTCGGACTTTAGAAACATGGCAACATTATTTATGGCCCAAAGAATTTGTTATACATTCTGATCATGAATCTTTGAAACATATTAAAAGTCAAGCTAAACTGAATCGTAGACATGCTAAATGGGTTGAATTCATTGAGACTTTCCCTTATGTCATTAAACACAAGAAGGGAAAAGAAAATGTTATTGCTGATGCATTGTCTCGTCGCTATACTATGCTTTCACAACTTGACTTCAAAATATTTGGTTTAGAAACCATCAAAGATCAATATGTGCATGATGCTGATTTTAAAGATGTAATGCAGAATTGTAAAGAAGGAAGAATGTGGAACAAGTTTGTCGTTAACGATGGATTTGTGTTTCGTGCTAACAAGCTATGCATTCCAGCTAGCTCCGTTCGTCTTTTGTTGTTGCAGGAGGCGCATGGAGGAGGATTAATGGGACACTTTGGCGTGAAGAAGACGGAGGACGTACTTGCTACACATTTCTTTTGGCCAAAGATGAGACGGGATGTTGAGCGTTTTATTGCTCGATGCACTACATGTCAAAAAGCTAAGTCACGACTCAATCCTCATGGTTTATATATGCCTTTGCCTGTACCTAGTGTTCCTTGGGAGGATATATCTATGGACTTTGTTTTAGGTTTACCTCGAACAAAGAAGGGGAGGGATAGCATATTTGTTGTCGTGGATAGATTCTCGAAAATGGCACACTTTATACCATGTAATAAAAGCGATGATGCTGTTAATGTTGCTGATTTGTTCTTTCGTGAAATTATTCGCTTGCATGGTGTGCCAAATACTATTGTTTCAGATCGTGATACTAAATTTCTTAGCCACTTTTGGAGATGTTTATGGGCTAAGTTGGGGACTAAACTGCTTTTTAGTACTACTTGTCACCCCCAAACTGATGGACAAACTGAAGTAGTCAATAGAACGTTGTCTACTATGCTTAGGGCTGTTTTGAAGAATAATAAGAAAATGTGGGAGGAATGCTTGCCTCATATTGAATTTGCTTATAATCGTTCATTGCATTCTACTACTAAGATGTGCCCTTTTGAAGTTGTGTATGGTTTCCTACCTCGTGCACCTATTGATTTGTTGCCTCTTCCATCTTCGGAGAAGGTTAATTTTGATGCTAAACAACATGCTGAATTGATTTTAAAATTGCATGAGTTAACTAAGGAAAACATTGAGTGTATGAATGCTAAATATAAACTTGCTGGAGATAAGGGTAGAAAACATGTTGTGTTTGCACCTGGAGATCTTGTTTGGTTACATTTGCGTAAGGATAGATTTCCTGATTTGCGCAAATCAAAGCTAATGCCACGTGCTGATGGTCCCTTTAAGGTGTTAGAGAAAATAAATGATAATGCATATAAACTTGAGCTGCCTGCAGATTTTGGGGTTAGTCCCACTTTTAACATTGCAGATTTGAAGCCTTATTTGGGTGAGGAAGATGAACTTCCGTCGAGGACGACTTCATTTCAAGAAGGGGAGGATGATGAGGACATCAATACAATTGTTACACCCACAGCCCCTGCTGCTATACATACTGGACCAATTACTAGAGCCCGTGCACGCCAACTAAATTACCAGGTACTTTCGTTTCTTGGTAATGATTCTAATGTTCATGAGAATATGATGCTGCCTAAATTGGATACATTTGTTTTGCTTACAAATGAAGGGCCTAGCTTGGAGAAGGATGAACATTGGAGCAAGAACAAGCATGGAGATGATGGCATGCGCAAGGGGAACAAGAACGGAGTTCCAAGTGATGATTTCAGGACTTTGAAGCCACCATAATGGGTGCATGAAGCCTTGGACGAAATATACAAGATGCCACTTCATAAATTTCGTCCCAAGGCTATTTTAGGTGCTGCGTCACCTTATTATTGGGCCAGGCCCATGTAATTTCGAAATACATAAGTATAGGCTATTTTTAGAGTCCGTATGTGTGGGGAAACAAGAGATAGGGTTGATTTCGGACCCCTCCACCAAGGGCCACGAAATTCCCCCCTCTTCCTCCATATATACAGCCCTTAGGGCATCGTTTAGACTTTGGGATTTGTTTAGTTAAAAGTTAGCCAGTGCAACTTCGTGTACTTCGTTTGTGTCCAACAACCAGACCAAGACCGCTTACGGATCCCCACGTTTATCAATACTTCATATATATTTGCAATATTCAGATTGCTTTATCATATTCTTGCTCGTTCTTCGATTGCTTGCAGGAATAGACCTTCGTGGTCAGGTTGATCGTGCTCCAGCGTGGTCAATAACCTCTCGGAGTTGGTTTAGCGATTGCTAAGGCGCAACGTCGTGCACGTTTGTAGTCGGATCGTCAAAGTCGTCTCCACGAAATCGATAGTTATCATCTCATCGAAAGATCGGGACACCCTCGCCTCTATCAGATGACCACCCTGTTAACCGCCGTAGTCAGCCCGGCCGATCAAGCCAGTCATGATGCGGAAGTGGCGCAGTTAAAGATGGATATGGCGCAAGCTAAGGAAGACCTGGCAGCAGAAGATGTTAGGATAACCGCAGAGCAGGCGGCTCTGGACGTTCAGGCTCAGCAGATCCAGGCACACGCTTTCCGGCTTACGCAAGACCAGAACGCGGCTAATGAGGTCATGAGGAGAAGGCATCAGAATACCCAGTCTCGACTTCCCCCGGTTTATGATCCTCGAAACCTTTTTAACACGCCAGGAGCAGGGCCCAGTAACCCGCCGTGGCTCATCCCACAGACAGGCAACCCGCCATGGCTCCCTCCGCGCACAGGGCCAGACCATGTTGCGACACCCGGGGACGGAGCACCGTTTCAGTCACCGGTGATGGGACCTCCCTGTGTAAACATGGCGCCACCTCAGTATGTACCAACCCCGCCGGGTATTACTCCAACCCATTGGAAAACATGGTAGCAGCGGCAACCCGATTAGCGGCTCTCCCAATTGATGGCGACTCTCCGACTGCAGTTGAAACCCGCCGGGTCAGGGAACTTCTTCAGACGGCTTTGGTACAGCAGGAGGCATACTCATACAGCCGATACAGGATCCACTCGACCCCTCGTCCAAGCCAAAGCCCGAGTTATAGCAGGCACATGGACTCGGCGGCTGTATCAAGCAATGTTAGACGCCATGACCAGCCAGGTGGCAGTAAACCGCCGTGTCATGAGGCCATTAACTTGGTGGAGCAGGAGAGACTACACCAAGAGGCTGAACGAGCAGCTAAGCGGGCGGCTTAGTTGACGGCTTATCAGCCATATCCGGTTTACCCGGCGACTTCTGTTGAGGCAGGTATAGCCACCCGGACTAGAGGAGTCCCGTGTCTGGTGTCGGCTCTGCGTAACGAGCGGTTGCCTAAAGATTTTAAAGGGTCGAGGAAGGTGCCGAATTACACAGCCGACTTACAGCCTGGGGCATGGATTGAGAGCTACGAGATGGCTATGGAGCTGTTGGAGGTTTCTGACGTTGCAATGGCTAAGTACTTCACCATGATGTTGGATGGAACCGCCCGCACCTGGTTGAAAGGCCTGCCACCAATTCAATCAGTTCATGGGCAGAGTTAAAGGCCTGGTTCATCCAGAACTTCAAAGACACGTCCAAGCAGCCCATGTTGATCGTGGACCTGACGAATTGTAAGCAAGAAGAGGGTGAGTCTACAACCCATTGGGTATGCTTGGTTAAAGCCATAATACATTCATCTGATAAGATGGATGCCGGCTCTGCGGTCTTAATGTCGGAGAAGAATTGCCATTTCTTACCTTTGAAACAAAAGCTGGGGCGGCTCAAACATGAGTGCAATGACATGTGCACACTGATGGCGGCTCTGGTCAAGTATGTCGATTCTGATAGTACCAAGGATCCCGAGTCTGATGATGAGAAGACAGGAAAGGGAAAGAGGAACGACAATGGCAAGGGCTCTCAGCACAATCCGGCAAGTCAAGGAGGTAACAAATGTAAGGCTGACGGTAGCTTGGATTTTGTGGCTAACACCAATGCGCAGGGTCATAACCAGCGGCGCAAGGGAAGGCCACCTCCTCGGTCTGGCGGGTCAGGACCCACACTTGAGCAGTTGTTGAATGAACCTTGTCCGAGACACGGTACTAAGGTGAAGCCGGCTACCCATTTGTGGAAAGACTGCACGATTATGAAGGCGTTCAAGAATTCCAACGTGTTTGATGGTAACAACGGCCCGTGCGGCTCAGGTGGTGGCGGTTTTCATGGCTCGGGCGGCGGGTCAAATTCCAATTTTCAAAGTTCCCATGGGAACCAGGGTGGATATAACCAACAGGCTGGCCAGGGCGGTCAGCAGTAGCAGCAAGGTGGATACCAGAGCAATCCAAAGCAGCTGAACAGTGGGCAATATCATGTGTTTACCACCAATTTGTGTAAACGGAACCAGAAGCTTCATAAGAGGGCCGTGAACGCGGTTGAGCCGACAATCCCTCATTATTTGAGTTGGTCTGAAGAGCCTATAGTATGGAGTAGAGAGGATCACCCTCCCCGGGTTGACAATCTGGGTCACTTAGCCCTGGTCGTGGCCCCTCAAGTGGGTAGATACAAGTTCACCAAGGTGCTGATGGATGGAGGCAGCAACATCAATATCCTTTATTACGAGACCTTCTATCGCATGGGGCTGACCGATAAGAGCCTTAAGAAGTCCAACACTGTTTTCCATGGAGTTGTACCTGGTAAGTCGGCGTATCCGGTCGGCAAGATAGAGTTGGAGGTAGCATTTGGGGATGAATATGATTCCAGAGCCGAGAAATTAAGATTTGAAGTAGTTCAGATCAAGAGCCCATATCATGCTCTGTTTGGGTAACCGGCTTATGCCAAGTTCATGGCACGGCCGTGTTATGTGTACTTGCAGCTCAAGATGCCGAGTTATAAGGGAACCATTACAGTGCACGGGAGCCGCAAGGTGGCTCTAGAATCTGAAGAAGGTGACGCGGCTTATGCTGAGTCGGCCTGCGCGACAAAAGAGTTAAAGTTCTTCAAGGACAACATTGACCCGGTGGATATGACATATTTGAAGAAACCAACTACAAAGCATGAGCCGGTCATGAAATTTCAGTCGGCAGAGGAGACCAAGCTTGTCGATTTTGTCCCAGGCGATTCATCCAAGCAGTTCAGTATCAACGCTAATTTGGATCCCAAATAGGAAGGCGCGCTCATCAAGTTCATCCGTGAGAATCGGGACATTTTTGCATGGAAGCCATCGGACATGCCGGGTGTACCGAGAGAATTCGCTGAGCACACTCTTAATATTGATCCAAAGTTTAAGTCGGTCAAGCAATTTCTTCGGCAGTTTAATGAGGAGAGAAGGAAAGCTATCGGTGAGGAAGTGGCCCGGCTCTTGGCGGCTGGGTTTATCATTGAGGTGTTTCATCCAGAGTGGCTGGCTAACTCGTTGCTTGTTCTTAAGAAAAACAACACTTGGCGTATGTGTGTGGATTACACGGACTTAAACAAAGCTTGTCCTGCTGATCCTTTTGCTCTCCCTCATATTGATCAGATCATCGATGCTACGGCGGGTTGTGAGCGTTTGAGCTTTTTGGATGCTTACTCTGGGTATCATTAGATCAAGATGGCTGTTAAGGACCAGGAGAAGACAGTGTTCATCACTCCGTTTGGAGCCTTCTTCTATGTTTCAATGCCTTTTGGGCTCAAGAGTGCCCAAGCGACTTACCAGCGATGCGTACAGAATTGTCTTCATGATCAGATTGGACGCAATGTCCATGCTTATGTGGATGACATAGTGGTTAAGTCCAGAGAAAAAGAAACCTTGATCGATGATCTCAAGGAAACCTTTGATAATCTCCGGGTTTACAAGATGATGCTTAACCCGGCCAAGTGTGTTTTTGGTGTGCCTGCAGGTAAGCTTTTGGGCTTTTTGGTTTCTAACAGAGGCATCGAAGCTAACCCGGAGAAGATCAAAGCCATCACCTCCGTGGCCAAGCCGGCGTGTATTAATGATGTCCAGCATTTGGCGGGTCGTATCACCGCCTTAAGCCGATTCATAAGCCGGTTAGGGGAGAAGGCTATGATGCTGTATCAGATGATGAAGAAGACGGATAGCTTTACTTGGAGTGACGCTGCCAATACTGCCTTTGAAGATCTAAAGAGACAGTTGGCTGAGCCGCTGGTTCTTGCTGCTCCCATTGATAAGGAGCCCTTGCTCCTATATGTGGCTGCTAACACACGTGCTGTCAGCGTGGCTATTTTGGTGGAATGCAAGGAGGCTGGCAAGGAGCACCCGGTTCAGCAACCGACTTATTACATCAGTGAGGTACTGATTGAGTCCAAGCAGCGATATCCGCACTGGCAGAAGCTTGTCTATGGGGTGTTTATGGCCAGCCGGAAGCTTAAGCAATACTTCTTGGGCCATCCCATCACTGTGGTTAGTTCTGCCCCCTTGGGGGATATTATTCAGAACAGAGAGGCCACATGGCGAGTCGCCAAATGGGCCATTGAGCTTGGGCCTCATGGTTTAAAATATGTGCCATGCACAGCTATTAAATCTCAAGTATTGGTGGATTTCATCAATGACTGGACAGAATTGCAGATGCCTCAGGAAAAGCCAGACAATACCTATTGGACAATTCATTTTGATGGGTCTAGGCAATTGGAGGGCTCGGGGGCTGGAGTTATTTTGGCTTCCCCTCGGGGTGATAAGTTTTGTTATGTACTCCGGTTGATGTTTCCTTGTACTAACAATGCAGCTGAGTATGAAGCCTTGCTCCATGGTCTCCGTATGGCTGAAGAGATGAATTTAAGCCGGGTAAGGTGCTTCGGCGACTCAGATCTCGTGGCTTGGCAAGTGTCAAGCAAGTGGGACTCAAAGGACCCTCTCATGGCGGCTTATCGCCAGGAGGTTGATGCAATTGCGGGGCACTTCAAGGGTTATCAGGTGGAACACATTGACCGTAGAAAGAATGAGGCTGCTGACGCCTTATGCCGGCTGGGATCTCAACGTAAGCTGGTGCCGCCTAATACTTTCTTGGATGTTTTGCATAACCCTTCTGTCAAGTTACCTACAGAGGAAGATTTGGCTGTTCCTGACCCTGAGGCACAGTTGGTGGCGGCTCTTCATATCATCCCAGATTGGACTGTGCCGTATCTGGCTTATATCACACGGGGCTTGTTGCCTGAGGATGAAACCTTGGCCAGGCAAATAACCCAGCGGTCTAAGTCCATGACGATTGTCAATGGTGAGTTACATCATTGCAGTGTTACAGGGGCTTTTCAACATTGCATCTCTCCTGAAGAAGGCCAAGAAATTCTCCGTGAGATTCATGAAGGAGATTGTGGTCATCACGCCGGGTTAAAATCTCTTGTGGCTAAGGCTTTTCGTCATGGATTTTATTGGCTGACGGCTCATGCAGACGTAGAGGATCTGGTCAGTAAATGTGATGGTTGTCAGAAGTTCTCAAGACGGGCTCATGTGCCGGCTCAAGAGTTGAGGATGATTCCAATTACTTGGCCGTTTGTAGTCTGGGGGCTTGACATGGTTGGGCCTTTCAAGAGATCCAAAGATAAAAAGACTCACCTTTTGGTGGCAGTTGATAAGTTTACAAAGTGGGTCGAGGCAGAGCCGGTCAGTTAGTGTGATGCATCCACGGCGGTTCAATTCATGAAGAAGGTGATATTTCGTTTTGGTTTTCCACACAACATTATAACTGACAATGGCACTAATCTGTCTAAAGGCGCCATGGAAGAGTTCTGTCAACGTGAGCATATCCGGCTTGATGTTTCATCAGTGGCTCACCCTCAGTCCAATGGTCAAGCCGAGCGAGCCAATCAAGAAATCCTGAAAGGAATTAAGCCCTGACTCTTTGTCCCTTTGCAACGGACGTCGGGTTGTTGGGTTGAGGAGTTACCTTCTGTGTTATGGAGCATCAACACTACTCCTAACAGATCTACGGGTTATACGCCTTTCTTCATGGTCTACGGAGCTGAGGCGGTTCTCCCTAGTGACATCCGTCATGATTCACCTCGGTGTGGCGGCTTATGTCGAGGAAGCAGACAATGAACAAGCGCGCCAGGATGCTCTTGATCTGTTGGATGAACATCGGGACATGGCAGCAGCTCGTTCGGCGATCTATCAATAGGACTTGGGTCGTTATCACAGCCGTCGAGTTAAGTCTAGATCCTTTCAGGAAGGTGATTTAGTGCTCCATCTCATCCAGGATCAAACTGATGCTCATAAGTTATCCCCACCTTGGGAGGGGCCATTTGTGGTCAGCAAGAACTTGAACAATGGGTCATATTACCTTATTGACGTTCGAGAGCACAAAGACTCACGTAAGTCGGAGGAAGAGACCCGGAGGCCGTGGAACATTGCTCATCTCCGGCCCTACTACACTTGAGTCATTGGCACCACTGATGTACATATTTTTCCAATGTATATATTATGATAAATAATAAAGCAGGACCTCTGTCCTTTTTCCCTTCTCACAAGGTAAATTTTGTCATTATTATTTTCATCATTTTATCACATGATCGTTCGGGGGCGGGTCATATTTGATCCGGCTCAGCCCGCTCTGATCCGGCTTACGATCGTATTCGAATCTAGCTGTTCAAAATTATGATCACTAAGGGGCTTCCTATTCAAATATAGGTCGTATTCGAACCGAAGAGAATATAGCTGTCGATACCCTTTTGATTGGCACATTGCCGAGCTCACTTGGGGGCTTCTTGATCGTATTCAATCATAGCTTAACCCCATTTGGGAACCGACTTTGATCGTATTCGAATCAGGGTCGTTAAAAAACTCTCAAGGTCATTAGGGGGCTTCCTGTTCAAACATAGGTCGTATTCGAACCAAAGAGAACACAGCTGTCGGTACCCTCTTGATCGGCGCAATGCAAAAGCCATTGGGGGCTACATGATTGTATTTGGATCCTAGTTTAAACCCCTCCGGGATGGTTCACTGATCGTATCCAAATCAGTAGCCTTGCCATTGTTATTTCTCTTTTGTGATTTAAGTTATCTTTGGAAGCCCCATTGTTTGACTTAAGATTTTTCCTGAGGCTTACAGTTATCAATATAATGTCTGTCAACCGGTTCAATGTCGACTGATAAGTCGCCAGCCCTTAAGTATCAAGGTATTTTCCGGGTATCCAACTATCGGATCTTCATCCCTACCGGCCGGGTCATATGAACCGGCAGGGCCAGTGGAAATTTTTATTATAGTTGTGTTTTTATCAACCAGCTAGTTTATGATTATTTTGATTGCATTTTTGGCCTAGCAGTTTATTTGAAGAACATTTTTTTCAAACAATAATCAACTATGTGCACGAATATAACAAGGCGGCTTAAAAATGTTAAGCATCAAAACATGCACGATGGCATGGCCATAACAGAGTTATCTCTACCCTATTACAGGACTTATTAAGTCCAAATAGTTTGCATTGTTTTTTACACCAGGTACTGAGTCACCATGACAGCTTCACCTTCAGGATTGGCTGGAAGCGTCTGGGTTATCCCTCTCCACGTTTGCGCTCTGCTCCTTTCCCGAGTTAGCCCTCTACACGTTATCCCTCACCAGTCAATGTTGTTTAAGGCTTCAAATTCTGCTTCATCATCAACAAGACCTGCCGGGTCAACTTCAGGAGCAAAGGTATGCTTACGGATTGGGGAAATCAGACTGGTGACCTCATATTCAGGTGTCGGAATCCTTCATCCTTGTTCATCATAACCTGCTTGGTACTTGGTATAATCTATTTCAGTGGCTATCAAAGTCGCCACCGGGCGTACCTCTTTCACACAGGCAAGGAAATCCGCATCCTCAAACGGCGTACCATCTTCCTTGAGACTTGGGTAACCAATGGCGATATCCTCTGGATCTAATTCAGGTAGCCAGGCCTTAGCCCGGCTTAGAGCGTTTATTGCTCCGACCCTTGTAGCTGACCGTCTCAATTCATTGATCCGTTGCGGAAGGACTGAAAGCTTACTCAAGACCCGTAGTAGAAGGGCTGGAATCTCATTGGATAAGGCTATCGAAGCGAGGGTACGTTGTGACCCGGTGTACAATTGTTCCACCAAGGTATACACGGCTTTCAGCTTCGTCAGCATGTCGTGGTTTAAATTTGTGCTTCTAGGGCCTGTACAAAGCATATTCAGGAAAGTTAAATTCTGGCACATACTCTATTATACGGCTTACAATATGAACACAACGGCAAGGCGACTTACCGAAGATGGTAGCGACCATTTGTGAAATATGGCGCTTTAACCCGGACAATTCTCCAGTGACTTCTTCAAGAGCCGCTTCTGCTTTTTCACATCGGCTTATCAATGCGGTCTTCTCATCCGCCTAGGCTTTCTTTTCCGTTTCAAAGTCTTTCTTTAGTTTATCCTGTTTAGAAATGCTGAACTTGAACTTACTGTTGGCCTTCTCAAGTTCCGACTCTTGCAATTCAAGGCGGCTCTTCAAGTTGGTCACCTCCGATTCGATTTGACTCGTGGTAGCCTGTGCAAGTGTACAATCAAGTAAGTTGTTTATGCAGTATTAAAGTCCCAAGCATTTTGCCAGCAACATACTTGGCACTTGGGGGCTAATGTATTGCAGAGGTTTTTCTTTTCTACGATGGTTCATTATATGGTGATTCATGAGTAAGTCCCAAGCATTTTGTAAACAATAACACTCGGCACTTGGGGGCTAATGCATATCGTTGTTTAAAGACCTATAAGACTCTCTATAAAGAGCCAGCTCAACCATATTGGTTAAGCCGCCCCTTGGGGACTACATGGTAAGCCGGAAGTTTATTCTTTCATTATGTTGTCAAATTTGTTTCTAAGTCTACAACATAAGTATCTTAAGCAGAAGACTTGGGGTCTAACATACTGAAGGATAAGAGATAAGACAAAAGGAGTTATGCCTCGAATTTATGACGCATCTGCTTCACCATGTCAATCTCGAGGTTCTGGCTGTTGTGCACTTGGCTCATATAGCCAGAGAAGACATCTCCAATACTCATATGAGCGTAATTGGTGACATACATCTTGACTCGGCGCTGGTCCAGAAGTTCTTCCTTAGCGGGGCATTTGGCCAGCACGGTTGGCCTCCCCGGGTCAACATGGCTGGTTCCCGTAATTTCAACATCCGTATTGGAAGGATCAGCTGTCCGGGTTGGGCTCGGAGGTTGGGGATGTTCCGACTCAGAAGCACCTTGGTCCGTAGGCAGGTCAGTAGGAGGTGACACATCTTGTGCTGGTTCAGGTGGCGGTTCAGGAGTGCTTGACTCTGGTACGGTTGTTTCAAGAGCCGGCTTATCAATGGCGACTCTCTCATCAGCCGGTTTATACTTTCTAACCCTCTTGCCGGGTTTAGCTTGACCACTGCATTCAAATCAAAAGATTAATACAGAAGTAAGAAGATTAAAATAACTGCAAAAGTGAGTGGTTTATTATACCCTGGTACAGTCTTGAAAGTCGGCAGATTGGATTGCAATGACTCACCAGAGGGAGGGGAAGTATCTTGATAATCCGAGTCAGAGGAATTGAGTGGTTGACGAAAGAGACCCGCCAAGGGGTAAAACTTAGTTAAAATAGAGGTAACCTTGTTTCGACGTTTCCTTGGAGTATTTGGTAAGCCGGATGAGAGCTCCGTGTCCTTGCTGGTCCGGGTCTGCCTCCTGCTCTCATGAATTTGCCGCTTCAAAAGAAATTGAGGATCGTGATGAGCTAGAGGATGAGAAAATCTTACTTTCTGGGTCACTCTGTGGATTTTTTGTCTTGGCAAAGGCTCGAAGTCGGAGGAAAGGATAGTTACCTCGTCAGCCTTGCTACGGCTTGTCCCAGTGTCCTCCTGCTAATGATCAGTGTCAATAAGATGATTAAAGAATAAGCCAAGGGAGTCAAGGGCTACTTCTGACTCGGAAGAGTCTGACAGCCGAAGCAAGTCGTAAGCAGTAACTTTCTTGCCCTTCCTTTGGGCAGCTTCTTTCCTGGCGGCTGTCTTTTCTTTCCTGGCTTTCTTAGCCGCTTCATGATCATATTTAACTTTCCAAAATTTATCACCCGCCTGCAAGGATTAAGGATATTGTGAATATGGGTGAAGCATTAAGAAAATAAGGTAAACATTTTTATATAAGGTGATTTCTACCTTTGGAGCCAGGTTATCTTTGCAGAACGGAGCGAGACCCACTCTGCCACAATCCACCAGAGTCTCGTTGAGAAGAGATTTGGTCATATCATCAACAACGTGAGCAGGTAAGTCGATAGAGCTATGGCGCAGGGGGTCACTCTTGGCGCCAGTGTATTCACACATTAAGACGGTGCGGCGGCTTAATGGGATAACCCGCTAGGCGAGCCAGACTCGAAGCAGGTCAATGCCCGTCAACCCATTCCCCAACAACACTTTGATCTTGGCTATAGTAGGGGAGAGGGATCTGCGTTCTGCAGAAGTAATTTTGTCTGGCAAATGATGATTGGTGTCAAGACGGAGGGCACGAAAGCCGGGCAGAGGATTTTTGTCAGCCAGGGAGGTATCTTTGTAGTAGAACCACCTCATGTTCCAATCTTTTGGATGGCTTGGCAGGTTGGCACAGGGGAAAAGTGCATCCCTACGGCGCTGAATGGAAATCCCAACAAGTTCCAAGATCTGACCGCTGGCACACTCTGTCTGGCGGTTCAAGTAGAACCGCTCTCTGAAAAGCAGTAAGTTGGGTTCTTCACCAAGATAAACCTCGCTGAATACTTGGAAGTTGCAGATATTAGACACGGAATTGGGTATGATGTCTTGTGGGTGAAGGTCAAAAAACTTCAGCAAGTCTCTGAAATTTTTTGAACCAGGAGGAGTGAAACCCGGGTTCATATGATCGGTGAAAACAACCACCTCTCCGTCTTTGGGCTGAGGGATTTCTTCGTCCGGGTGAGGAGCACGGTAAGTCATGACTTCTTTCTTGGGCAGATAGCCGGTTTTGACGAAGTCATCTAAAGTGCTGTCAGTGACAATGGATTTCACCCAATTGCAAGTGGTAGGTGCCTTGGGCGCCATTATGTTTGAAATCCTAAATGCAAGATATATAAGGCCGGTTCAAATTTAAGCCGGGCAGGTAAATTATTTCTGGAATGAACTATGGCGACTTATGAAGGGGCCTAATGGTAGAAGGATATTTCCATCCGGGTTACGTAAGCCGCCATAAGTGTTTTAAAGCCATCAGTGTTATTTCAACTAACAGGGGAAATTCATATTATCACTTTCTTAAGCCGGCAGTCAGAGCCGCCATGACTAACAATTCTAACAAGTTATGGATTTTTTTTCCTAAGTATAGGACAAACAAGTTTCACAGTTTGCAGTAATTATTTCGGAACAAACAAAGGTTCAGAAAAGGAAAATTACTAGACCTAAAAACAGAGCGTAGAGAAGTTCATGTGTTGTGATGAGGTTTTCTTACAAGCAAAAGAGGATTACTGTTAATCAAAATGGATGTAGAATACGGACCGCATCAGATTTATGGGGTCTTTCGGATCTGACGAAGCCATGGCAAGAAAAATACAAGAGCTCGGATGAGCTATGCCCGTGCAGAGGAACGCGCTAGCCCTAATACAGATCTATGGCTCGGAAAGGGGAAGAACTTACTGCGAAAGATCTGCGGAAGAGGAGCGCTGCTGTTCTCTGGTCAAGATAAGGTTGATGCAGTGGCCAAGCTCGACGAGGACGAAGGGCGCAGTGGTGACGGCGGCGGAGCTCCAGTGGCAGATGGGGGCAAGAGGAAGAAGATGCGAAACAGAGAATGAGAGGAGACCTGGCCGGGTCTATTTATAAGGAAAAACCTGTGAAGTGGGCGCGAGAAATGAGGAGGCTGAAAAACATAGTTATCCAACTACAAAGGCGCCTCGATTTTCGGGTGGTCATTAAGACAAAAGATCCGTTGAGATGTGTTGTACAAAGCATACATTTATGACAGGTGACGTCATGGAGGGTTACCACAAATTTGAAGGATGACATCATGGCAGGTTACATGAATCTTCTTAAATAAGAGGCGGTGAACTTTTTCTTAAGTATTGAGGGCTGACATGAACTAGTTCAAATCAGCCTGGGGCCTAATGCTGGGGATATAACTATTAGTATGACCCGCCATAAGGAGTCGGGTTATACTTACAAGCATTCTTGAAGATAGAAGCCCAAGCTTGAAGACGGCGGCTTAGTAAAGGCCCAACGACCCAGAGGTGACCTAAGGCCCGTAGTGTTAAACCGCCTTAATCATGTAACTTGTATTGTAAGGCAAGAAAGATTAAGAGACCGAGCCGGATACAATATATAAGCCGGTCGGGACTCTGTAGAGCCGTTGGGCGTCAACCTCAGTATATAAAGGGATGACCCGGCGGCAGTTCAGGGTACGAAACAACGACTCGAGAGCTAGGTCAAGTGATTCTGCTTACTGGTTATCGAGACATACATAATCCCAATCACAACTAGACGTAGGCTTTTACCTTCATCGTAAGGGGCCGAACTAGTATAAAACCTCTCGTATCTCTTGTCCTGATTAACCCCTTCAAGCTTCCTAGTTGCGATGGCTCCACGACTAAGTCCTTTCACTAGGACATCTGACGTGACAATTCCACGACACTTCTTGCCCTCCGAACATGGAATCGGGGTTGAGCCTAAAAACGCACCGGATGCCCCGGACCCTGCCACCGCGGATGATCCGGAGCCCAGGCCTGTAACCTCGGAAATTCTTCAGAATCCAAACTTCTTAGTGGGTCAAGGTTCAGATTTGAACCCGCCCACCCACCACAAGCAATATTCCCCAAGCAACTCCGGTCCTTTGGACATATGCGACTTAATGTATGTGCGGCAGCAGCCTCAGGAAACATTCCACCACTTTTGGGCTAGATTCCTACTTGTTAAAAACAAGATTAAGGATTGCTGTGACGCCGCCGCAATCTCCTTATTTTGGAACAACTGCATAGATGAGCGAATCCTTAATGCCCTCAACCGCCGTCGTGTACTGCACTTTGCCGATTTGGTGCACTTAGTACAGAAGTACTGCACAATGGAAAGCGCCTGGAAAACCCAGACAACCCACTGGGAACCACAGGCCTTTAGGCCACCCCCCGGACGGGCAAAAAGGATGCACCCCGTGCAGCACCCAATCATCATCCCATGGACAAGAAAATTAAACCCATTATGGGGCATAGAACTGTCCTCAAGGAATGGCTCAACAAGCCCTGTAAAATTCACATGACGCCGGACAATGAACAAACGCATAGCCTTCGAGCATGTTGGATACTCCGGCAGGTGGCCAAGAGCGGCAAGGGTATCCTCACTAACAACAGTCCAGAGAGTTACTCTTTGGAGGATAATGATCCGAATGTATTCACGGTCTTCGAGACCTTTTCTTCAAATAATCGGTGCAAAAGGACGCTTCGACCTCGCCGAAGTCTGCCACATGGCAGCAGTACATCCTTGGAACGACACGGTGATCACTTTCCATGCCGATGACGAACCAAGAGCCCGCTCAGTCCAGGCACCAGCCGCTTTGGTTCTAAACCCAATCGTAGACGGCTTTCGGCTCACTAAAGTGCTCATGGACGACGGTAGCGGACTGAACCTCATCTACGAGACACGCTCAATAAAATGCAAATGGACAGGAGTCACATTGAGCAAAGTAACACAACCCGGTATTATCCCTAGTCGAGAAGCCAGATGCTCGGGGAAAATCAAACTCGACGTGGTATTCAGCACGCCGGAGAACTACAGGTCCGAAGAGTTACTCTTCCATGAGGCACCATTCAACATCGGGTATCATGCTTTACTGGGGTGAGACGCATTCATGCGCTTCCAAGACGTACCCCATTACGGGTATATGAAGCTCAAAATGCCCGGGCCCAATGGAATTATCACTATCACCAGTGATCCGGACATAGCACTCCGTGTCGAAAACAAAACCGCCTCTCTGGCCCTTGAGGCATTATCCGTGGCCCTCGCGGCTGAGGAATTGACCACTCTACGTTCTATAATAGATAGGGACGATGTAATCCTTGATAAGAGACCCAAACCTACATCCTTCAAGCAAACAGACGAAATAGCCAAATTTCAAGTCCACCTGACAAACCCCAAGAAAACAGTTTCCATTGGGGCATAGCTGGATCCGACGGTGGACGCCGCATTACGCGCATTCCTGCATGAGAACTGGGACATTTTTGCCCGGAACCCTTCGGATATGCCAGGTATCCCGTGGAGACAGGCCGAGCGTAGTCTCAATATACTGAAAGGATACAAACCAGTCAAGCAAACTTTGCACCGATTCTCCGAACCCAAACGATAGGCTATGGGGGAGGAGGTAGCCAAGCTACTCGAAGCCGGGTTTATAAGGGAGATCAAACATCCATACTGGCTAGCAAACCTCGTCATGGTACCTAAGAAGGATAAGTCCTGGCGCCTGTGTGTCGATTTCAAAGATCTTAATAAGGCTTTCCCTAAGGACCCCTTCCCACTACCTCGAATTGACCAGATTATTGACGCAACCGTAGGACACAATTCCTTGTGCTTCCTTGACGCATATTCCGGATACCATAAAATTAAGATGAGAGAATCCGACCAAGCCGCCACGGTGTTCATCACCCCGTATGGGCCCTTCTGCTTCAACACTATTCCTTTCGGTCTCAAGAACGCCGACGCACCTACCAACGCATGATTCAAACATGCCTGGAAAAGCAGATCGGCAAAACTGTGGAGGCATATGTAGACGACGTAGTCATCAAAACTATACATGTCGATTCATTGGTAGATGACTTACGCCTTACATTCGACAACCTCCGAGCACACGACATACGGGTCAATCCGGAAAAATGCGTTTTTGGCATTCCAGTCGGCAAGCTGCTTGGGTTCATTGTATCCAATAGAGGAATCGAAGCAAACCCTGCTAAAATACGAGCCCTGTCACAGTTGGCAACACCAACAGACCTCAAGCAGGTCCAAAAGTTAGCTAGGTGTGTGGCAGCTTTAAGCCATTTTATCTCCAGAATAGGGGAAAATGCGTTGCCATTATATCGCTTGCTCCGCCGCACTGACCACTTCATGTGGACGGACGCTGCCACAGCCAGACTGGAAGAAATAAAAGCTTTGCTAGCAAGTAACCCAATCCTGGCCGCACCAAACATGGGCGAACCGATACTTCTCTACATATCCACAACTCACCAGGTGGTGAGTGCGGTGCTCGTCGTCGAACAAGATGAGGAGGGACATAGATTCCCACTTTAACAACCAGTATATTATGTATCGACGGTCCTTACACCATGCAAATCCCGATACCCGCATTATCAAAAGATAGAATATGCGGTCTTTATGGCATCTCGCAAGCTGCGACACTACTTTCAAGAGTGTTCGATCATGGTGGCTTCCGAAGTACCACTTAACGATATTATAAACAATCAGGACGCCACCCACCGGATTGACAAACGGGCCATCGAGCTCTTACCATTTGAATTAATTTACAAACCACGCCGAGCTATCAAATCTCAAGTGTTGGCTGACTTCGTCGCCGAATGGATAGAGGCCGAACTCCCTGAAGAATGCGGCACATATTCCAACTGGGTGATGCACTTCGACGGCTCTAAAATGCTAGCTGGATTGGGGGCTGGTATCATCTTGACATCCCCCACAAGAGACACAGTCCGTTATGTGCTCCAAATACTGTATACAGACTCTAACTATGCAGCCGAATACAAGGCCCTACTGCATGGTCTCTGGATAGTCGCCTCCATGGGCATACAACGCCTCGAAGTACGCGGGGACTCAAACCTCGCAATATCTCAGACAAACAGAGACTTTGACGCAAAAGATTCAAAGACGGTGGCTTACCACAATGTCGTACTCAAAATATCAGCTCGGTTTGAAGGGCTTGAGTTTCATCATGTGGCTCGAGAGAGTAATCAAGCTGCGGACACACTTGCCCGCATGGGCGCCAAGCACGACCCCGTCCCGCCAAACACCTTCGTGGAGAGGCTATTCAAGCCATCCGTTGTATGACAGGGCGATAGCGGCAACACAGTTCCAGAACTGATCATACCCCTAGATTCCGAACACAGTCCCGTTATAGTCGGGGGGG
>NC_041393.1:309359659-309409072 GCF_002162155.2 Triticum dicoccoides | reverse complement strand
GACACCGAAGTAACACTATCGTCTAACAGAATCATGGCTGTAATCGCCCTGTGGACTGAACCATTCCTCGCCTATCTTGCTAGGAATGAGTTCCCTGATGACTAGACGGAGACCCATCGCATTGTTCGACGCTAGAAATCCTACAAAGTCCATGAGGGAGAACTATACAAGAAAAGTACCAAGTACTCCAAAGGTGTATCTCCGAAGAAGAAGGATGGAAGCTCTTGGCTGAAATACACGCTGGTCTTGGTGGCCATCACGCCGCAGCTCGGGCCCTTGTAAGTAAGGCCTTCCATATGGGTTTATTTTGGCCCACGGCCCGAGCATACGCACAAAACCTATTACAGCGATGTGTTGGATGCCAGCTTTTCGCCAATCAAAGCCATATGCCGCCCACTGCCTTACGAACAATCCCCATTACCTGGCCTTTTGCGGTCTGGGGGCTAGACATGGTCGGACCCCTTAAAGGGGGAAGCCATAAGAAGAAATATTTACTGGTTATGGTCGACAAGTTCACTAAGTGGATCAAAGCCAAACCAGTCAAAACGGACGAAGCGGGACCGGTTATAGAATTCATATCCGGTGTTGTACACCGCTATGGTGTCCCGCATAGTATCATTACTGACAACGGTTCTAACTTTACTACCGATGAGGTGAAAACCCGGTGCGCTAATTTGGGCATCAAGCTCGATTACTCCTCCGATTATCATCCTCAGACAAACGGTCAGGTCGAACGGGCTAACGACTTGATAATAAGCGGCATTAAACCCAGACTAATGCGATCGCTGTGTGAGTCAGACAAGCACTGGGATGAAGAACTCAATTCTGTACTCTGGGGGCTACGTACCACGCCCAATCACACGACCGGATACACACCTTTTGATGTAGGGTAGAACCCTAGATGTCTGATCTTTCACGTTTGGAGGGAATCCTACGAAGAACACGAAGAACACGAGGGGAAAACGAGGGGAAAACTAGGGAAACACAAGAGAAATTACTCAACCAACAAGATCAATCACACAAATTCTAGATTCTCGAAACACCGTAAGATACATGATCCGAATCCAATAAGGGACGACATATAGGGTAACCGGTTCTTCTCCGAGAGGAGGTCTTGAGTTCTTCCCATTAGGGGTCTTGAATCCAATTGGATCTTCTCCATAGAGGTACGGTCTCTCTCGGAGGAGCAGATCCGGATGGATGAGCGAGGCTCTATCTCACAAATGAGCTATCACAATTCTGACCCTAGCTCGGAGGAGGGAGAGGTCTATTTATAGTCGTAGTACAAAAGGGGGGCCAAAGTGAAGGGGTACATGGGCTTTAGCCCGAAATTGGACACAAACAGCGGTCGGACGTCTGCTGGACACCGGACGTCCAGTGGTTCCAGGGGGACCGGTCGTCCATTAGGGGCGGACGTTCGCTGAAAGTGTTCTATGATCGGAACACCGGACGTTCGGAAGTCTCGTACTTCCGTTAATATTGCCGGATGTCCTGTGCGGGTCGGACGCCCACTCGCTGGGAGGTCTGTAGCTGGCGTAGGCTGGTCTTCAGGCGCCGGTTGTCCGCCGTGGGCCAGATGCCCGCTCGCTGTGAGAGGCCGGTCGTGCGGTGTCGTCCGGACGTTCGCTCGCTGGAGCTTTGTCGGTAGTTCCTCGTATGGTTCCTCACGCTTGGTGTCCGTGCCATCTTGACCAATGCCCCTAGCTGTTCCATGGTCTTCCTCTTGGTTCCTGATCATGCATAGCACACACGTTTGAGGTAGTAGCCATGTGTCACATGTGGAAGGAGAAAGTTCGGAGAGGAGCGAGTTCACCTTGTGTCCAATGGCGTATAGTCGAGGTCTCATCTTATGTATCCTTGGGTCATGGGCAGTGGTCGAAGTGGACATGGGGATGATCATAGGATGCTCCACATCATCTCTCCCTTGGGAAAGATCTGACCTCGGATCGTGATCCTCATCACCATGTAAACGGTTGTCGTGGACGGACTTGTAGTTGGACGGAGTTGAAAGCATTGCGCAATCTAAGTACTCCAAGGTGTCTCCGGAGTGATAGACATGCGAGCAAACACAAGCAACACTCGGAAATAAGTATGAGTCTGCTCGGCAAGATTGTTCGTTACAAAGCGCATGAAGCTTATCAAGATGATCTAGAATGATATGCAAAGCATTCATGGGAGCAAATGCAACCGCAGTGCAAAATGATGTCATAGTGAGACGCTTTATCAATAGCATGAATATGGCAATGTATTCTCAATATGTGTATGTTATCATGCAATTGATGGTGGATAATATGATCATGATGTATGAATATGCCATCAAGAAAGATCACAACAAATTTGGTAAGGAAATGCGCAAGCTCATATATCATGGATGACATGGAAATACAAGATGCAACAAGGCATTCATAATGTGAATCAATCCATGCATAATATGCAAACTTGTGGTGAGTATGAAATGTCCATCGAGCATGACATGTGTGAGCACAATCATCAATTATGGAGGTGGTGGTACATTCAAAGGAGTGTTGATGTACACAAGCTCGTTTCGTGGTATGAGTGGAGTTCCGAAGGTGCATCCAGTATGTGTGAGCACTCCTCAATGTGAAGGTCCATAGAGCCAATCTCCAATGTCACTCCTCCGTTCGCGAGATGTATCATGTAGACAACAAGAAGGAAACAATAATGAAAGAGTGGCCCATCCAATATGTGTATTTGAGGATGGCTCAAAGGGAAGGAGTTCACCTCAAGAATGTTCCCGAAGATGTTGGAGTTGCACATCATGTATGCCTTCACATAACCAATATGTCCCATGAAGGTAATGCCTTGTGAATCCTTCAAAATGAAAGAACATGACAAATACTGGGAAAAACAAATGAGGTTAGCGGAAGTGCAAAACCTATCATTCGTGTGGTAAGATACCAAACAAGTGTATGCCTCATGCTCATCATAAGAAAGGACAAGGGAGTATTGCATAGTATGGAAGCATATGATGCGAGAACAACCAAATACAACCGGCTCAAGTAAACAAGCATGCATCACACGTAAGGTGTGAAAGTCTCCGAGGTCAATAAGCATAGTATGGTTGCACTCACTACAAGTGTATATGAGAGAGGCAACTGATGGAGACAAGAGACAATGATCAAGACAAATCAAGTGAGAGGCATGAACATATATGTCATCAACCCAAAAAAGCGAGTAAGAGTGGAACATGGGTGATGCAACATAGCAAGCAATCATAGCGATCAAGTGAAGCAAGCTAGCAGTGCGAGGATGCAACATACTAGAGGGAATCATGGCAAGCATGTCATGTGTGCAAATAGTGGGCATGAATAATGCACATGACATATCACAAGCATGAAAGCAAGATATGAGAAAAATATCATCAATGTATTGGCGAGAGGCGATATGTAAATAGCAATGGGACATCATGACTCTCCCAACACAAGAATCAACCATAGCATGTGGCACATGGTAAACATGGAAATAGCAACAAGTATCTCCACCAAGCATGCAAATACACATAGAAGTAGCATAATGGTGAATCATGGGTAGATGCAAGCAAGGGTCACAATTGCATGGCAAAGGCATAGAAGCAAGGATAACATGCAAAGTGAACACGGGAAAATGAGCATAAGGTGACAAGTGGTAAATAGCCCATAGCCATGTGAGAGACAAGTAAAGAGATGCGCGTAGTCGTTGCGCAAAGAGAACGGTGGTAAGGATAGTTCATGTGATCCCAAATCGTTGTTGCTCTCAAGAGCTCGTTTCGTCAACTCTTGGGATTGAGAGGTTGACTAGTATGAGTGAGTACCTACACAAATCAAAGACAAAGGGAAAATTGTGTGTGGGAGGTATATGTACACATCATCCATTATGATGCACACGTGCTTGTGTTGGTTAGCAAAAATATCCAATGCTCAAATAAATGAGATGCATGATATAGAAACATGTCAGCCATCATGATAGGTTTGTTGTTATGCATGACATAATGGAGACTCAAATTGTGTAATGCATCATGAGAAATATGTAGATCATTGTTATTCATGGAATGCATATGGTGCACGCAATTATGGGAATAATCATACAAAGTATGGAATGCATCAAAATCTCCTAATATGTATGAGGAAACTATGGGGGCTCCTCATGAGCATTAATGGAAACATGACATGGAAAATATTGACAACATCCAAAACAATGCATATTTGGAACAATGCGATCATGGCATGGCATAGTAGATGAATTGTGCAAATCATGTAAAGGAAGCACAACAATATCATGATATGAAAAACAAAAGCTGATGACCATCATCTCGTCATCTATGCCATAAGTGCAAATGAGATTTATTTTAAAGGGGCATGCATAGTTACTATGTTGATATTGAAATGATGCAATATGGGAGATCTCACTCATAGCATATGACAAGTTCAATGGATTGTCAAACATGACGTGACCAATAGAATTTCACATGATATCCTATGGAGCATAGCATCACAACTAGGCAACTCAACATGCTCATCATCATATTCATCATAAATGGGTGGCATATTGAAACAAGACATAGTATGTGATGAATCTATAGGGTGATCAGCATCATGGGAGCAGTCGATGTCAAGAGAGTCCACTAGTGGGACAAGAGAAGCACCATGACCTCTGTTACCTTTGGGGCATCGTCGCTCATGTGTTGTAGGTGAGGTGTTGAAGATCCATTCGTTGTCATCTTCATCTTGATGGAACCATGTGGGGGGTGCATCATCGTCCCCCATGGCCATCATTGTCTCCTTTTGAGGTATGGAGTCATCGAGGATAGGCATGTCGTCATGTAGGAGACCTAGCACAAAAGAAGAGGACACACTAGGAGTAGAGGTTAAGTCGTTAGAAATCATAGTGGCATCACATGCCGTGTCAACTACCTCACTCATTAAGTGATGTGGCTCACTCACTCCCTCAAGGATGCTCTCACTCATATGGTTGGTGGAGTCACTCATCTCACTCATGGGGTGGTGGCTATCCTCACATGACAAATGGGGCATCTCGACATATGTGGGTGTCGGAGAGATGTAGGTGCAAATGTCTCCATGCTCAACCTTCTTGTCACCGTCTTGGTGTGGGAGGCCCATATGATGTGGCACCTCATAGCTCGTTTCCATGACCAAAGGGAATTTCCCATGCTCGGTCATCTCCCTTGAGGGGCTTCCGAAGATGGAAGTGCCGCCCTCACATGTAGGTGGTCGCCTTATTGTTGAAGATGTCAATGTAGGCGAACTCATGGGAAGTAGGAGAAGATGTCATACGTGCAAAGGTGAAGATGCCTTGATAGCACTTGGCGAAGATGCCAAAGTGGTGGTGGTAGCCGTAGCTCCATCTTGGTGGTGCTCGTCTCGCGGTCTTCTCTTTTGCTCATGAGGCTTGGACTTGGCGTGAAGTAGGGCTTGTTGGGACTTGTACATTTGCGCTTGGTGAGCATCTTCATGATGATGGCTTCGTTGTCGTCCTTGAGCTCGATGGCGTTTGTCATCGTCGTGCACAAGATGCTTGGAGGTGACTTGCCCTTCATGACGATGTTGATCACGAACTTGATGGTGGTCGCCATGGAGATGTGGACGAGGACGAATTGCGCTTGCATTGATTTCGCGATCCGAAGACTTGTGGCTTGAACATCGCCGCCTTGAAGATGACGAAGGGGAAGAAGACTTGATCAAGCCCGAATCTCCTCTATCCTTGCATCTTGCTCCTCTTTTTGTGCGGAAAGCTTCTTGTCGATGTAGTCCCTTTTCCGTGCTTCGGAGTGACGAATGTTGATGGAGATGTTCTTGATGCGCTCTCACAATCTTGATTGTGTGCCCTGCATTTGTCGTTGTAGATCAAAGATGGACGCTTTGGTGATGTAGTTGTTCGCGCCATCATTGTTGTAGTAGACTCGAGATGAAATGCCTTGCCTATCCATCACAAGACTCGAGAAAAAGAAAGGAGAGAACTATACCAAATGTACCTTGACCGATGTTGAAAATGGATCAAAGTTCACTCAATGATGTAACAAGGAAATAGCACAATTGGTACCGATCTCGTCGATTTATCACACTTACACAAGTAAGGCTTATGGTGGAGCTCGATGAGGATAGTGGCACAAAAATTTGATGCAAAATTTTAGCAAGAGTCAATAATGTTGAAAGAGATTCACAAATTCGCAAGTGAAACAAGTAGACCAATAGCAATATATGGTACACGGAAACACACACGCAAATATATAAGTGGGGTCGTGCAACTAAGGAATGAGCCAAAATGTGGATCCTAGAAAATGCTCTTGTTGCACAACACTAGAGAGATGCTAGCACGATTGCACAATAGGCAGATATAGAATTTGTGCACAAGCTACTAAGCAAAACTGCAACAACTTCTATCCCAAGTATGCTATATGTATGGTAATCCGGTGATATGATCCAAGATGATCAAGTATGACCATCTTATATGCAATGTGGTGTGATGCTATGGCACTTGCTTACAAGCTTCTTTGCTCTCTTTCTTTTTCTTAAAGCTTTATTTCATCCATTTTGTATGGCCACTTTTGCACAATGCGCAAACCAAGATAGCAATTGTGTATATGCGGGAACAAACTTGTGACACAAGATATGATACCAAGATATGCACCACGATTATATGGTACGTATGCTATGGGAAGTACGATCACTAATGTGCACAAGTCACGTTGCCGGCAATACTCAAATGGCTAGTCTCAATAGGCAAGTAATGCAAAATGGGCTAGGGGTTATCAATGCAATTTGCAAGGGGAATGTACAATGATGTCGTTGAGGTTACCGTTCTTGGCGATGATGAGAGGCGGTGTTTCCGAAGTCGACTCGTTCCTAGTTAGCCGAAACACACTAGGAAACGGAAAAACTGCAAACTCAAAATCTCAAAGGCAAATGTCAAATGACGGTAGTGGAAATGCGATAGTGGTTTGCACTCGGCAATGTGGAAGGGGAAATGATGGGCTATACACGTGTCGGAGTTGAAGTTGCCGTCCCTAAGTATCAAGAACACCTTAGGAGACACAAGCCACAACTCAAACAAGCTCTAACAAAATTGGGTTAAGTTTGGGTGGTGGAAGTGTATGGTGAGCAAGGTTATGCGAAAGTGCTGGTGGTGGTTGATGAAGAAGCAACCGTCCATAAGTATCTGAAACACCTTAGGATACTCGAATCACTACTCAATCAACCACTAATGCTATGGTGAACAAAATGGGTTAGGTTGCGGAAGGCTAAGGTGGTTATGCGGATGATATGGTGGAGGCCCTAGGCAATGATGCCAAAGTTCGAAACATTTGATGGAGTCAAATGATGTTGGTGGTATTTTTGTGGGATGGGGATGTCAATAGCTTCAAAACGATCTAAAGAACGTCAAAATCGGAGTTCGGATGAAGTAGTTATGGACAAAACAAAAATCAGCCGAAGTGGGAATCTATAGGTTGCGGACGTCCGGAAATGGACGGATGTCCGATGGCCGGACGTCCGGTGGTCTCGGATATCCATAAAATCTGTTCTGTAATGGGATGCCGGATGTCCGGTAGTGTCCAGATGTCCGGCGCTTCGAAAGGCTCCGGACATCCGTAAATGTCCGGACTTCCGGTGAGTCTGGGGTAACTCGGGATCGAGATCGGGACGCGATTTTGGGCGGAAAAAGTGGATTTCAGGGTCAAAATTCGCGGGATTTGACGGATGGTAGATGGTGAAACTTGGGGAGATGCTTGATCCACTTGAAACCAAGCAAATCTACGGATCAAAATCAACAAAACATCATCAAACCAACAAACCACAAAAAAAATTGGGCTATTTTTGGTGGGGATTTTCGAAATTGGGGAAGAACGCAACAAAATCAAGCTAGAAAACAAAGGGTAAGTGATCCAAAATCGTGATCAACGTTGCTCATGATACCAAGATGATGTAGGGTAGAACACTAGACACCCGATCTTTCACGTTTGGAGGGAATCCTACCAAGAACACGAATAACACGAGGGGGAAACGAGGGGAAAACTAGGGGAACACAAGAGAAATCACTCAACCAACAAGATCAATAACACAAGTGCTAGATTCTCGAAACACGATGAGATACACGATCCGAATCCAACAAGGGACGATACATAGGGTAACCGGTTCTTCTTCGAGAGGAGGTCTTGAGTTCTTCCCATCAGGGGTCTTGAATTCAAGTGGATCTTCTCCATGGAGGAACGGTCTCTCTCAGAGGAGCAGATCCAGATGGATGAGTGAGGCTCTATCTCACAAATGAGCTATCACAACGCTGACCCTAGCTAGGAGGAGGAAGAGGTCTATTTATAATCGTAGTACAAAAGGGGGGCCGAAGTGAAGGGGTACATGGGCTTTAGCCCGAAACTAGACACAGCCAGGGGCCGGACGTCCGCTCGACACTGGACGTCGGGTGGTTCCAGGGGGACCGGTCGTCCGCTAGCACCGGACGTCCGCTGAAAGTGTTCTGTGATTGAGACACCGGACATCCGGAAGTGTCGGACTTCCGTTAGTATTTCCGGACGTCTTGTGCGGGTTGGACGTCCGCTTGCTGGGAGGTTTGTAGCTTGTGTAGGCTGGTCTTCAGGTGCCGATCATTTGTCGTGGGCCGGACGTCCGCTCGATGTGAGAGGCCGGTCGTCCGGTGTCGTCCGGACGTTTGCTCACTCGAGCTTCTTTGGTAGTTCCTCTTCTTGTTCCTCATGCTTGGTGTCCTCGCCGTCTTGACCAATGCTCCTAGCTGTTCCATGGTATTCCTCTTGGTTCCTGATCATGCATAGCACACAAGTTTGAGGTAGTAGCCATGTCTCACATGTGAAAGGAGAAGTTTCGAAGAGGAGCGAGTTCACCTTGTGTCCAATGGCGTATAGTCGAGGTCTCTTCTTATGTATCCTCGGGTCATGGGGAGTGGTCGAAGTGGACGTGGGGATGATCGTAGGATGCTCCACATCACCTTTTTTCATGGTGTACGACGCCGAGGCAGTATTGCCTTGTGACATTATTCATGACTCACCTCAAGTGCGCATGTATGAAGAGAGAGAGGCCGAGCTCGACCGGCAGGACGATTTGGACGACTTGGAGGAGCGTGACATCGCGAAGGCCCGTTCCGCATTTTACCAACATCAAGCTCGGCGATATCAAAGCAGGGAAGTACGGGAAAAGACTTATAATGGTGGTGAACTCGTCCTACGCCTACCAGAGAAGAAAAAGGACAAGCTCAAGCCCAAATGGGAGGGTCCCTTGTTATAGATGACGTTCTCACTGGAGGAGCCTATCGGCTTCACAACACTCCGGATAGTCGTTTCGAACCAAACCCATGGAACGCAGCTCGGCTCCGAAGATTATATGCCTAAGTTCACACTTATAACCTTTTTTGTCTATTCTCCTCCGTAGAGGTATGGTCTCTCTCGGAGGAGCATATCCGAATGGATGACCGAGGCTCTATCTCACAAATGAGCTATCACAACGCTGATCCTAGCTAGGAGGAGGGAGAGGTCTATTTATAGTCGTAGTACAAAAGGGGGGACCGAAGTGAAGGGGTGCATTGGCTTTAGCCCGAAACTGGACACAGTCAGGGGCCGGACATCCGCTGGACATCGGACGTCCGGTGGTTCCAGGATCGGTACACCGGACGTCCGGAAGTCTCAGACTTCTATTCATATTGCCAGACGTCCTGTATGGGTCCGACATTCACTCACTGGGAGGTCTATAGCTGGCATAGGCTGGTCTTCAAGCGCCGGTCGTTCTCTGTTGGTCGGACGTCCGGTTGTTGTGAGAGGTCGGTCGTCCGGTGTCGTTCGTACGTCCGCTCGGTGGAGCTTCTTCGGTAGTTCCTCTTCTTGTTCCTCACGCTTAGTCTCGTCGCCGTCTTGACCAATGCTCCTAGCTGTTCCATGGTCTTCCTCTTGGTTCCTTATCATGCATAGCACACACATTTGAGGTAGTAGCCATGTCTCACATGTGGAAGGAGAAGGTTCGGAGAGGAGCGAGTTCACCTTGTGTCCAATGGCGTATAGTCGAGGTCTCATCTTATGTATCCTTGGGTCATGGGGAGTGGTCGAAGTGGACATGGGGATGATCATAGGATGCTCCGCATCATCTCCCCCCTCCCTTGGGAAAGATCCGACCCCGGATCATAATCCTCAACACCATGTAAACGGTTGTCATGGACGGACTTGTAGTTGGATGGAGTTGAAAGCATTGCGCAATCCAAGTACTCCAAGGTGTCTCCGGAGTGATAGACATGCAAAAAGAGCAAACACAAGCGACACCCGGAAATACAATGGTTAGCGCACACAAAGTGTCCATCAAGTAAGTATGAGTCTGTTCGGCAAGATTGTTCGTGACAAAGTGGATGAAGCTTATCAAGATGATCTAGAATGATATGCAAAGCATTCATGGGAGCAAATGCAATCATTGTGCACACAAATGTGTTGTGAATATGATGAATGCAACCACGGTGCAAAATGATGTCATAGTGAGACAGTTTATCAATAGCATGAATATGGCAATGGATGATCAATATGTGTATGTTATCATGCAATTGATGGTGGACAATATTATCATGATGTATGAATATGCCATCAAGAAAGATCACAACAAATTTGCTAAGGAAATGCACAAGCTCATATATCATGGATGACATGGAAATACAAGATAAAACAAGGCAATTATAATGTGAGTCAATCCATGCATAAGATGCAAACTTGTGGTGAGTATGAAATGTCCATCGAGCATGACATGTGTGAGCACAATCAACAATTATGGAGGGGGTGGTACAAAAAGTCAAAGTAGTGTTGATCTACCAAAGCTCGAAGTCGTGGCATGAGTGGAGTTCCGAAGGTGCATCCAATAAGTGTGATCACTCCTCAATGTGAAGGACCATAGAGCCAATCTCCAATATCGCTCCTTCATTCACGAGATGTATCATGTAGGCAACAAGAAGGAAAAAACAATGAAAGAGTGACCCATCCAATATGCGTATTTGAGGATGGCTCAAAGGGAAGGAGTTCACCTCAAGAATGTTCCCGAAGATGTTGGAGTTGCACATCATGTATGCCTTCACATAACCTATATGTCTCATGACGGTAATGCCTTGTGAATCCTTCAAAATGAAAGAACATGACAAACACTCAGAAAAACAAATGAGGTTTGCGGAAGTGCAAAACCTATCATTCATGTGGTAAGATACCAAACAAGTGTATGCATCATGCTCATCATAAGAAAGGACAAGGGAGTATTGCATAGTATGGAGGCATATGATGCGAGAACAACCAAATACAATCGGCTCAAGTAAACAAGCATGCATCACAAGTAAGGTGTCAAAGTCTCTGAGATCAATAAGCATAGTATGGTTGCACTCACTACAAGTGGATATGAGAGGGGCAACTAATGGAGACAAGAGACAATGATCAAGGCAAATCAAGTGAGAGGCATGAACATATATGTCATCAACCCAAGAAAGCAAGTAAGAGTGGAACATGGGTGATGCAACATAGCAAGATATCATAGCGATCAAGTCAAGCAAGCTAGTAGTGCGAAGATGCAACATACTAGAGGGAATCATGGCAAGCATGTCATGTGTGCAAATAGTGGGCACAAATAATGCACATGACATATCACAAGCATGAAAGCAAGATATGAGAAAAATATCATCAATGTATTGGCGAGAGGCCATATGTAAATAGCAATGGGACATCATGACTCTCCCAACACAATAATCGACAATAGCATGTGGCACATGGTAAACATGGCAATAGCAACAAGTATCTCCACCAAGCATGCAAATACACATAGAAGTAGCATAATGGTGAATCATGGGAAGATGCAAGCAAGGGTCACAATTGCATGGCAAAGGCATAGAATCAAGGATAACATGCAAAGTGAACACGGGAAAATGAGCATAAGGTGACAAGTGGTAAATAGCCCATAGCCGTGTGAGAGACAAGTAAAAGAGATGCACGTAGTCTTTGCGCAAAGAGAACGGTGATAAGATAGTTCACGTGATCCCAAATCGTCAACTCTTGGGTACCTACGCAAAACAAATACAAAGGATAAGTTGTGTGTGCGTGGTATATGTACACATCATCCATCATGATGCGCACATATTTGTGTTGATTAGCACAAAATATCCAATGCTCAAATAAATGAGATGCGTGATATACAAACATGTCATCCATCATGATAGGTTTGTTGTTATGTGATAGAGGCGGGGTGTCCCGATCTTTCGATGAGATGATAACTATCGATTTGGTGGAGACGACTTTGACGATCTGACTACAAACGTGCACGACGTTGCGCCTTAGCAATCGCTAAACCAATTGATAGAGGCGGGGTGTCCCGATCTTTCGATGAGATGATACTACCGATTTGGTGGAGACGACTTTGACGATCCGACTACAAACGTGCACGACGTTGCGCCTTAGCAATCGCTAAACCAATCTCCTGAGGTTATTGACCACGCCGGAGCACGATCAACCTGACCACGAAGGTCTATTCCTGCAAGCAATCGAAGAACGAGCAAGAATATGATAAAAGCAATCTGAATATTGCAAATATATATGAAGTATTGATAAAGGTGGGGATCCGTAAGCGGTCTTGGTCTGGTCGTTGGACACAAACGAAGTACACGAAGTTGCAATGGCTAACTTTTAACTAAACAAATCCCCCGGAAAAGCTACTAGATGGATCTACTTATATAGGAGCAAGGGGTGGCAGCCAAGGAGGTGGGAGGACGTCCCAAGGCAGCCTAAAACTAAATCTAGGTCGTACAAGGCCAATGGGCCCAAGTGGAGGTGATGTAACACCTTTGGACTTGTAGTTTGACTCAGATTCTGCTGCAGCATCAGATTGTTTCGTCCACAACTCAACGCTCCGGACGAATTTGAAGGTGATTCCAATTGGGTTGGAAAGTGCACGAAATCTAGTTTCCAACAAAAAAAGAATCACCCAATTTGGAGTCCGTATGAAAAACTTGTGTGCGTTTTGAGTCAGGTATGTCTGTGCAGTCCGAATCTGAATCCAGAACGTGAGAGACTTGGACTCTATCTTCTCTTGGGCCAAAAGTGACGTGAGAGAACTTTTTGGACAGCAAATAAACATCTCTTTCTTCCTTATCTTCATATGTGGATTGTACAAATGTCCCATACACCTGCAATTAGACAAAAAACAAAAGTGTGTGAAGTATTTTTGTTCTGGATAACATAAATAGATTATTGAATAGTTTGCACTAGAAATCACCTGACAAATATGCATATATGCAATATTTTTGGTCATATCCAAGGTAGTCATGTCCTCATCATCCTCCCCTTCTTGAAAATAAAGCCGTCCTCGGCGTTGCTTAATCTGAAATGTGGCTAACAAAAGAGACAAGGTGTACATGTTGTATATGTATATGTCATCCATTTTTACTTCCCTTGATTTTTGCATATATGACACATGAATAGATGAGTAACTTGCATAGTTCATAAAATCTAAAGCCAAAAAATTAGCACAAGAAGTAGAAGGCCTGAAAATATTGCAACTCAGTTTGCACATATAAGTGAAGCTCTTATTCATTTCAAAAGATTGACAATGTTCATCATTAAACCATCCCAACATTGGTGAATAAACCTTACTTGCATCAAATTTACATACTACAACATGCTTAAATAAGCAAACATGCAATAAGTCATTCAACACAGAATCATCACCAAGATTAGAGGTCATATCAAAATGATTAAACATTGGTTCTTTTGCATCAATAGTTAATTCAATGGGTGCACTCAAAATTGTTGGTATTTCAGTTGTTTGATCACATGGCAAAGTCAAATTATCAACGTAGTCCTCTAAAATAGGTGGTGTGATCAAAGTAGTGGGTAGCTCATCAGATGGTGCATTCAAATTGACAAGGCATTCATCATTCTCATGTAGAGATGGAAGATCAGTACCTTTGTCATTACCTCTTATGATCAACTCAGATGATGTAGCCACTCTCAGGGGCGATGTGTCACATGGTGGAGGTGATGTAGTCCTGACAACAACGGATGTGGTTGTCATAGTATGCCTAGTAGTTGAAGGAACAATCATATAAACTCTTGGAATGTGCACCGTGCGCTTGTTCTCCTCGTGGCCAACACGTCGTTTTATTTCCTGTTCAGCTTTGCAAGCAAGATGAAACAAATGGTCCATAGGATAACACTCTTCATGAATTAGTATCTCTTGAATATCACGGTTTAATCCTCCCCAAAATCTATCCATAAAATCATCTTCACTTTCTTCTAAAGAGGAATGCAACAAGGTAGTTTGTAAATCATCATAATATTTTGTTACAGTTTCACTACCTTGTTTTAAGTGTTGCAACTTCTTAATCATGTCACGAGTATAATAAGCAGGGACGAAAGTATGTCGCATGGCAAGTTTCAAATCATCCTAAGTAGTAGGTATATAATCAGGGTGTAACCGACAATATTCATTCCACCAAACCAAAGCATAACCAGTGAAAGAACCAACCGCAACCTTAACCTTTTTATGTTCATTGAAATTATGGGAAGCAAATATATTTTTTATGTCGAACTCCCATTCAATATATAAAGCAGGTTTAAAACGGCCATTAAATGGTGGTATAGATACATTAACCTGATCATGTGCATTTGGATGTTTGTGCACCTCTCGTGACGGTTGTGGTATTTGCAAAGGTGGTGGCAAGTCTCCCGCGATCGACAAAGCCCATGAATTGACTCTGGATCCTGTCATGATTACTAGAACAAGAAACAAAACCCAAAAATAATGTTCCTATAACTACTAGGATGTGGTGGTAAAACGCTCACAGTAAAGCAAATATCAATGTCTTACAAGTTCTTACCATGCAGCAGGCGGTGATCGGCAACCAGCGATGTCAAGTAACTCCGAATATTGAGTAAAGCGATTGCCAGGGGAGCGTACGTATACACGGTGTAGAAATATGTGGAGCTGGGTTGGCTATATATGGTAGCAAAAGATTAGCAATAATCAATTCAAAGATGCAATGTTGAATAAACGCTCAACGACGGTACTATGCTGGTCCTAGGCTAGACCGGACTAGAGACGCGAGCCTAGAACACTAATGAGGTCACGGCGTAGCACAACTAGCATCAATGAAGGATACTAAGTAGCTCTTGACAGCAAGATATAAGTGAAGATCACAACGACAGTGAAGATAATGATGAAAAACAACTGCCAAGCAGGATATACAACAACTCTCTCTCCAACTTTCCTCTTGAAAAGTTTGAGACAATTTTCTGATAAATTCTTTCAAAGAATGCTACTAACTCAAGCTTTCCAATGCAAAAAGAATCACTCAATTCCGAGTTGATATGAGGAGTCAAAGAATTCTAAAACTGGCCTAAAAAATTGGAACAATCTGTGTTCACGAACTTCGGAGGGCAAAAAGACCTATTTAGAAGCCTATTTTGAGGTGTCAAATATTGAACTAGGTTCTACAATTATTTAGATGCGGCTCGTCGCTATCTTCAATTTGAGTACTCACGGAGCCAAAGCGGACTTCGTATGAGGAAGATACACCTGTTTTACTGAACAGTGCGCAAAACAGATTCCAATCCGAATTCAGGTACGAGATTGATTCTAGATAGATCCCATTTTTTTTCTTCTCTCTTTTTTTTCTCACGCTTTTTTTTTCTTTTTCTTCTCCCTCTTTTTTTCCTTTATATTCTTTTTTTTCTCTCCTTTTTTCCAAAACAAACTAGATAAGATGTAGATTGGATCAAGCGAAGATGGGAACGATCTCAACTATGATTATGACAATGAACGGTGGGTAGCACGTGGAGGAAATTGATGTATGGGTGGTGGACAGCGGAAGGGATAACAATGCAGCGGCGATGTGACTAATGTGAACAGAACTCGAAACTCTAAACGACCTAGACACTAAGACCAGCAACTCAACACGACGATGCAACCGATAATTCAACTATGTAAGCAATGAAAAGAAAATTGCAAAGGCTCAGACTGGCTTGGACAAAGGATGAATAGATCTAACTCTTTTTTGTGGATTTTTCTTGGACAATAGGTAAGAAAATAAATCTAATCTAGGAAAACTGGAAATTCTCACCGAGCAACCTGAAAACTGATACCACTTGATAGAGGCGGGGTGTCCCGATCTTTCGATGAGATGATAACTATCGATTTGGTGGAGACGACTTTGACGATCCGACTACAAACGTGCACGACGTTGCGCCTTAGCAATCGCTAAACCAATTGATAGAGGCGGGGTGTCCCGATCTTTCGATGAGATGATACTACCGATTTGGTGGAGACGACTTTGACGATCCGACTACAAACGTGCACGACGTTGCGCCTTAGCAATCGCTAAACCAATCTCCTGAGGTTATTGACCACGCCGGAGCACGATCAACCTGACCACGAAGGTCTATTCCTGCAAGCAATCGAAGAACGAGCAAGAATATGATAAAAGCAATCTGAATATTGCAAATATATATGAAGTATTGATAAAGGTGGGGATCCGTAAGCGGTCTTGGTCTGGTCGTTGGACACAAACGAAGTACACGAAGTTGCAATGGCTAACTTTTAACTAAACAAATCCCCCGGAAAAGCTACTAGATGGATCTACTTATATAGGAGCAAGGGGTGGCGGCCAAGGAGGTGGGAGGACGTCCCAAGGCAGCCTAAAACTAAATCTAGGTCGTACAAGGCCAATGGGCCCAAGTGGAGGTGATGTAACACCTTTGGACTTGTAGTTTGACTCGGATTCTGCTGCAGCATCAGATTGTTTCGTCCACAACTCAACGCTCCGGACGAATTTGAAGGTGATTCCAGTTGGGTTGGAAAGTGCACGAAATCTAGTTTCCAACAAAAAAAGAATCACCCAATTTGGAGTCCGTATGAAAAACTTGTGTGCGTTTTGAGTCAGGTATGTCTGTGCAGTCCGAATCTGAATCCAGAACGTGAGAGACTTGGACTCTATCTTCTCTTGGGCCAAAAGTGACGTGAGAGAACTTTTTGGACAGCAAATAAACATCTCTTTCTTCCTTATCTTCATATGTGGATTGTACAAACGTCCCATACACCTGCAATTAGACAAAAAACAAAAGTGTGTGAAGTATTTTTGTTCTGGATAACATAAATAGATTATTGAATAGTTTGCACTAGAAATCACCTGACAAATATGCATATATGCAATATTTTTGGTCATATCCAAGGTAGTCATGTCCTCATCATTATGCATGGCGTAATGGAGACTCAAATTGTGTAATGCATCAAGAGAAATATGTAGATCATTGTTATTCATGGAATGCATATGGTGCACGCAATTATGGGAATAATCATGCAAAGTATGGAGTGCATCAAAATCTCCTAATATGTATGAGGAAACTATAGGGGTCTCCTCATGAGCATTAATGGAAACATCACATGGAAAATATTGACAACATCCAAAAAAATGCATATTTGGAACAATGTGATCATGGCATGGCATAGTAGATGAATTGCGCAAATCATGTAAAGGAAGCATGGCAATATCATCACATGAAAAACCAAAGCCAATGACCATCATCTCATCATCTATGCCATAAGTGCAGATGGGATTTATTTTAATGGGGCATGCATAGTTACTATGTTAATATTGAAAAGATGCAATATGGGAGATCTCACTCATAGCATATGACAAGTTCAATGGATTGTCAAACATGACGTTACCAATAGAATTTTCACATGATATCCTATGGAGCATAGCATCACAACTAGGCAAATCAACATGCTCATCATCATATTCATCATAAATGGTTGGCATATTGAAACAAGACATAGTATGTGATTAATCCATAGGGTGATCAGCGTGATGGGAGAAATCAATGTCAAGAGAGTCCACTAGTGGGACAAGAGAAGCACCATCACCTATGTTACCTTTGGGGCATCACTCATTTGTTGTAGGTGAGGTGTCGAAGATCCATTCGTTGTCAACTTCATCTTGATGGAACCATGTGGGGAATGCATCATCGTCCACCACGGCCATCGTCGTCTCCTGTCGAGGCATGGAGTCGTCGAGGATAGGCATGTTGTCATGTAGGAGACCTAGCACCAAATAATAAAACACACTATGAGTAGAGGTTAAGTCGTTAGAAATCATAGTGGCCTCACATGCCATGTCAACTACCTCACTCACTAAGTGATGTGGCTCACTCACTCCCTCAAGGATGCTCTCACTCGTATGGTTGGTGGAGTCACTCGTCTCACCCATGGGGTGGTGGCTATCCTCACATGACAAATGGGGCATCTCCACATATGTGGTTGTCGGATAGATGTAGGTGCAAATGTCTCCATGCTTAACTCCTATCGCCGTCGTGGTTGAAGGGATAGTCCCATGCTTGTCATCGTCTTGGTGTGGGAGGCCCATATGATGTGGCACCTCGTAGCTCGTCTCCATGACCGAAGGGAATTTCCCATGCTTGGTAATCTTCCTTGAGGGGATTCCGAAGATGGAAGTGCCGCCCTCACTAGTAGGTGGTCGCCTTATTGTTGAAGATGTCGATGTAGGCGAACTCATGGGAAGTAGGCGAAGATGCCGTACGTCCAAAGGTGAAGATGCCTAGAAAGCACTTGGCGAAGATGCCGATGTGGTGGTGGTAGCCATAGCTCCGTCTTGGTGGTGCTCATCTCGCGGTCTTCTCTTTTGCTCATGAAGCTTCGACTTGGCGTGAAGTAGGGCTTGTTGGGACTTGTACATTTGCGCTTGGTGAGCATCTTCATGATGATGGTGTCGTTGTCGTGCTACAACTCGATGGCATTCATCACCGTCGTGCACAAGATGCTTGGAGGTGACTTGCCCTTCATGATGATGTTGATCACGAACGTGATGGTGATCGCCATGGAGATGTGGATGAGGACGAATTGCGCTTGCATCGTTTTCGCGCTCTGAAGACTTGTGGCTTGAACATCGCTGCCTTGAAGATGACGAACGGGAAGAAGACTTCATGAAGACTTCAACAAGGCCCGAACGTCGCTGCCTTGAAGAGTCAATAATGTTGAAAGAGATTCACAAATTCGCAAGTGAAACAAGTAGACCAATAGCAATATATGGTACATAGAAACACACACGCAAATCGATAAGTGTGGTCGTGCAACCAAGGAATGAGCCAAAATGTGGAATCCTAGAAAATGCTCTTGTTACACAACACTAGAGAGACGCTAGCACGATTGCACAATCGGCAGATATAGAATTTGTGCACAACCTACTAAGCAAAAATGCAACGACTTCTATCCCAAGTATGCTATACGTAGAGGTACGGTCTCTCACGGAGGAGAAGATCCGGATGGATGAGCGAGGTTCTATATCACAAATGAGCTATCACAACGCTGACCCTAGCTAGGAGGAGGGAGAGGTCTATTTATAGTCGTAGTACAAATGGGCGCCGAAGTGAAGGGGTACATGGGCTTTAGCCTGAAACTGGACACACCCAGGGGCCGAACGTCCGCCGGACACCGGATGTCCGGTGGTTCCAGGGGGACCGGTCATCCGCTAGCGTCGGACGTCCGCTGAAAGTGTTCTGTGATCGGGACACCGGACGTCCGGAAGTCTCGGACTTCCGTTAATATTGTCGGACTTCCTGTGCGGGTCGGAGGTCTGTAGCTAGCATAGGCTGGTCTTCAGGCGCCGTTCGTCCTCCATGGGCCAAACGTCCGCTCGCTATGAGAGGTCGGTCGTCCAGTGTCATCCGGACGTCCGCTTGCTGGAGCTTCTTTGGTAGTTCCTCTTCTTGTTCCTCGCGCTTGGTGTCCTGACCGTCTTGACTAATGCTGATGCGGAGCATCCTACAGACATCACCATGTCAAGAGTTCATTTGGCAAGAGACACGTGCGACCTATACTTCTGATACATAAAGGTGAATCTTCTCCTTTACACGTGTTCACTTGACCGCTTCAAGGATGGTATACTACTTGACACTCCTCTCGTGTGCATACATAGGTATTGTCGGAACACCATGGACGAGGAGGAGGAGTGCGAGCACAAGTGTACAGCTACACCATCCGCGAGAGAAGCATGGAAGAGAAGAAGGAAGAAGACCTGGAATGAGCGGTACTACCGCGTACAAGCGGTACTACCACCCGAGGTCCGGTACTACCGCTCTGCCTGTGCGCAGCCGCGGGCCTTTGGCCTTGTATCCCTCTCCCACTTATCCCTTCGTGGCTTAGACTATAAATAGACCACCTCCACCTACTTTCTATGGTTAGCAAATATGATAGCTCATTCTTAGGTGAGCTTTGCTCCTACCCCCTCCTCTTGAGAGAGAGAGAGACACTCCCATGGAGTTCAAGACCTCCATGTGAGAAGATCCTGCGGGATATCATCAAGACCCCATCGCGGGAAGATCCGTCTAGGATACCATCAAGACCTCCTCTTGGAGATGAACTCTACCTTGTATCTTTCCTTTTGGTGTTCATGTACCCTTGTGGATCTTGTGTGTTCGATTGTCGAGTGGATGTGTGATTGGACTTGTTCTTGAGTGTTTCCCGTTGTGATTTCTTCCGTTCTTCCCCGTGTTCTTCGTGTTCCTCATAGGGATCCGCTCAAACCGTGAAAGATTGGGTGTCTAGGGTTCTACCCTACATCATCTTGGTATCATGAGCCACGTTGATCACGAATTTGGAGCCCCTACCCCTCTTTTTCTAGCCTTCTTTTGCTTGATTTTGTCCTAATTTTGAAAATCCCCACCAAAAATAGCCCACATTCTTTTTTGTGATTTGTTGGTTTGATGATGGTTTGTTGATTTTGATCCATGGATTTGCCTGGTTTCGAGTGGATCTAGCATCTCCCCAAGTTTCCCCACTTTCCATCCACGAAATCCATCCAATTTTGTCCCCGAAATCATCCTTTTCTGCCCAAAAATTGGTCCCTGAATCAATCTACGAAGAATCCCGACAGGAGCGGTACTACCGCCCGCCAAGAGGTACTACCGCCAATAAGCGGTACTACCGTCCTCCCGAGCGGTACTTCCGTCCAGCCTAGTTTCAGCCTAAAACTGCCGAAAAATGCCGACACGAGCGGAACTACCGCCCATCCCAAGCAGTACTACCGCTTACCAGCGGTACTACCACCCATCCTAGCGGTACTTCCGCCCCTCCCAGTTTCAGCGTTCCAAGTTTCACCATTTTTCCCATAACTTCCACATCCGGAGTATGATTTTCGCGTTCTTTAACTCGTTGAGTAGCTATTGACATCCCCCATCCATCTAGATAGGTTCCAACACCATTTGGCTCCATCAAATTTTCCAAAATTTGGAAAGTTTGCCTAGGCCCTCCACATAGCCACCACCGACCACTACAACCTAACCCATTTTGTTCCCCTTAGCATTTGAGGTTGTTTGAGTTGTGATTCGAGTCTCCTAAGGTGTTTCGGCTACTTAGGGACCATTGCTTCAACTCCGACAATGTGTATAGTCCACCACCTTACCCTCCACTTCCGCATTGCGTCTCAAAACCCATCATTGCATTCCCGCAATCCCATTGAGTTTCCGCAACCACCACCGCTTTCCCGCTACGACCAATTGACATTTGTCATTTGAGATTTTGAGTTCGCGGTTTTTCCATTTCCTAAGGTGTTTCGGCTACTTAGGGACGAGTCTCCATCATCTTTGTATCTAAATCAAGAACACCACCACTCATCATCGCAACGGACGGTAACCTCGACGACACCATTGTATTTTTTCCCTTGTAATTGCATTAATAACCCCTAGCCCATTTTGCGTAACTTGCCTATCGAGACTAGCCATTTGTGTATTGCCGGCAACGTTACTTGTGCACATTAGTTATCTGTACCTTCCATTGCATATATACCATATCATATTGGTATCATCATACCATCCCTTGTGTCACAAGATTGTTCCTGCATATACACAATTGTTATCTTGGTTTGTGCATTTCGCATTGTGGCCATATCAAAAAAAAAGAATAAAGCTTTTAAGCAAAAGAGATAGAGCAAAGAAGCTTGTAAGCAAGTGCCATAGCATTATCCCACATTGCACAAAAGATTGTCATATCCAATCATCTTGGATCAAACACCGGGAACCATACATATATAGCATACTTGGGATAGAAATTTTATCCATTTTGCATCTTATAGGTTGTGCACAAGTGTCTGTCCGCCTATTGAGAAATCGTGCCAGCGTCTCTCTTGAGTTGTGCAACACGAGTGTTTTCTGTGGATTCCACATTTTGTGCTCATTCCTTGGTTGCACGACCCCATTTATCTATTCGTGTGTGTGTTTCCGTGTGCCATTCATTGCTATTGGTCTACTTGTTTCACTTGCGAATTTGTGAATCTCTTTCAACATTATTGATTCTTGCTAACATTTTGCATCAATTTTTTACGCCACTATCCTAACCGAGCTACTCCATAAGCTTTACTTGATAGGTGTGAGTGAACAAATCCGGTACCAATTCCACTATTCTTTCATTTCACATTGAGTGAAATGGATACATCCTCAACTTTGGGAAAAGGTAACTTGGTATTGTTTATCTCATTTCCTACTCACCTCTACTCGAACCTTGTGATGGATAGGCAAGGCATTTCACCTTCGGTCTATAATAACAATGACGAGTTCGATGCCACAAACAACTCCAACGACACGAAGATGCAAGCTCAAATGGAGGAGATCAAAGACCTCATCAAGTCCTACAAGCGATCTTACTCATCTTCGAGAAGACGCTTAAGTACACATGCTTCTGAGCTACCATCTACAGCAAGATCACATCGGCATCGACACCATCACCAACAAGAACGTGAAGGTCAAGAGCTCAACACCAAGAACCACTCAACGATGTCACCATCTCCTTTGGCATCTTTGCCAAGCGACTTCAAGACATCGTCGCCTACGGACATACGACGTCTTCGCCAACAAGTACCTCAAGACTACGCTCAAGAGAAGCTCCCCAAGCTCAAGTCCGCGACTTCCACGAGCTACTACGACCTCGACATCGACAATGCGATTCCTTTCTATGGGACTCAAGAACCCGAGGAGTATCTCGAGTGGGAGCGCCTGATGGACGACTACCTCATGCTACATCAAGTTTTTCCCGAAGATCAAGTGAAGTGCGCCACAACAAACTTCCACGACTACGCCTCGACATGGTGGCTTCACACACATTTGGAGAGCTACGATATGAGTTGGCCCAAGACGAAGAGAGCTTTGCAGCGAGAGTTCGTGCCTCCAACCTACACAAAACAACTTCGACGCCAATTGGAGAACACCATCCAAGGATCCAAGTCCATCGACAAGTACTTCAAGGAGATGAAGATGGCCTTGCGATGAGTCGGCGTGGAGGGCCCCATTTCGATGAAGTTCCACTTCATGATGGGATTGAACAACGACATCTCCAAGACTATCTTCCTCGAGAACTACAAGTACCTCGATGACTACTACATTGGTGCTCTCAAGGCAGAACAAGAACTCATGAAGCCCAAGGCTTCTCCACCCCAAGCACACTTCGCGGCGACCAAGCTCTACGATAAGCATGAGGCTAGTACCACCACGATGTCCAAGACAGACGAGCTCCAAGACGATGCTCCCAAGTTCGACTTCACCGCCATCCCTCTTTGTGGCATTGATGATGCCGAGTCTACTTCGACTCTTTTTCAAGACAGTGCGGCGACGAGTACGACTACAGAGACCCTCAAGGACAAAGATTTGGAGGCGAGCGACAAGGTGGCGAGCAAGGATGATGCTTCCATCTGAGGAGGCGAGAGTGATGATGTGCCATCTTCGGCCTTCATCCACGGAGAATGTGACGAGAGGACCGAGAATGGGATTTTCCCTTTGATCATGGAGGAGAGTAATGATGTGCCATCTTCGGCCTTCATCCACGGCGACAACGACAAGATGGTTGAGCATGGGATTCTCCCTTTGACCATGGTGACGTATGATGACTTGAGTGACTTGTGCCACCATATTGAGAGTGAGAGTGACTTCACCACTTGCCCCATATATGATGTGTTGCCACAAATCCCATGTGAGGAGAGCCACAACCCCCACCACTTGAGTGAGATGAGTGACTCCACCATACATGATATTGAGTGCACCTACCTTGAGGGAGTGAGTGAACCACCACATAGAGAGAGTGAGATAGTTGATAGGTCTTGAGAGGCCATTTGCATTTCGAACAACTTGACCTCTACCTCTATTGTGTCTTCTCATTTGGTGCTAGGTCCCATTTATGATGACGCGCCGATCCTCGACGACTTCGTCCTCCCTTTGGACAAGACAATGGCCATGTTGGAATATGATGCACCCCCCCCCCCACATGGTTCCATCAAGATGACGATGACCACCATTTTGTCTTTCCCACCTCACCTACACCACTTGAGTGGAATGACAAAGGTAACACAGGTGAAGGTGATGCTCAAGTCCCACTAGTGGACATTCTTGACAATAATTGCTTGCAAGATGTTGATCCACCTAGTACCATGGTTCATGCTAGTATGATTTCCCCATGCGTTGATTTTCCCATTTATGATGAGTATGATGATTCTCATGTGGGGTCTATTAGTTGTGATGCCATGTTACATAGGATTTCTTGTGACAATTCTTTAGGGCACATCATGTATGACAAGCCGCTTGACTTGTCGTATGCTATGCATGAGATTCACCATATGTCATATTTGCAATCTCATCGTAGTGACTATGCATATGCCATTCAAATTAACCTAATTTGCACTTATGGCATAGATGACAAGCCCATGGTCATTGGCATTTGTTTTTCTTGTGATGATATTGATATGCTCCCTTTGCATCATTTATCTCATATGCCATGCCATGACAACCTAGCTTTGGATATGCATTGTTTTGGTTGTTCTCCATTTTCTCCATATGATGCTTCTGATATTGCTCATGAGGAGACCCCCATAGTTTCCTCAAACATTTTAGGATATTTTGATTCATCCCATTCATTGCATGATCCCAATACTTGTTTGCACCATATGTTTCCCATGAATAAACATGCTATTGATGTGCCATATAATTGCATTTTCAATTTGTGTCCCCATCGTGTCATACACAATAACTATTCTTTCATGATGGATGATATGTTCTTATACCATGCATCAAATTTCTTTGAGCGATGCTTATCTTGTGCTAACTCACACACGCACATACACATAAATATGGATGATGTGTACATTTACCACGCACACAATTTCTTTGGTTTGTGTCTCTTTTGTGTAGGTACCCATGAATACTTGTCAACCTCACAATCCCATGAGTTGACAAAACGATCTCTAGAGAGCAATGATGACTTGGGATCCCATGAGTTGTCTTCCCCACCACTCTATGCACACGAAGTCTTCACGCATTCATTCTACATGGCTCTCACATGGCTATAGGTTATTGTCCATTACATATTATATGCCCATCTTGCCATGTTCACTTTGCATGATATGCTTATTCATATGCCTTTACCATGCATTTGTGATCCATGCTTTGCATTACACATGATGATTGATTCTACTACTTGTATGTGTATTTGCAAGCTTGGTGGAGATATCACTTGTTATTTCCATGTTTGCTTTGTGCCCCAAGCCTATGATGATACTATGATCTTGCTATGTGCTCATACATGCGATAAGTCTTGTGCATTGCCCATACCTATTATTTGCTCACATGACATGATTGCCATGATTTCCTCTAGTGTGTTGCATCTTCGCTCCACTAGTTTACACGACTTGATTTCTATGTTTGCTTTTGTTGCATCACCCATGATTCATACTTGCCCATTTTATGCGGTTGATGACAACCATCTACATGCTTTGAACATGATTGTTATTGCTTCTTGTCATATATCTCCATGTGTTGCCTCCCTCATGCTAGATGATTTCCCATGTATTCAGTGCAACTATGCCTTTAGTCTTGATATGAGTTTGCCCCCATAGCATTCTCACATATACTTGGAGGTTTTAACATATTCCTTGTGAAGCATACTTGTCTTACCTCTTTGCACCATATGCCTCGTGCCATGAACATAAATATTGTTGTATCATATTCTTCATGCACTTTTGCTCCTAATTGTTATGTGCAAGAGAAGAGAACTATCATGATGGATGATGTGTTTATCTACCATGCACATACATTCTTTTTTTTGTTGTGTGCATGTGTAGGATACTTGGATATTGTTTCGACTTCCACTTCACGTGAGTTGACCATTCGAGCTCTTGAGAGCGAGCCTCATACATTCTACCACGACTCGCTTCTACACCGCATTTGCTTGCGCTTCGGCATCGTGAAGAATGCACAAGGAATGCCTTCAAGGTGACATCTTTCTTGAGCGTGGATATTGCCGATCATACTACTTGTGTTGCTTGCACCGTGAGACTCATTGGTCATCTTGGACCATGCTACCTCTTGAGCACTGCGTTGGTTTTCCCTTGAAGAGGAAAGGGTGATGCAGCAAAGTAGCCTAAGTATTTCCCTCAATTTTTGAGAAGCAAGGTATCAATCCAGTAGGAGGCTCCTCAAAAGTCCCTCGTACCTACACAAACAAACAAGAACCTCACAACCAACGCGATAAAGGGGTTGTCAATCCCTTCACGGTAACTTGCGAAAGTGAGATCTGATAGAGATAATAAGATAAGATAAATATTTTTGGTATTTTATGATATAGATTGGAAAGTAAAGATTGCAAATAAAGATAGATCAGAAACTTATATGAGAAAAGAATGACCCGGGGGCCATAGGTTTCACTAGTAGCTTCTCTCAAGATAGCATAAGTATTATGGTGGGTGAACAAATTACTGTCGAGCAATTGATAGAAAAGTTCATAGTTATGAGATTATCTAGGCATGATCATGTATATAGGCATCACGTCCACAACAAGTAGATCGAAACGATTCTGCATCTACTACTGTTACTGCATACATCGACCAACTCCTGCCTGCATCTAGAGTATTAAGTTCATAAGAACAGAGTAACGCATTAAGAAAGATGACATGATGTAGAGGGATAAACTCAAGCAATATGATATAAACCCCATCTTTTTATCCTCGATGGCAACAATACAATACGTGCCTTGCTGCCCCTGCTATCACTGGGAAAGGACACCGCAAGATTGAACCCAAAGCTAAGCACTTCTCCCATTGCAAGAAAGATCAATCTAGTAGGCCAAACCAAACTGATAGTTCGAAGAGACTTGCGAAGATAACTAATCACACATAAAAGAATTCAGAGCAGATTCTAATATTTCTCATAGATAAACTTGATCATAAACCCACAATTCATCGGATCTCGACAAACACACCGCAATAAGAGTTACATCGAATAGATCTCCAAGAAGATCGAGAAGAACTTTGTATTGAGATTCAAAGAGAGAGAAGAAGTCATCTAGCTAATAACTATGGACCTGAAGGTTTGTGGTAAATTACTCACAACTCATCGGAGAGGCCTTGGAGATGATGTAGAGGCCCTCAGTGGTCGATTCCCCCTCTGGCGGAGCACCGGCGAAGGCTCCGAGATGGGATCTCGCAGATACAAGAAGGTTGCAGCAGTGGAAATAGTTTTTCGTGGTGCTCCTTGATGTTCTCGGGGTACATGGATATATATAGGAGGAAGAAGTAGGTCGGTTGAGCTACGAGGGGCCCACGAGGGTGGGGGGGCGCCCACCCCCTTAGCGCGCGCCGGGCACCCTCATGGCCGCCTCGTTCGCTGCTTGACGTCCACTCCAAGTCTCCTGGTTTGCATTTGTTCCAAAAAGATTGCTCCCGAAGGTTTCATCCCGTTTGGACTTCGTTTGATATTCCTTTTGTTCAAAACACTGAAATAGGCAAAAAAAACAACAATTCGGGCTGGGCCTCCGGTTTGTAGGTTAGTCCCAAAAATGATATAAAAGTGTAAAGTAAAGCCCATAAACATCCAAAATGGGTAATATAATAGCATGGAACAATAAAAAATTATAGATACGTTGGAGATGTATCAGACCACTTGATTGCGCACTTGCTAGAGATCTTGCTTTAACTTGCCATTTTCACATTCCCATGCATCATGATATATATGCCTTGTGTGTTGCATCCAATTCTTGGATTACTTGCTCCTATCATATGTTTGGTTGCAACAATGTCACTTCTTCACATATGCCATGTCCCATTGCTTGTCTCATGTTTGACTTGATTGCCTCACAGATGATGAACATTTGCTCTTTCTATTGTATTGAGTGCCACACTATATTCACTACACCCTATGCATGTTATGCTTGGATTGTCTTGCACTTGACCCATGTGTTTAGACACTTCATTTTATTTGGTGTTGTGAATCTTTCCTATGCCTACCATATACCTTTCATTGAGCAATTTGTGAATGCTTTCTATGACTTCGAGGTAGGTGCTTATTCTCTTGTCACACATATTTGCATCTCTACCTCACATTTACATGCTTGTTTCCATGATGACCTTGATTTGCTCAATTCATATGCTTACATGTCATGATAATATCCTTTGTAGAACCATATGCTATGCTTGATGACAACACTTGTTGGGTGAATCACCTCTCAAGTTCTTGTTATCTTTGCTCCATTTGAAGGAACCACAAGACGGTGCGACTTTGGAGAGTGCCCATTTCGAGCTTCAAGATAACGAGAACTTGGTGATTGACCACTCCTACACGGCGACGCCATATCTTTCCCATGGTCATTTGGTTTTCGATCCGAGGTCGGATCTTTCCCAAGGGGGAGGGGATGATGCAGAGCCTCCTACGGACATCACCATGTCAAGAATTCATTTGGCAAGAGACACATGCGACCTCTACTTCTCATACATAAAGGTGAATCTTCTCCTTTACACATGTTCACTTGACCCCTTCGAGGATGGTATACTACTTGACACTCCTCTCGTGTGCATACATAGGTATTTGATGAGGACATGACTACCTTGGATATGACCAAAAATATTGCATATATGCATATTTGTCAGGTGATTTCTAGTGCAAACTATTCAATAATCTATTTATGTTATCCAGAACAAAAATACTTCACACACTTTTGTGTTTTGTCTAATTGCAGGTGTATGGGACATTTGTACAATCCACATATGAAGATAAGGAAGAAAGAGATGTTTATTTGCTGTCCAAAAAGTTCTCTCACGTCACTTTTGGCCCAAGAGAAGATAGAGTCCAAGTCTCTCACGTTCTGGATTCAGATTCGGACTGCACAGACATACCTGACTCAAAACGCACACAAGTTTTTCATACGGACTCCGAATTGGGTGATTCTTTTTTTGTTGGAAACTAGATTTCGTGCACTTTCCAACCCAATTGGAATCACCTTCAAATTCGTCCAGAGCGTTGAGTTGTGGACGAAACAATCTGATGCTGCGGCAGAATCCGAGTCAAACTACAAGTCCAAAGGTGTTACATCACCTCCACTTGGGCCCATTGGCCTTGTACGACCTAGATTTAGTTTTAGGCTGCCTTGGGACGTCCTCCCACCTCCTTGGCCGCCACCCCTTGCTCCTATATAAGTAGATCCATCTAGTAGCTTTTCCTTGGGATTTGTTTAGTTAAAAGTTAGCCATTGCAACTTCGTGTACTTCGTTTGTGTCCAACGACCAGACCAAGACCGCTTACGGATCCCCACCTTTATCAATACTTCATATATACTCGCAATATTCAGATTGCTTTTATCATATTCTTGCTTGTTCTTCGATTGCTTGCAGGAATAGACCTTCGTGATCGGGACACCCTTTGCCTCTATCAAGTGGTATCAGTTTTCAGGTTGCTCGGTGAGGATACAAAGGACAGTTCATCTCCGTACGGAGGCCTTGATGGTCTTCCCTAGAAAGGTGATGAGGACATGACTACCTTGGATATGACCAAAAATATTGCATATATGCATATTTGTCAGGTGATTTCTAGTGCAAACTATTCAATAATCTATTTATGTTATCCAGAACAAAAATACTTCACACACTTTTGTGTTTTGTCTAATTGCAGGTGTATGGGACATTTGTACAATCCACATATGAAGATAAGGAAGAAAGAGATGTTTATTTGCTGTCCAAAAAGTTCTCTCACGTCACTTTTGGCCCAAGAGAAGATAGAGTCCAAGTCTCTCACGTTCTGGATTCAGATTCGGACTGCACAGACACACCTGACTCAAAACGCACACAAGTTTTTCATACGGACTCCGAATTGGGTGATTCTTTTTTTGTTGGAAACTAGATTTCGTGCACTTTCCAACCCAATTGGAATCACCTACAAATTCGTCCGGAGCGTTGAGTTGTGGACGAAACAATCTGATGCTGCAGCAGAATCCGAGTCAAACTACAAGTCCAAAGGTGTTACATCACCTCCACTTGGGCCCATTGGCCTTGTACGACCTAGATTTAGTTTTAGGCTGCCTTGGGACGTCCTCCCACCTCCTTGGCCGCCACCCCTTGCTCCTATATAAGTAGATCCATCTAGTAGCTTTTTCCTTGGGGTTTTGTTTAGATTAAAAGTTCGCCATAGCTGCAACTTCGCGTACTTCGTTTGTGTTCAACGACCAGACAAAGGCGTCACAGAACCCCACCTTGATCAATAAAGCTTTCATCTTATATTCGCAATATCCAGATTGCAATCTTAGTTTCTTGCTTGTTCTTCGTTTGCTCGCAGGAAACAGACCCTCGTGGTCAGGTTGATCGTGCTCCGGCGTGGTCAATAACCTCTCGGAGTTGGTTTAGCGATTGCTAAGGCGCGACGTCCTCGCACGTTCGTAGTCGGATCGTCAAAGTCGACTTCCACCAAAGCGAAATCCACCATCTCATCGAAAGACGGGACACCTTTGCCTCTATCAAGTAACAACATAGCCAAGAAAAGATACTCGGTCGGTGCAAAAGGTGCACTTCCCAAGGTTACCAAACAAACGTGCATCACGTAGAGCAATAAAAACAGCACGTAAATGTTCCAAATGTTCTTCCAAAGATCTGCTATAAATCAATATGTCATCAAAGTAAACTACCACAAATCGTCCAATGAAAGCACGTAAAACTTCGTTCATTAATCTCATGAAAGTACTAGGTGCATTAGTTAACCCAAAAGGCATGACTAACCACTCATATAATCCAAACTTAGTTTTAAATGCTGTTTTCCATTCATCTCCCAATTTCATACGAATTTGATGGTAGCCACTACGCAAATCAACTTTGGAGAATATTGTAGAGCCACTCAATTCATCAAGCATATCATCTAGCCTAGGAATAGGATGACGATAACGAATAGTAATATTATTAATGCCTCTACAATCAACACACATACGTGATGTACCATCCTTTTTCGGCACTAGAATAATAGGAACAGCACAAGGACTAAGGGATTCACGTATATAACCTTTGTCGAGAAGCTCTTGTACTTGACGCATAATCTCCTTCGTCTCCTCTGGATTTGATGAGGACATGACTACCTTGGATATGACCAAAAATATTGCATATATGCATATTTGTCAGGTGATTTCTAGTGCAAACTATTCAATAATCTATTTATGTTATCCAGAACAAAAATACTTCACACACTTTTGTGTTTTGTCTAATTGCAGGTGTATGGGACATTTGTACAATCCACATATGAAGATAAGGAAGAAAGAGATGTTTATTTGCTGTCCAAAAAGTTCTCTCACGTCACTTTTGGCCCAAGAGAAGATAGAGTCCAAGTCTCTCACGTTCTGGATTCAGATTCGGACTGCACAGACATACCTGACTCAAAACGCACACAAGTTTTTCATACGGACTCCGAATTGGGTGATTCTTTTTTTGTTGGAAACTAGATTTCGTGCACTTTCCAACCCAATTGGAATCACCTTCAAATTCGTCCAGAGCGTTGAGTTGTGGACGAAACAATCTGATGCTGCGGCAGAATCCGAGTCAAACTACAAGTCCAAAGGTGTTACATCACCTCCACTTGGGCCCATTGGCCTTGTACGACCTAGATTTAGTTTTAGGCTGCCTTGGGACATCCTCCCACCTCCTTGGCCGCCACCCCTTGCTCCTATATAAGTAGATCCATCTAGTAGCTTTTCCTTGGGATTTGTTTAGTTAAAAGTTAGCCATTGCAACTTCGTGTACTTCGTTTGTGTCCAACGACCAGACCAAGACCGCTTACGGATCCCCACCTTTATCAATACTTCATATATACTCGCAATATTCAGATTGCTTTTATCATATTCTTGCTTGTTCTTCGATTGCTTGCAGGAATAGACCTTCGTGGTCAGGTTGATTGTGCTCCGGCGTGGTCAATAACCTCTCGGAGTTGGTTTAGCGATTGCTAAGGCGCAACGTCGTGCACGTTTGTAGTCGGATCGTCAAAGTCGTCTCCACCAAATCGATAGTTATCATCTCATCGAAAGATCGAGACACCCCCGCCTCTATCAAGTGGTATCAGTTTTCAGGTTGCTCGGTGAGAATTTCCAGTTTTCCTAGATTAGATTTATTTTCTTACCTATTGTCCAAGAAAAAGCCACAAAAAAGAGTTAGATCTATTCATCCTTGGTCCAAGCCAGTCTGAGCCTTTGCAATTTTCTTTTCATTGCTTGCATAGTTGAATTATCGGTTGCATCGTCGTGTCGAGTTGTTGGTCTTAGTGTCTAGTTCGTTTAGAGTTTCGAGTTCTGTTCACATTAGTCACGTTGCCACTGCATCATTATCCCTTCCGCTGTCCACCACCCATCCATCAATTTCCTCCACGTGCTACCCACTATTTATTGACATAATCATAGTTGAGGTCACTCACATCTTCGCTTGATCGAATCTGCATCTTATCTAGTTTGTCTTGGAAAGAGGGAGAAAAAGAAGATAAAAGAAAAAAAAGAGAGAAAAAAGGAAAGAAAAAAAAGAAAAAGAGGGAGAAGAAAAAGAAAAAAAGGCGTGAGAAAAAAAAAGAGAGAAGAAAAAAAATTGGATCTATCTAGAATCAATCTCGTACCTGAATTCGGATTGGAATCTGTTTTGCGCACTGTTCAGTAAAACAGATGTATCTTCCTCATACGAAGTCAGTTTTGGCTCCGTGAGTACTCAAATTGAAGATAGCGACGAGCCGCATCTAAATAGTTGCAGAAGCATGTTCAATATTTGACACCTCAAAATCGGCTTCTAAATAGGTCTTTTTGTCCTCCGAAGTTCGTGAACACAACTTGTTCCAATTTTTCAGGCCAGTTTTAGAATTCTTTGACTCCTCATATCAACTCGGAATTGAGTGATTCTTTTTGCATTGGAAAGCTTGAGTTAGTAGCATTCTTTGAAAGAATTTATCAGAAAATTGTCTCAAACTTTTCAAGAGGAAAGTTGGAGAGAGAGTTGTTGTATATCCTGCTTGGCAGTTGTTTTTCATCATTATCTTCACTGCCGTTGTGATCTTCACTTATATCTTGCTGTCAAGAGCTACTTAGTATCCTTCATTGATGCTAGTTGTGCTACGCCGTGACCTCATTAGTGTTCTAGGCTCGCGTCTCTAGTCCGGTCTAGCCTAGGACCAGCACAGTACCGTCGTTGAGCGTTTATTCAACATTGCATCTTTGAATTGATTATTGCTAATCTTTTGCTACCATATATAGCCAACCCAGCTCCACATATTTCTACACCGTGTATAGTACGCTCCCCTGGCAATCGCTTTACTCAATATTCGGAGTTACTTGACACCGCTGGTTGCCGATCACCGCCTGCTGCATGGTAGGAACTTGTAAGACATTGATATTTGCTTTACTGTGAGCGTTTTACCACCACATCCTAGTAGTTATACGAACATTATTTTTGGGTTTTGTTTCTTGTTCTACTAATCATGACAGGATCCAGAGTCAATTCATGGGCTTTGTCGATCGCGGGAGACGTGCCACCACCTTTGCAAATACCACAACCGTCACGAGAGGTGCACAAACATCCAAATGCACATGATCAGGTTAATGTATCTATACCACCATTTAATGGCCGTTTTAAACCTGCTTTATATATTGAATGGGAGTTCGACATAAAAAATATATTTGCTTCCCATAATTTCGATGAACATAAAAAGGTTAAGGTTGCGGTTGGTTCTTTCACTGGTTATGCTTTGGTTTGGTGGAGTGAATATTGTCGGTTACACCCTGATTATATACCTACTACTTGGGATAATTTGAAACTTGCCATGCGACATACTTTCGTCCCTGCTTATTATACTCGTGACATGATTAAGAAGTTGCAACACCTAAAGCAAGGTAGTGAAACTGTAACAAAATATTATGATGATTTACAAACTACCTTGTTGCATTCCTCTTTAGAAGAAAGTGAAGATGATTTTATGGATAGATTTTGGGGAGGATTAAACCGTGATATTCAAGAGATACTAATTCATGAAGAGTGTTATCCTATGGACCATTTGTTTCATCTTGCTTGCAAAGCTGAACAGGAAATAAAACGACGTGTTGGCCACGAGGAGAACAAGCGCACGGTGCACATTCCAAGAGTTGATATGATTGTTCCTTCAACTACTAGGCATACTATGACAACCACATCCGTTGTTGTCAGGACTACATCACCCCCACCATGTGACACATCGCCCCCGAGAGTGGCTACATCATCTGAGTTGATCATAAGAGGTAATGACAAAGGTACTGATCTTCCATCTCTACATGAGAATGATGAATGCCTTGTCAATTTGAATGCACCATCTGATGAGCTACCCACTACTTTAATCACACCACCTATTTTAGAGGACTACGTTGATAATTTGACTTTGCCATGTGATCAAACAACTGAAATACCAACAATTTTGAGTGCACCCATTGAATTAACTATTGATGCAAAAGAACCAATGTTTAATCATTTTGATATGACCTCTAATCTTGGTGATGATTCTGTGTTGAATGACTTATTGCATGTTTGCTTATTTAAGCATGTTGTAGCATGTAAATTTGATGCAAGTAAGGTTTATTCACCAATGTTGGGATGGTTTAATGATGAACATTGTCAATCTTTTGAAATGAATAAGAGCTTCACTTATATGTGCAAACTGAGTTGCAATATTTTCATGCCTTCTACTTCTTGTGCTAATTTTTTGGCTTTAGATTTTATGAACTATGCAAGTTACTCATCTATTCATGTGTCATATATGTAAAAATCAAGGGAGGATGATGAGGACATGACTACCTTGGATATGACCAAAAATATTGCATATATGCATATTTGTCAGGTGATTTCTAGTGCAAACTATTCAATAATCTATTTATGTTATCCAGAACAAAAATACTTCACACACTTTTATGTTTTGTCTAATTGCAGGTGTATGGGACATTTGTACAATCCACATATGAAGATAAGGAAGAAAGAGATGTTTATTTGCTGTCCAAAAAGTTCTCTCACGTCACTTTTGGCCCAAGAGAAGATAGAGTCCAAGTCTCTCACGTTCTGGATTCAGATTCGGACTGCACAGACACACCTGACTCAAAACGCACACAAGTTTTTCATACGGACTCCGAATTGGGTGATTCTTTTTTTGTTGGAAACTAGATTTCGTGCACTTTCCAACCCAATTGGAATCACCTTCAAATTCGTCCGGAGCGTTGAGTTGTGGACGAAACAATCTGATGCTGCAGCAGAATCCGAGTCAAACTACAAGTCCAAAGGTGTTACATCACCTCCACTTGGGCCCATTGGCCTTGTACGACCTAGATTTAGTTTTAGGCTGCCTTGGGACGTCCTCCCACCTCCTTGGCCTCCACCCCTTGCTCCTATATAAGTAGATCCATCTAGTAGCTTTTCCTTGGGATTTCTTTAGTTAAAAGTTAGCCATTGCAACTTCGTGTACTTCGTTTGTGTCCAACGACCAGACCAAGACCGCTTCCGGATCCCCACCATTATCAATACCTCATATATATTTGCAATATTCAGATTGCTTTATCATATTCTTGCTCGTTCTTCGATTGCTTGCAGGAATAGACCTTCGTGGTCAGGCTGACCGTGCTTCCGGCCTCGTCAGTAACCTCAGGAGATTGGTTTAGCGATTGCTAAGGCGCAACGTCGTGCACGTTTGTAGTCGGATCATCAAAGTCGTCTCCACCAAATCGATAGTTATCATCTCATCGAAAGATCGGGACACCCTCGCCTCTATCAAGATATGTTCCTGATATATATCTTACTTGGGAGTTAGAAACTGAACAACGATTTACATGTTTACAATATCCTGAGGAGAGACGAGTTGCTGCTGCTATTTGTGCTTTCACTAGTTTTGCATGTGTATGGTGGTCTGAACATTGTAGATTATATCCTATTCCAACTACTTGGGCTGCTTTGAAAACTGCTATGCGTACGCGTTGGGTTCCACCATATTATCAACGTGAATTGCTTCAAAAATTGCAGCGTTTAAGACAAGGGAAAAATTCTATAGAAGAATATTATCAGGAATTACAAACTGGCATGATTAGATGTGGTATTGTTGAGGAGAATGAAGCTATGCTTGCACGTTTTCTGGGTGGATTAAATAGAGAGATTCAGACCATTCTAGACTATAAGGAGTATACTAATATCACTCGTTTATTCCATCTTGCTTGTAAAGCTGAACGTGAAGTGCAGGATCGACAAGCATTGGGGCGAACTAACTTTTCTGCAGGCCGACCTTCATCATGGACACCACATGCATCTTCTACTTCAACTGCACCAGCACCTCCATCCGGTGCCACCTCCAGCCGTGATACAAGAAAACAGGCACAACCACCATTATCTTCCAAGAGCGCACCTGCGGGTCCTGCACAGCGTTCTTCTTCTTCCATGGCATCAACAGGGCACACAAGTGATATTATTTGTCGTCGTTGTAAGGGAGGAGGTCATTATGCGAGGGAATGCAAATCTCCGCGTGTGATGATTGCTACCGCGTGATGAGGACATGACTACCTTGGATATGACCAAAAATATTGCATATATGCATATTTGTCAGGTGATTTCTAGTGCAAACTATTCAATAATCTATTTATGTTATCCAGAACAAAAATACTTCACACACTTTTGTGTTTTGTCTAATTGCAGGTGTATGGGACATTTGTACAATCCACATATGAAGATAAGGAAGAAAGAGATGTTTATTTGCTGTCCAAAAAGTTCTCTCACGTCACTTTTGGCCCAAGAGAAGATAGAGTCCAAGTCTCTCACGTTCTGGATTCAGATTCGGACTGCACAGACATACCTGACTCAAAACGCACACAAGTTTTTCATACGGACTCCGAATTGGGTGATTCTTTTTTTGTTGGAAACTAGATTTCGTGCACTTTCCAACCCAATTGGAATCACCTTCAAATTCGTCCAGAGCGTTGAGTTGTGGACGAAACAATCTGATGCTGCGGCAGAATCCGAGTCAAACTACAAGTCCAAAGGTGTTACATCACTTCCACTTGGGCCCATTGGCCTTGTACGACCTAGATTTAGTTTTAGGCTGCCTTGGGACATCCTCCCACCTCCTTGGCCGCCACCCCTTGCTCCTATATAAGTAGATCCATCTAGTAGCTTTTCCTTGGGATTTGTTTAGTTAAAAGTTAGCCATTGCAACTTCGTGTACTTCGTTTGTGTCCAACGACTAGACCAAGACCGCTTACGGATCCCCACCTTTATCAATACTTCATATATACTCGCAATATTCAGATTGCTTTTATCATATTCTTGCTTGTTCTTCGATTGCTTGCAGGAATAGACCTTCGTGGTCAGGTTGATTGTGCTCCGGCGTGGTCAATAACCTCTCGGAGTTGGTTTAGCGATTGCTAAGGCGCAACGTCGTGCACGTTTGTAGTCGGATCGTCAAAGTCGTCTCCACCAAATCGATAGTTATCATCTCATCGAAAGATCGAGACACCCCCGCCTCTATCAGTATTGTTGGAACACCATGGACGAGGAGGAGGAGTGCGAGCACAAGTGTACAGCTACACCATCCGCGAGAGAATCATGGAAGAGAAGGAGGAAGAAGACCTGGAATGAGCGGTACTACCGCCTACAAGCAGTGCTACCGCTCGAGGTCCGGTACTACCGCTCTACCTGTGCGCAGCCGCGGGCCTTTGGCCTTGTATCCCTCTCCCACTACCCCTTCATGGCTTAGACTATAAATAGACCACCTCCACCTCCTTTCTAGGGTTAGGAAATATGATAGCTCATTCTTAGGTGAGCTTTGGTCCTACCTCCTCCTCTTGAGAGAGAGAGAGAGAGACCACTCACATGGAGTTCAAGACCTCCATGTGAGAAGATCCTCCGGGATATCATCCAGACCCCGTCGCGGGAAGATCCGTCTAGGATACCATCAAGACCTCCTCTTGGAGATGAACTCTACGTTGTATCTTTCCTTTTTGTTGTTCATGTACCCTTGTGGATCTTGTGTGTTTGATTGTCTAGTGGATGTGTAGTTGGACTTGTTCTTGAGTGTTTCCCCTTGTGATTTGTCTCATTCTTCCCCGTGTTCTTCGTGTTCCTCATAGGGATCCGCTCCAATCGTGAAACATCGGGCGTCTAGGGTTCTACCCTACATCAAATGCTCCTAGCTGTTCCATGGTCTTCCTCTTGGTTCCTGATCATGCATAGCACACACGTTTGAGGTAGTAGCCATGTCTCACATGTGGAAGGAGAAGGTTCGGAGAGGAGCGAGTTCACCTTGTGTCTAATGGCCTATAGTCGAGGTCTCATCTTATCTATTCTTGTGTCATGGGGACTAGTCGAAGTGGACATGGGGATGATCGTAGGATGCTCCGTATCACCCTCTAGTAGGTTGTCTAATTTACAATCTTGTTGAGAAAGCTTGGCGGCTGTTTGCACTTGGTCGTACACTAAGCTAACAGGAATTTCTTGTCCATTTGGTCCACGAGGTCTGACCCAGGCCATATGATTCATATCAAGCTTGGTATACCGTGTTTTCACCATGACCCAGGCTTCTCGGGCGCCTTCCCGACATGCTGATATCTTCCATAGCTCCAAACGTCGACGAGCCCCCTTGAATAAATTCGAAAGCTCATCCATACTTCCTGGAGGGGGATCAGACGGCCATAAAGCCTTAGCCATGTTCATCAATGCTTTCCGAGCTCGCTCATGCACTTTGGACAGCTCTTGTAGCAGGTCACCTTCGAATACAGACACTTCTCCTTCGGGACGTCCGGTTAGCACACCTACAGAAGCAAACTTGTCAAATTTTCAAAACAGGAGATCGTGTGACAGATAGGTTAAACAGCATACTAAATATGCCGCCTTTCAGCTTCTTGTTCTCCTTCAAAGCATCCGATAATTGGGCTCTTAAATCCTTTAGTTCTTCCGCTTGCTTGATATTTGCATCCTATAGCTTGGTCTTCTCATTAATGGTCCGTGTCAATACACGTTGACCAGCAGCTTCTTGCCTTCGGCATGTTGTTTGTCCGCTTGAGAAGCCCTTAGCCTCTCCTCCAGCTGGTCTGTCAAGCCTACCAACAAGACAAAAGCATAATTAAGCAACCTCGTTGTAGGCACAGAACCTTACTTCCGAGCTGCTGATGTACTTACCATCAGGTGCCTTCTTGGATTTCTTCAAATTTTCCAGTTCGACGGTGGCAGCAGTCAGCTTAGTTCGACATTCTTCTAGCTCCTTCGATAATGTGTTATTCCTCTTCGTAAGTACCTAACAATGTAATGACTCTTAAAAACAGTTGGGCCAACTACTTCAAGACTCGGGGGCTACTAGCATATGATTATTGAATCTGCATAAAAAAACTTACCCGCATATCCTTTGAAAGCTGGTGAGTGGCTCCAGCAACTCCATCATGAGCAGCTCGGATATAAGCATCTGCTGAGCTGAGAGCATTGAAAGCCTCTTCGGTAAAATGTGGGTCGCGCATAGCTGCTCTCCGCCGCCGGTGATGCATCGCACTCTCCACTTCGGAGTTTGTGACGGATACATTATCCTAATCCTCTGGAAGATGACAATCCGGCATTGCCTCCGCATCCCCTCCAGTCCTTGTGGCAGTATCCGGGGCTGGATTAGTTTGTGCATGGCCGGCCAGGTCTCCGGATGCAGTCCGGCGTATACTCCTCCTGCAATATGGCACAACAGGTAACATCACCGCCTGATCTATCCACTGAGTGTGTGTTAAAGGATTATACCTCTTCGACGCAGAGGAGGGCCCGACTGTATCGTTGTTTGCCTTTCTTTTCAGAGACGTGCCTTGTGCAAGCATCGTCTTCTTAGAGGACGCCTTTGCTGCAGCACGCTGGTGCGAGCGTCGCCCCTTGGGATCACAATATAGTGTGGTGGGTGAGTCGCAGTGGGAAAACTCTTTTTGAGGAGATGTCTCCTGGGTACTTACATGGGAGGAAGGGAGAAGGCCGGGGTAGTCGGCTATAATAGCCACTTCCGTGCCGTCGTAGCTCATCTAATAAAAGACTCCATCCTTAAAGTCTACAAATATATTTGGATCCTCTTCGAATCCGGGATTAAGGTCTTGATTATGGTCCTCTGGCTGCGGAGCGGGGCTGTATATCCCCGTGAAGACCTTTCTCCAGTCCTGTTAAAGGTAGTCGGATTAAGTTCGACTGTAAAAAATAGTTAAGGAAAAAGATCAAGTAAAGGCCTATAATCAAAGACTCACCCAGTCAATGGGGGTATACATGGAGAAACCTTCTTGACACTTCAGGCGAGCGAAATCTTCCTTTTCCCCTTTGAAAAGGTCAGCCAATGTGGGGGCCAGCACGGCAAAATTAGCCGGGCCCTTGCACCCACAACGTGAGGCGTCATCCTCCCCATTGTAATGCCACATGGGAAGCCCTCTGGATTGAAGTGGCTGAATGCATCACGTTATTGAAATCGTCCTTACCTCAACTATAGATAGTCCGGAGTGGGCAAGTATTCTGATCTTGTTCGCTAGCCTCTTGACTTCCGGACTATCTTCTTCTTCATATCTCCGGGGACGCCAGTTGGTGTGCTTATTTAAAGGAGCGGAGGAAAATTCGGGAAGACCTTGCCGGATTGGGTCTGGAAGGACAACGTCTTCGATTTATAACCACTCCAAGGGCCACTCTTAGGATGCCTTCTTCGGAGTGCCGGACAGGTATCCTGTTCCACCTATACGCCATACTTCGGCATTGCCCACCTCGAATATGGATCCCTTCTGGGAGTGGGGGACGAGGCAGAAATATTTCCTCCATAAATCAAAATGGGCCTCGCAGCCTAGGACCAGCTCGCAAAGAGTAACAAAACCTGCGATGTGTAGAATGGGACTGGGACTAGATCCAATGGAGGGAGGTATCCCTACACCTGAAGCTTGGTCAACTAGGCGTGGGGTACCGAGAAGCTCTCCCAGTTGCCTTCTTGTGAGCCGTGTGGGCGCAAGGAAGAACATGGAGCATTGGCCATCTTTGGTTGGTTTCCTATGGCAAGCTCTAAGGATTTTCATTTGGTGAGGAATGACATCTGTGATTCAATCTCTTTATATAAGCGCCTTCCCTACATGGTCAAGGGGCTACTTGTAAAAATACTTAGACCCTTCGTATTCATCTGACACGTGGAAGCCGAGGCTGAACTATATGGAGTGCAATGGGGAACTCACCTTGCAAACCCGAAGACATAAAGCCGGATACAACGTTGTCACTGAAGGCAAGTTCGGGGGCTATTGAGGGAGTCCTGGATTATGGGGTCCTTGGAAAGCCGACCTATGTGACATGGGCCGGGCCAACGGGCCGAGAAGATACAGAACCGAAGGCCTTCTCCCGTGTCCGGATGGGACTCTCCTTCGCATGGACGACAAGCTTGGCATCCGAATGTGTAGTTACCATCCTCTGTAAACCGACTTTGTACAACCCTAGTCCCCTCCGGTTCCTATATAAACCGGACGGTTTATACCTTAGGAGCGATCACAATCATACAGTCTAGACATCTAGGGTTAGCCATTACGATCTCGAGGTAGATCAACTCTTGTAACCCCTATACTCATCAAAGTCAATCAAGCAGGAAGTAGGGTATTACCTCCATTAAGAGAGCCAAACCTGGGTAAACATCGTGTCCCCTGCCTCCTTGTTACCCTCAAATCTTAGACGCATAGTTCGGGACCCCCTACCCGAGATCTGCCGGTTTGGACACCAACAGCTATCACTCATGCTTATATATCTCTCCAGACCTATATGCCTTCATCGTCTCTTGGGTATCTCTCATGCTACTTGTATGTCGACAATGATCTTTTATCTTTGTAACACACTGACGGTACTCTCTCCCTCGACCTTCACTCTATCTCTCTCTAAGTATACCTCACTCCCTAATATGTGTCTCTAACTATGATTCTCCCTGTGAAATCTCTTTCTCTCACACAAACACAAACTTCATCTCCCAGGGTCTCGTTTCTCTCTACTATTCCCCTGGGTTCCACTCGCACACCCCCTCTCACACATAGATGTCATGCGCTCCTTAGGTATGAGAAGGTATGACTCTGCTTCCTCTTAATTATCTCTTTCTCACACACAAACACAAAGTTTGTCTTGCAGGGTCTCATATCTCTCTTGTATGTCACTCACACACTCTCTCTCTCCCTAGAGATATCTTGCGTCCCCTGATATGTCTCTCTAGCTATCACTCTGGTTGTGAAATATCCTCCTCTCTCGCAAACACAAAATTCCGTCTGACGGGATCTCATTTCTCTCTCATATTTGTTTGTATGTGACTCACGTGCACCCTCTCTCTATTCTCTCTACACCCACACACATAACTCAGCCTTCTGATCCACTCGACTCTTATCTCTAACACACACTAGCTAGCATATTTATCTTTCTATTTATTTGTTTCTCCATCAACCTTGTTTCTCGCCCTTACTCTTGCTTCCTATCACGCACACTATATATGTTTCTCTCTAGATGCAGTCATCCACCCTCTTTTTATCTTTATCTCTCTCACACACATAACTTCACCCTCTGAACCACTCAGTGGTCATCTCTAACACACAAAGTAGCCGATGTCCCTCTAGATAGCATCTCTATCTCTCTATCTATCTGTAGTTTCTCTGTCAACATTTCTTTCTCGCATGCACTCTTGCTTCCTATCACGCATGCTATATCTGTCTCTCCATACATGCATCTATAGGTTGATCTCTTTTGCACATTCGTTGTGTCTCGCTCCCTCTGCTCGCCATACACTACAAAAAAATACACTTCCGTTATGATACGTGTTTGTCACAGTAGGTCACATTTTTTGTCATGCATGTACATCCATGACGATTTTATGACAGAATCAATATATTCATACATGTGATGTCGTAGAAGTGTTCCATGACATTACCAAAATTATCATCATGGAAGTGTCCACTTCCATGACGATAAATCGCACGTCACAGAAGTGGTTTCATCAAGGGTGACCGACACGTGGCATCCACCGTAACGGAACGCCGTTAAGCTATCGAGTCGGGTTTTAGATCCGATAACCCGTTAACAGCCCTGACCAATGGGGATTTTGCACGTGTAAAATCATCATTGGCTGGAGGAAACATGTGTCGGCTCATCATTGGGACAGATGGCATCCACTCATTGGACGGAAGGCGCCTATGATACGTCAACACGTGGCACGGCCCAACAAAGGCCCATTCCTGTGAAAAGGTCGGCCCATTTGACTTGGTCAAAAGGTGGCGGGCCAGCCCATGGAAATCCTGTTAACGGCATGTTCGCATATAGCCCATTTACAGCCCGCTAACTCAAGGCCCGTTATGCCCTATCCGAATTAGGCCCAGTAGCGTCATCTAGGCCATCCAATATGATTCCAGCCCATTTTCACTTCTAGCCCATGTATGGCCCATGACGTCTTTCGTCCCATATGAAGCCCTATGTAACTCTTGGCCTATTAACGGCCCGTGGTGAAACTGGCCCGTAATGAACAGCGTATCACTTTACACCCATTAACGGCCCGTGGTGAAACTGGCTCGTAATGAACAGTGTATCACTTTATACCCATTAATGGCCGTTATTCCGTTGGCCGTTTCCAGCCCATGTTATCTTTCGGCCTTCTCAGAGCCCATTTATTCTTGGGCTCATTTCCAGCATTCGTTTACTTACGGTCCATTAATGTCATTTTCTGCTTGGGGGCCAAATTCAGCCTGTGGTTACAGTCGGCCCGTTTGTGGTCCGTTAATACGTTGGGCCGTTTTCATAGCGTCATCAATATATGGCCTATTAACGATGGCCCGTTATGGTCGGCCCATGAACGGACGATTTCAACTCTAACCCGTTTACGGCCATAATGCGGTTTGTTTGGCCCATGTTTGTCCAATCGATCATATGGCCCATATAAGGCCCATTGATGATACGGCCTGCAGAAGGCCCATTGTTTCTACAGCCTGTAGGAGGCCCATTGTTTCTACGGCCCGTAGAAGGCCCACTGTTTCTACGGCCAGTAGGAGGCCCAGTGTCACTACAGTAAATATTAGCCCATGGTTATTGTGGCCTACTTTTAAAAAATAGGTTATTGCAGCCACTAGCAAACCGCGGAAAAAGAACTGCAATGACTACAAGCAAACAAATAAACAAGACAAGAAGGAAATAAATAAGCAAGCAACTAACGCTAGGCTATCAGGGCTATTACACATATTACATCCACTGGGCATCAATGTTTGCCACCAGTGCAAATATAGGGAACGAAGCAGCATATCATATACACTGGTTGTCAAAGTTGGCGACCAACGCAAATAAATGCCGCAGCAAAACAAATCCAGATCAGAAACCACTTCAGAAGATCTCAAGAAACAATGTCCTGGGTACCCATAATGCTGGCAAGATGCTTAGCAAGCTTATTAACTTTCTCTTGTTTGACGCTTAAATCCTCCAGCGCTTGTTGTTGCACCAGAAAATATGCATCTGAATTCTGCAGGGACTTCCTCAGTCCTTCAGCTTCCTGTCGCAGCACATCTGATCGATGTCTTTCAACTTGAAGTTGAGACTCAAGAAGACAAACTGATTCAGGCAGCGAGTTCGAAGAGCTTGTGCCAGCAGTAGTGGCCAGTAACTCGAACACTACATCAAGACAGGACTTTTGGGTTCCCTCACTGTCGTCAAGATAGTTTTTATCAGCTTTCTTGGAGACCAACAGGGATGTCTCACTATCTTGAACCTTATCTGCATTACTTCCTTTACCATTGGATAACGCGGTACTGTTCTCCAATATTTTGTCTGCATTGTAAAAGAGAAACAAGCAGACACATCACATGTTTACCATGTTGTATATGAAACTCATTTTGGTAAATGAGTTCAGTAGTAAAGTGGATAGGATAACAACATGAAACAAACATATATCTATGTACCATGATCACTTTATGGTCTATATCATTCTAGTTTTTGTTGCCAAATCAAGATAGAGACACAGTTCAAATAATATTTCTTCAGGACAAAGCTGAATGGACAAAATATAAGTGTGGGTAACTATAGAGCAATAACAACACTTGTAATGTGCATGACATGAGAACATAACTGTTTATTCAATTGAAACTGAAATCAACATAGAGCAGGTTACAACAGCAAACCAGTTAAAGAAACAGGTTTAGAACATACCTGTTGCGCCATTGGAGTTTCAATTCCATCCTTCAAATTTGAAAATAGTTGGTATGAGTAAATACAGTAATGCAAGAGAAAAGGAGTATGAACCATAGCTACAGAACCTGACCTGAGAATAAATATTCTTCTCCTTTAAGCGTTGAGTTGGGATTCGGAGTGGTGGTCCTCGTGCTTTGGGCACTGCAGTTCACTTACTAACTGCTCGTGTTTGGGTGCTCTGTGGTGGAGACGGTGATGTGTCAACTGGAACTGGGTTACTATCTGCCGGGGTTGGGGTTAGAAGGGGTGTAGCTGGTTCTCTGTCCAACTGGGTAGGGGTACAATCTGCGAGAGTCTGGGTTATGTGTGGTGGATCTGGTCCTTGGGCAAGTACAACTGTGGTTCTATCTGCATCAACTGGTAGCACTATCTTTTCTGAAGACCGTGTTGTTACTCCCTTAGATACTGCCATCACGCTCTCCAATTCAAATGGCTGATAAACAAGAAAAGTAATTGAAAGTATAGACATTGTATGATAGACAGGTGCAATGGATAGTGGGGAATAAAAGAGGGCATGAAATAATTCATATTTATGTTGTCTAACCAAACAGGATAGCATGACACAATTTCACATATATGATGACTAACTAAACAGGATAGCATGACACAATTTCACATTATGATGGCTAACTAAAAAAGATGGAAAGACGTAGTTCAAAATATGAGACTATGTAAACAGGATGACATGACATAACTATATAATGTGTTTATTAAATAGGTTGGCATGTCATAATTCACATACATTCACAGATAGAATGCCATAATTCAAAATATGATGACTGTAAACACTAAACATGATGAGATGATATAACTATATGATGTCTTTATTAAATGGGTTGCCATGCCATAATTCAGATAGATGATGTGTATGTACTATGTAAACATGATGGCATGATATAATTCAAATATATGATTTATATAGTAAGCAAGTAAGCAGATGACAATCCATATATGATGTAAAAACTAAGCAATGCAAGACAACATGCATGACATGGGTAATATAACCCTGCCAAGTTTGAGCATAGACCTCAGGGGGTAAATAGGACTGGTCATCAGTCTCTGAATCCTCCTCTAAGGAGCTCTCTGCAACCAGCAAGATGTCTGCTTCAGTGATAGCATGTTCTGCTCTGAATACCTTGTTTTCACTCCAGATACTTCCATCACCGCTTCAAATGGCTGATGCACAGGAAGAGTAGTTGAATATACAAACATTGTCGACAAATGGAACACGTAATACAAAAACATGATAGCATGATATAATTCACATACATGATGATTGGCTAAACAACATGGCATTGCATAATTCACATATATAATGCCTTTGCAACAAGATAGCATTGTATAATTCAGATATATAATGTCTTGCAACAAGATGGCAATGCATAATTCACATATATGGTAATTAGACACTGAACAGGTGGCATTCACACAAAGCATGTCTAAACTAATCAAATGACATAGCAATGCGAGACACCATACGCACGATATGAGTAACATAACCCTGCCAAGTTAGAGCATACACCTCGGGGGGGGGGGGAATAGGACTAGTCATCTGTCTCTGGATCCTCCTCTGAGGAGCTATCCGTAACCAGCGAGGTATGCGCTTCGTCAGATAGCATAGTCTGCTCTGAAGACCTTGTTTTCAATCCAGAATTTGCCATCACCGTGTCAAATGGCTGATGCACACGAAGAGCAGTTAAATGTACTAACATTGTTGACAAATGTAATATGTAACAAAAAAAGGATGGCCTGATATAATTTACATATAAGATGACTGGCTAAGCAGGATCGCATTGCAAAATTCACATATATGATGGCTGGCTAAACAAGATGGCGTTGCATAATTCACATAAACGATGAATAAACTAAACAGATGGCATTCGCACAAAGGATGTCTAAACTAAGCAGATGACATATTTGATGTATAAAGTAAGCAATGCAAGACACCATATGCATGATATAACCAACATCAGCATGCTAAGTTAGAGCGAAGACCTCAGGGGGTAAATAGGAGTTGTCTTTGACTTCTGAATCCCCCTCAGAACAGATATCTTGTTCTTGATTACAATCCGAAATGCGTGGAGGGGGGCTGCCTTTGCGCCTACCATGGAGCAACGTCTGCATGAAATTTTATTGCCACACAAGGCTCGTCTCTTTTGCTCTACATGTTCAGTTCCATTGTTTACAATAACTGTCATGCATAGGAATAAAACATAGTGAGATTATGTAAGGAGTGCATGCAGAAATCTAGAGTGATGGTAGCAACCTGTGGATAGACCCAAAACCAATAATAGCAGGCAGATAATGGCTTCAATTAAAAAATACAGATAATGGCTTTCTTTACTGTTTGTGTTCCCACCCAACATGAAACTCATAGTAGACACCGGAGATTAACCAGATAGTAGATATGTACTATTGATAGCGGCCCCGATATGTACCCCACAACCATTCTAAAAAAGTTTGACCATTAGTTTGGAGCTGACTCAGAGTCTAATCGGTGAACAGGACGATAAAGTAGCATGTAATATTAAGCGATGCATAACGTAAGCAGACACGAAAGAGTGCGACCTCTCTTGCGGACCCGTGTAGTCCTCGAGGTCATCTGCTCGGTTGATGATGGTAATGCAGTTTTCATGGTTGCCAGCGGCGGGAAGAAGATCTAAGGCGGCGAAAGACAATATGGAGGCCAGGTCCCTGTTGTGCTGGACCCTTCTGTCGTTGGAGCAGCTGAGCTGGGGTGGACGACGGCGCAGCAGCAGCGGGACAAACCACGCAAGGTTTTCTTTGACAACTATCTGTAAGAGAAGTAATTCTGTAAGGGCTCGTTTGAATTGGAGGATTCCAACAATGCAGGGATAGGAAATAGACAGGAATAGGATAGGAATGCACGTGCAAAACAGAGAATTTAAAAACACAGGATTTTTGCCAATCTGGGTGTTTGATTCACAACAATTGGAAGATCACATGATACAAAGAAGCATGGTGAGATTAAGTCAAACCACAAGAAAATGTATGGTTATAATTCTATTATGCTACTATCTCTTAGTCTTGTGCTTTTCATGAATAGGAATTTAAAAAGGAGGACAAGTGAAAATTAAAATTCCTACGTTTTTTCTTTCAAGGAGACACTAAAGGAACAAATCCGTGTGCTCAGTGGACAATATATATATAACATGTAGAGTAAAAAAGAGATGCAACAAGTGTACAACCTCTTTGGCGAAGCCATGTCGATCTCAGCATGATTGGGTTGGCCGGTGAGGATGCTCCGGCTGACTTTGCTGTCGGAGGAGGGGAAGAAGATCTTAGGCGTCTAGAGCGGAGCCCGAGGTACTGCTCCGCTGTGATGGATGGTTTCGTCGTTGGAGCAGCTCCGGTGAGTTGTACGACGCCGAGGCTGAAGCAGGATAATAGAGACAACGAACAACGTTAACCTGAGTGGAATTATAATAACATCTCCAATACATGACGTAAAATACATAACCACAAAGTGCTAGATGTAAAAGACATCAGCCGCTCATCTCTAAACTTAACTGTCGAAACTGAACTTAACTGTCAAAACTAAACTTAACTGTCGAAACTTAATTTTGCTGTCGAAACTGAATTTTGCTGTCGAAACTGAACGCACTAGCAAGGTGAGGCTACACACCGGTCGACTGAATTTTTCATCTCTGGTCAGTCGGTTTTGCAGCCGTTGGATATGAAATCAAGGTCCTACGGTTCGTCTTCAACCTCCACCCCCCGAACCGCCAGCCACCACCGGCCAAATAGCAGCCCCCCCGCCGCCCACGGCCGGCGGTGCGCCACCCCGCCCGCCCCGAAAACACACCCCACCGCCGGTTCGCTGCCGCCCCGGCCATCCCTCCAGGCCCCCCCGTGCCGAGCTTTTTC